>NC_141835.1:11564897-11928022 GCF_982586985.1 Callionymus lyra | reverse complement strand
CTAACTGGGATACAAAATTCATTGAGAAGAAATGTTGTAAAGTAAAAATATTCAAAAGAAAAAGTATTGAAATACAGTAGAAATTGAATTGAGTAACTTTAATCAAATAAAAATTAGTACTTTGATTCTTTTGTAATTGAGTAAAAATAGTAGTGGGGCACTTTGATAATCGACTGGAAATGTAATTAATAAAAATGCCCAAATGACAAAAAGTACTTGGATAATTTAGTAAAAGAGTAGAAATGTAGAATAAAAATACTTTAGAAAAGGTCCAACAAAACGTACATAAAAAGATACAAAAAGATATATAAGAAATCAAGTAGAAATGCAATTAAGTAAAACTAATAAAACATATTTAGATAAGTTAGTAATTGAGTATAAATGTAATACATATATAACAATAAATAGTAAAATTTCATACATTGAAAAAATACTCTGATAATCGAGTAAAATCTAATTTCAAAAGAACTATAGTAAATAAGTTAAGATACTCAAATAAAAAATGGTATTTGAATTGTAATCAAACAAGAATACTTCAATAAAAAAACACAAAGTTGATTTAATAATCAAAATAAATTCAAATGATATCAAAGTCATTTTGATTTGATCATTCATTCGTTCTTTTGTTCTCGTCCTCCTCAGGGGAACGAGAACGAGAGATTGTGGGGCGACGAGGGCGACTCCACCCTTCCTTCCCCGAGTCTCTCCGGTCACGCATCCGATCGTCTCGTCTCGTCTCTGACGCTCGTCCTCGTCCCGACGACCCTCGCCAGGATGCTGCTGCTGCTGCTCGCCGACCAATAGGAAGAGACTTCGAGGACGAACTCCCCGTGAGGACGAAAAACAAAAAACTTCTTCTACGTGTCAAAGGACGGCAGAAACGCTTTTCACTCTCTTATCACAAGAATCACTCTTTCCCTCTTTTTCGTGACTGAAGACTCGGAGCCGACGTGTCGAGGACGGAAGATTTTCACCGAAAAATGGCGGGGAAAAAAAAAGCACCTGAACCGGCCCACGAACTCACTCACGGTATCAGGGAACTTGGAACGTGTACAGAAGGTGCCGTGGCAAAAAAATATAAAAATAAATAAAATCTAAATAATTTTTTTTAAATGTTCTCGAACATTCCTCTTCATGAAAGATAAATATTCTCTCTATATATATAAATATATAAACGGAGACTCTTCGACCAATCACGGGGCGTGTACGATGTATCTCACTTTTATTTTGCAAAAGTTGTAAAAAAGTTTATTTCGATATTGAAGAAGATAATGATACGTTTAATTATTTTCACACTTTTCGGTTTTGCTTGTGCTGTGGATAAAAAGATCTGAAAATCGAGCTAAAACGTAGCTAGCTAGCGGTTTAAAGCTAGCTGCTTGAAGCTAGCTAGTGGTTTGCGGAAAAAACGTTAATGAAAGTTGTTTGTTTTTTTATCTTTGTTTCGAGGAAAAAATATCAAGTGTGAGGACCTGAAGGACGTGAATTTCTATTTTCTAGATGTTTCCGGACAGATTTGTAACCCATCATGCTTGGCTTTCACCAGAGGGGAGGAGAGTCGGAAAAAAACGTGTTTTTTTTTTTTTCTCGATGCTTGATCGGACACGTCTTCTTAAAAGCGAGGCAGTCCAGACGCAGGTGGTGACCCGTGTTGCCCGCCGAGACTCTTTATTCAAACCGCTCCAGGACTTTCCATATAAACTGCCAAAAAATGAAAAAAAGCAAAAAAAAAAAAAAAGCACAACTCTTGCTTGGTGGAGCGTTCATGTCTGTGAGAAGTGTCGGTTAAAAATGTCTCGAATCTTCTGCCGCCGAGGGATTCGTCGCCATCTGAAACGATTTTTCTTTTTCTCTGGACGATGAAAAGCACACGTTCATGTTGGACGATCAAGTCATTTTGTTGTCCCTGATCCAGATTGTTAAGCACAGTCCACATCTTATCCTGGTGAAGTGAATTAAAAGTACCTGACACGTCCCTTGCTTTTTGTTTGTCTCCGTGGTCTCTCTTTCGATAAAAAAAACAACAAAAACTGACCTACTTGCAGTGGCCCAGATCTACGACGCTTAAAATTGATGAATGTCTTCTTCGCGCCCGGCGGTGCGTTCAGGAGCATCTGGGAAGTTCCGGTCCCGTGTGAGCGGGAGATGGAAAGAAAAAGCCACGTTTTCAAAGTTCACGCAAGTCGACGGAGACGAAGTTCCGTCTTTGAGCAGCAATGCTTTAAGAAAATAAACAAAAGTTTTTGTGTTTCACGGTGAGTTGCTCATCCTGTTTTTAGTTAATCATCTCTTTTTTTAATAAATATTCTTCATTTTTTGCTCATGATGCATGTATTTTCTTTAGTTTCTTTCATGCTTTATTTTTGTAATTCAGGTTTTTGTCTTTTTTATGTTTTTTCCTAGTAATACAAAATGTTTTTTACAAAGTGATTTAAAGCTTTATGTGGGTTTTTCAACAAAAAAAAGTGAATGTTTCTTCTTTTTTTTATCCCTTGTGTCTGAGTCAAGACAAACGCAAGGATTGAATTTGAAAAATGCATCATGTTCTTGTAAGTGTTTAATGCTTCACTGGGTAATTTATCAAAAAAAATACTTATCAAATAAATATAAATGTTGCTCATGTAAGTGTTTAATCTTTTATTTGGGTAATTTGTACGTTAAAAAAAATTCAATTGAGTACAAATTTCGCTGATGCATCATGTTCTTGTGTTTGATGCTTTATCTGGGTCATTTATCAAAGAATATTTCCCCATTTAAATACAAATTTTGCTCATGCATCAAGTTATTGTTAATGCTTTATTTGGATGATTTATCACAAAAAATTCAATACATTTTCTTTTCTCATGCATCATTTTCTTGTGTTTAATGCTTTAGTGGGTAATTCATCAGAAAAATGCTTTTTAAATAAATAATAATTTTGCTCATGCACCATGTTCTTGTAAGTGTTTAACGCTTTATTCGGGTAATTTATCCAAAATAAATGTTTTCAATTAAATACATGTTTCGCTCATGCATCATGTTCTTGTGTTTAATGCTTTATCTGGGTAATTTATCACAATATTTTTGTTTCATTTAAATAAAAATGTTACTCATGCATTATGTTCATATAAGTGTTTAATGCGTTATTTGGGTCATTTATAAAAAAAAAAAAGCATGTTTGTTGAGTTGGACTGTGAACCCTTCCTGAGTCCACCAGCTGAGAGTGACCTGGTAATGTTCTGCTCTGAGACGCAGCAGCACGAGCTAATCTTTGCAAACATGAACAAGAAATGACAGAAGATCCAAACCACTGAGTGCAAATAAGTCTTGTTCGAAGAAGGAAGGAGCAGCTGGTGAGAGCCTGATGTGGAGTGGAGACGAGATGTTGTGTTAACAAGCTGTTTATGTTGAAAATGTGTGAATTTAATTTAAATAATGAAACATTTAAAGGAATTTGATACAAGAGCAGAAAGACTTACTGTAAAAAACATGTATTTGTTTGGTTTATTTTTTTATTAGTTTGTTTAATTGTTAACTTCATTCACGTTTTGTGTGATTGTGCATAATGCATATATTTTGTTAATGACCTGTTTATTTGACATGAACTAAATTATATTTGTGTGTTTAAAGGTTTTCGACTGTTGAAACACTAAATTGAAGTTTCAAAATAAAGGAACAAAGGAAAGAAAAGTTTGTTCAATGAGTGAATCCCAGTGAAGACCCTGAGAAACAAGTGGTCCTTTCAAGTGTGGAAATTTGCACACGTCAACCTTCTTGTAAGTGTGATACAACATGCTATAACGTGGCATTTTACATCATGCTATAACGTGGCATTTTACGTCATGCTATAGCATGGTATTTTACATCATGCTATAGCATGATATTTAACATCATGCTATAGCATGATATTTTACGTCATGCTATAGCGTGGCATTTTACGTAATGCTATTGGATGATATTTTACATCATGCTATAGCATGATATTTTATGTCATGCTATAACATGGCATTTTACGTCATGCTATAGAGTGGCATTTTACGTAATGCTATTGGATGATATTTTACATCATGCTATAGCATGATATTTTATGTCATGCTATAACATGGCATTTTACGTCATGCTATAGCATGGCATTTTACGTCATGCTATAGCATGGCATTTTGCGACATGCCATAACGTGGCATTTTACATCATGCTATAATGTCGCATTTTACCTCATGCTATAAAGTCGCAATTTACATCATGCTATAATGTCACATTTTACATGATGCTATAGCGCGGCATTTTACGTCATGCTATAACGTGGAATTTTACATCATGCTATAACGTGGCCTTTTACATCATGCTATAACGTGGCATTTTACGTCATGCTATAGCGTGGCTTTTTACATCCTGCTATAGCATGGCATTGTACATCATGCTGTAACGTGGTATTTTACATCCTGCTATAGCGTGGCATTTACCTCATGCTATAGAGTGGCATTTTACATCATGCTATAATGTGGCATTTTACGTCATGCTATAGCGTGGCATTTTACATCATGCTATAATGTGGCATTTTACGTCATGCTATAACGTGACTTTTTACATCATGCTATAGCGTGGCATTTTATGTAATGCTATAGCATGGCATTTTACGTCATGCTATAGCGTGGCATTTTACGTCATGCTATAGCGTGGCATTTCATGTCATGCTATAACGTGACATTTTACGTCATGCTATAACGTGGCATTTTACGTTATCCTATAGCGTGGCACTTTACGTCATGCTATAGCGTGGAATTTTACATCATGCTATATAGCGTGGCATTTTACGTCATGTTATAACGTGGCATTTTACGTCATCCTATAGCGTGGCACTTTACGTCATGCTATAGCGTGGCATTTTACGTCATGCTATAACGTGGCATTTTATGTCATCCTATAACGTGGCATTTTACGTCATGCTATAGCGTGGCATTTTACGTCATGCTATAGCGTGGCATTTTACATCATGCTATAGCATGGCATTTTACAACATGCTATGATGTCGCATTTTACATCATGCTATAACGTGGCATTTTATGTAATGCTATAACGTGGCATTTTACGTCATGCTATAGCGTGGCTTTTTACGTCCTGCTATAGCATGGCATTTGAGATCATGCTATAATGTCGAATTTTACGTCATGCAATAACGTGGCATTTTACGTCATGCTATAGTGTCGAATTTTACGTCATGCTATAGCGTGGCATTCTACATCATGCTATAATGTCGAATTTTACGTCATGCTATAGCGTGGCTTTTTACGTCCTGCTATAGCATGGCATTTGAGATCATGCTATAATGTCGAATTTTATGTCATGCAATAACGTGGCATTTTACGTCATGCTATAGTGTCGAATTTTACGTCATGCTATAGCGTGGCATTCTACATCATGCTATAATGTCGAATTTTACGTCATGCTATAACGTGGCACTTTACGTCATGCTATAGGGTGGCATTTTACGTCATGCTATAACGTGGCATTTTACGTCATGCTATAACGTGGCATTTTACGTCATGCTATAGCGTGGCATTTCATGTCATGCTATAACGTGGCATTTTACGTCATGCGATAACGTGGCATTTTACGTTATCCTATAGCGTGGCACTTTACGTCATGCTATAGCGTGGAATTTTACATCATGCTATATAGCGTGGCATTTTACGTCATGCTATGACGTGGCATTTTACGTCATCCTATAACGTGGCACTTTACGTCATGCTATAGCGTGGCATTTTACGTCATGCTATAACGTGGCATTTTATGTCATCCTATAACGTGGCATTTTACGTTATGCTATAGCGTGGCATTTTACATCATGCTATAGCATGGCATTTTACATCATGCTATGATGTCGCATTTTACATCATGCTATAACGTGGCATTTTATGTAATGCTATAACGTAGCATTTTACGTCATGCTATAGCGTGGCTTTTTACGTCCTGCTATAGCATGGCATTTGAGATCATGCTATAATGTCGAATTTTACGTCATGCTATAACGTGGCATTTTACATCATGCTATTATGTCGAATTTTACGTCATGCTATAGCGTGGCATTTTACATCATGCTATAATGTCGAATTTTACGTCATGCTATAACGTTGCACTTCACGTCATGCTATAGGGTGGCATTTTACGTCATGCTATAACGTGGCATTTTACGTCATGCTATAACGTGGCATTTTACGTCATGCTATAGCATGGCATTTCATGTAATGCTATAGCATGGCATTTTACGTCATGCTATAACGTGGAATTTTACGTCATGCTTTAGCGTGGCAATTTTATGTAATGCTATAGCATGGCATTTTACGTCATGCTATAACGTGGCATTTTACGTCATCCTATAGCGTGGCACTTTACGTCATGCTATAGCGTGGCATTTTATGTCATGCTATAGCGTGGTATTTTACGTCATGCTATAAAGTGGAATTTTACGTCATCCTATAACGTGGCATTTTACGTCATGCTATAACGTGGCATTTTACGTCATGCTATAACGTGGCATTTTACGTTATGCTATAGCGTGGCATTTTACATCATGCTATAGCATGGCATTTTACATCATGCTATGATGTCGCATTTTACATCATGCTATAACATTGCATTTTATGTAATGCTATAACGTGGCATTTTACGTCATGCTATAGCGTGGCATTTTACGTCATGCTATAGCGTGGCTTTTTACGTCCTGCTATAGCATGACATTTTACATCATGCTATAACATGGCATTTTACATCATGCTATAATGTCGAATTTTACGTCATGCTATAACGTGGCACTTTACGTCATGCTATAGGGTGGCATTTTACGTCACGCTATAGCGTGGCATTTTACGTCATCCTATAGCGTGGCACTTTACGTCATGCTATGGCGTGGCATTTTATGTCATGCTATTGCGTGGCATTTTACGTCATGCTATAACGTGGAATTTTACGTCATCCTATAACGTGGCATTTTACGTCATGCTCTAACGTGGCATTTTACGTCATCCTATAACGTGGCATTTTACGTTATGCTATAGCGTGGCATTTTACATCATGCTATAATGTGGCACTTTACGTCAAGCCATAGCGTGGCATTTTACGTCATGCTATAATGTCGAATTTTACGTCATGCTATAACGTTGCACTTCACGTCATGCTATAGGGTGGCATTTTACGTCATGCTATAACGTGGCATTTTACGTCATGCTATAACATGGCATTTTACATATAACTTTGCATTTTACGTCATGCTATAACGTGGCATTTTACGTCATGCTATAGCGTGGCATTTTACGTCATACTTTAACTTGGCATTTTACATCATGCTATAATGTCGCATTTACGTCATGCAATGGCGTGGCATTTTACGTCATGCTATAGCGTTGCAATTTTATGTAATGCTATAGCATGGCATTTTACGTCATGCTATAACGTGGCATTTTACGTCATCCTATAGCGTGGCACTTTACGTCATGCTATAGCGTGGCATTTTACGTCATGCTATAACGTGGCATTTTACGTCATCCTATAACGTGGCATTTTACGTTATGCTATAGCGTGGCATTTTACATCATGCTATAGCATGGCATTTTAAATCATGCTATGATGTCGCATTTTACATCATGCTATAACGTAGCATTTTATGTAATGCTATGACGTGGCATTTTACATCATGCTATAATGTGGCACTTTACGTCATGCTATAGCGTGGCATTTTACGTCATGCTACAACATGGCATTTTACGTCATGCTATAACATGGCATTTTACATCATGCTATAATGTCGAATTTTACGTCATGCTATAACGTTGCACTTCACGTCATGCTATAGGGTGGCATTTTACGTCATGCTATAACGTGGCATTTTACGTCATGCTATAACATGGCATTTTACATATAACTTTGCATTTTACGTCATGCTATAACTTTGCATTTTACGTCATGCTATAACGTGGCATTTTACGTCATGCTATAGCGTGGCATTTTACGTTATGCTATAGCGTGGCATTTTACATCATGCTATAGCGTGGCATTTTACGTCATGCTTTAATGTGGCATTTTACGTCATGCTATAGCGTGGCATTTTACGTCATGCTATAGCATGTCATTTTGCATCATGCCATAACGTGGCATTTCACATCATGCTATAGCGTGGCATTTTACGTCATGCTATAACATGGCATTTTACATCATGCTATAATGTCGCATTTTACGTCATGCTATTTGCGTGGCATTTTACGTCATACTATTATGTGGAATTGTACATCATCCTATAACGTGGCATTTCACATCATGCTATAACGTGGCATTTTACATCATGCTATAATTTCGCATTTTACGTCATGCTATAATGTCACATTTTACGTCATGCAATGGTGTGGCATTTTACGTCATGCTATAATGTCCCATTTTACGTCATGCTATAACGTGGCATTTTACGTCATGCTATAGCGTGGCATTTTACGTCATGCTACAACATGGCATTTTACGTCATGCTATAACGTGGCATTTTACATCATGCTATAACGTGGCATTTTACGTCATGCAATGGCGTGGCATTTTACGTCATGCTATAGCGTGGCATTTTATGTCATGCTTTAGCGTGGCATTTTATGTAATGCTATAGCATGGCATTTTACGTTATGCTATAGCGTGGCATTTTACATCATGCTATAGCGTGGCATTTTACGTCATGCTATAATGTGGCATTTTACGTTATGCTATAGCGTGGCATTTTACATCATGCTATAGCGTGGCATTTTATGTCATGCTATAATGTGGCATTTTACGTCATGCTATAGCGTGGCATTTTACGTCATGCAATAGCATGTCATTTTGCATCATGCCATAACGTGGCATTTCACATCATGCTATAGCGTGGCATTTTACGTCATGCTATAACATGGCATTTTACATCATGCTATAATGTCGCATTTTACGTCATGCTATTTGCGTGGCATTTTACGTCATACTATAACGTGGCATTTTACATCATGCTATAATTTCGCATTTTACGTCATGCTATAATGTCACATTTTACGTCATGCAATGGTGTGGCATTTTACGTCATGCTATAATGTCGCATTTTACGTCATGCTATAACGTGGCATTTTACGTCATGCTATAGCGTGGCATTTTACGTCATGCTACAACATGGCATTTTACGTCATGCTATAACGTGGCATTTTACATCATGCTATAACGTGGCATTTTACGTCATGCAATGGCGTGGCATTTTACGTCATGCTATAACGTCGCATTTTATGTCATGCCATAACGTGGCATTTCACATCATGCTATAGCGTGGCATTTTACGTCATGCTATAACATGGCATTTTACATCATGCTATAATGTCGCATTTTACGTCATGCTATTTGCGTGGCATTTTACGTCATACTATAACGTGGCATTTTACATCATGCTATAATTTCGCATTTTACGTCATGCTATAATGTCACATTTTACGTCATGCAATGGTGTGGCATTTTACGTCATGCTATAATGTCGCATTTTACGTCATGCTATAACGTGGCATTTTACGTCATGCTATAGCGTGGCATTTTACGTCATGCTACAACATGGCATTTTACGTCATGCTATAACGTGGCATTTTACATCATGCTATAACGTGGCATTTTACGTCATGCAATGGCGTGGCATTTTACGTCATGCTATAACGTCGCATTTTATGTCATGCTATAATGTCGCATTTTACGTCATGCTATAACATGGCATTTTACGTCATGCTATAACATGGCATTTTACGTCATGCTATAACAAGGCATTTTACGTCATGCTATAACGTGGCATTTTACGTCATGCTATAACATGGCATTTTACGTCATGCTATAACGTGGCATTTTACATCATGCTATAATGTCGCATTTTACGTCATGCTATAACATGGCATTTTACGTCATGCTATAGCGTCGCATTTTATGTCATGCTATAATGTCGCATTTTACGTCATGCTATAACAAGGCATTTTACGTCATGCTATAACGTGGCATTTTACGTCATGCTATAACATGGCATTTTACGTCATGCTATAACGTGGCATTTTACATCATGCTATAATGTCGCATTTTATGTCATGCTATAGCGTGGCATTTTATATCATGCTATAGCGTGGCATTTTATGTCATGCTATAAAGTGGCATTTTACATCATGCTATAATGTCGCATTTTATGTCCTGCTATAACGTGGCATTTTACGTCATGCTATAATGTCGCATTTTATGTCCTGCTATAACGTGGCATTTTACGTCATGCAATGGGGTGGCATTTTACATCATGCTATAACATGGCATTTTACGTCATGCTATAGCGTGGCATTTTACGTCCTGCTATAACATGGCATTTTACATCATACTATAACATGGCATTTTACGTCATGCTATAACAAGGCATTTTACGTCATGCTATAACGTGGCATTTTACGTCATGCTATAACATGGCATTTTACGTCATGCTATAACAAGGCATTTTACGTCATGCTATAACGTGGCATTTTACGTCATGCTATAACATGGCATTTTACGTCATGCTATAACGTCGCATTTTATGTCATGCTATAATGTCGCATTTTACGTCATGCTATAACATGGCATTTTACGTCATGCTATAACATGGCATTTTACGTCATGCTATAATGTCGCATTTTATGTCCTGCTATAACGTGGCATTTTACGTCATGCTATAATGTCGCATTTTATTTCCTGCTATAACGTGGCATTTTACGTCATGCAATGGCGTGGCATTTTACATCATTCTATAACATGGCATTTTACGTCATGCTATAGCGTGGCATTTTACGTCCTGCTATAACATGGCATTTTACATCATGCTATAATGTCGCATTTTATGTCATGCTATAGCGTGGCATTTTATATCATGCTATAGCGTGGCATTTTATGTCATGCCATGAAGTGGCATTTTACATCATGCTATAATGTCGCATTTTATGTCCTGCTATAAGGTGGCATTTTACGTCATGCAATGGCGTGGCATTTTACGTCATGCTACAACATGGCATTTTACGTCATGCTATAACGTGGCATTTTACATCATGCTATAACGTGGCATTTTACGTCATGCAATGGCGTGGCATTTTACGTCATGCTATAACGTCGCATTTTATGTCATGCTATAATGTCGCATTTTACGTCATGCTATAACATGGCATTTTACGTCATGCTATAACATGGCATTTTACGTCATGCTATAACAAGGCATTTTACGTCATGCTATAACGTGGCATTTTACGTCATGCTATAACATGGCATTTTACGTCATGCTATAACGTGGCATTTTACATCATGCTATAATGTCGCATTTTACGTCATGCTATAACATGGCATTTTACGTCATGCTATAATGTCGCATTTTATGTCATGCTATAGCGTGGCATTTTATATCATGCTATAGCGTGGCATTTTATGTCATGCTATAAAGTGGCATTTTACATCATGCTATAATGTCGCATTTTTTGTCCTGCTATAACGTGGCATTTTACGTCATGCTATAATGTCGCATTTTATGTCCTGCTATAACGTGGCATTTTACGTCATGCAATGGCGTGGCATTTTACATCATGCTATAACATGGCATTTTACGTCATGCTATAGCGTGGCATTTTACGTCCTGCTATAACATGGCATTTTACATCATACTATAATGTCGCATTTTACGTCATGCTATAGCGTGGCATTTTATGTTATGCTATAGCGTGGCATTTTACGTCATGCTATAGCGTGGCATTTTATGTTATGCTATAGCGTGGCATTTTACGTCATGCTATAACGTCGCATTTTATGTCATGCTATAATGTCGCATTTTACGTCATGCTATAACATGGCATTTTACGTCATGCTATAACATGACATTTTACGTCATGCTATAACAAGGCATTTTACGTCATGCTATAACATGGCATTTTACGTCATGCTATAACATGGCATTTTACGTCATGCTATAACGTGGCATTTTACATCATGCTATAATGTCGCATTTTACGTCATGCTATAACATGGCATTTTACGTCATGCTATAACGTCGCATTTTATGTCATGCTATAATGTCGCATTTTACGTCATGCTATAACATGGCATTTTACGTCATGCCATAACATGGCATTTTACGTCATGCTATAACAAGGCATTTTACGTCATGCTATAACGTGGCATTTTACGTCATGCTATAACATGGCATTTTACGTCATGCTATAACGTGGCATTTTACATCATGCTATAATGTCGCATTTTACGTCATGCTATAACATGGCATTTTACGTCATGCTATAACGTCGCATTTTATGTCATGCTATAATGTCGCATTTTACGTCATGCTTTAACATGGCATTTTACGTCATGCTATAACATGGCATTTTACGTCATGCTATAATGTCGCATTTTATGTCCTGCTATAACGTGGCATTTTACGTCATGCTATAATGTCGCATTTTATTTCCTGCTATAACGTGGCATTTTACGTCATGCAATGGCGTGGCATTTTACATCATTCTATAACATGGCATTTTACATCATGCTATAATGTCGCATTTTACGTCATGCTATAACATGGCATTTTACGTCATGCTATAATGTCGCATTTTATGTCATGCTATAGCGTGGCATTTTATATCATGCTATAGCGTGGCATTTTATGTCATGCTATAAAGTGGCATTTTACATCATGCTATAATGTCGCATTTTTTGTCCTGCTATAACGTGGCATTTTACGTCATGCTATAATGTCGCATTTTATGTCCTGCTATAACGTGGCATTTTACGTCATGCAATGGCGTGGCATTTTACATCATGCTATAACATGGCATTTTACGTCATGCTATAGCGTGGCATTTTACGTCCTGCTATAACATGGCATTTTACATCATACTATAATGTCGCATTTTACGTCATGCTATAGCGTGGCATTTTATGTTATGCTATAGCGTGGCATTTTACGTCATGCTATAGCGTGGCATTTTATGTTATGCTATAGCGTGGCATTTTACGTCATGCTATAACGTCGCATTTTATGTCATGCTATAATGTCGCATTTTACGTCATGCTATAACATGGCATTTTACGTCATGCTATAACATGACATTTTACGTCATGCTATAACAAGGCATTTTACGTCATGCTATAACATGGCATTTTACGTCATGCTATAACATGGCATTTTACGTCATGCTATAACGTGGCATTTTACATCATGCTATAATGTCGCATTTTACGTCATGCTATAACATGGCATTTTACGTCATGCTATAACGTCGCATTTTATGTCATGCTATAATGTCGCATTTTACGTCATGCTATAACATGGCATTTTACGTCATGCCATAACATGGCATTTTACGTCATGCTATAACAAGGCATTTTACGTCATGCTATAACGTGGCATTTTACGTCATGCTATAACATGGCATTTTACGTCATGCTATAACGTGGCATTTTACATCATGCTATAATGTCGCATTTTACGTCATGCTATAACATGGCATTTTACGTCATGCTATAACGTCGCATTTTATGTCATGCTATAATGTCGCATTTTACGTCATGCTTTAACATGGCATTTTACGTCATGCTATAACATGGCATTTTACGTCATGCTATAATGTCGCATTTTATGTCCTGCTATAACGTGGCATTTTACGTCATGCTATAATGTCGCATTTTATTTCCTGCTATAACGTGGCATTTTACGTCATGCAATGGCGTGGCATTTTACATCATTCTATAACATGGCATTTTACGTCATGCTATAGCGTGGCATTTTACGTCCTGCTATAACATGGCATTTTACATCATGCTATAATGTCGCATTTTATATCATGCTATAGCGTGGCATTTTATGTCATGCTATAAAGTGGCATTTTACATCATGCTATAATGTCGCATTTTATGTCCTGCTATAACGTGGCATTTTACGTCATGCTATAATGTCGCATTTTATGTCCTGCTATAACGTGGCATTTTACGTCATGCAATGGCGTGGCATTTTACATCATGCTATAACATGGCATTTTACGTCATGCTATAGCGTGGCATTTTACGTCCTGCTATAACATGGCATTTTACATCATACTATAATGTCGCATTTTACGTCATGCTATAGCGTGGCATTTTATGTTATGCTATAGCGTGGCATTTTCCGTCATGCTATAGCGTGGCATTTTATGTTATGCTATAGCGTGGCATTTTACGTCATGCTATAACTTCGCATTTTATGTCATGCTATAATGTCGCATTTTACGTCATGCTATAACATGGCATTTTACGTCATGCTATAACAAGGCATTTTACGTCATGCTATAACGTGGCATTTTACGTCATGCTATAACATGGCATTTTACGTCATGCTATAACGTGGCATTTTACATCATGCTATAATGTCGCATTTTACGTCATGCTATAACATGGCATTTTACGTCATGCTATAACGTCGCATTTTATGTCATGCTATAATGTCGCATTTTACGTCATGCTATAACATGGCATTTTACGTCATGCTATAACATGGCATTTTACGTCATGCTATAACAAGGCATTTTACGTCATGCTATAACGTGGCATTTTACGTCATGCTATAACATGGCATTTTACGTCATGCTATAACGTGGCATTTTACATCATGCTATAATGTCGCATTTTACGTCATGCTATAACATGGCATTTTACGTCATGCTATAGCGTCGCATTTTATGTCATGCTATAATGTCGCATTTTACGTCATGCTATAACAAGGCATTTTACGTCATGCTATAACGTGGCATTTTACGTCATGCTATAACATGGCATTTTACGTCATGCTATAACGTGGCATTTTACATCATGCTATAATGTCGCATTTTATGTCATGCTATAGCGTGGCATTTTATATCATGCTATAGCGTGGCATTTTATGTCATGCTATAAAGTGGCATTTTACATCATGCTATAATGTCGCATTTTATGTCCTGCTATAACGTGGCATTTTACGTCATGCTATAATGTCGCATTTTATGTCCTGCTATAACGTGGCATTTTACGTCATGCAATGGGGTGGCATTTTACATCATGCTATAACATGGCATTTTACGTCATGCTATAACATGGCATTTTACGTCATGCTATAACAAGGCATTTTCCGTCATGCTATAACGTGGCATTTTACGTCATGCTATAACATGGCATTTTACGTCATGCTATAACGTGGCATTTTACATCATGCTATAATGTCGCATTTTACGTCATGCTATAACATGGCATTTTACGTCATGCTATAACGTCGCATTTTATGTCATGCTATAATGTCGCATTTTACGTCATGCTATAACATGGCATTTTACGTCATGCTATAACATGGCATTTTACGTCATGCTATAACAAGGCATTTTACGTCATGCTATAACGTGGCATTTTACGTCATGCTATAACATGGCATTTTACGTCATGCTATAACGTGGCATTTTACATCATGCTATAATGTCGCATTTTACGTCATGCTATAACATGGCATTTTACGTCATGCTATAGCGTCGCATTTTATGTCATGCTATAATGTCGCATTTTACGTCATGCTATAACAAGGCATTTTACGTCATGCTATAACGTGGCATTTTACGTCATGCTATAACATGGCATTTTACGTCATGCTATAACGTGGCATTTTACATCATGCTATAATGTCGCATTTTATGTCATGCTATAGCGTGGCATTTTATATCATGCTATAGCGTGGCATTTTATGTCATGCTATAAAGTGGCATTTTACATCATGCTATAATGTCGCATTTTATGTCCTGCTATAACGTGGCATTTTACGTCATGCTATAATGTCGCATTTTATGTCCTGCTATAACGTGGCATTTTACGTCATGCAATGGGGTGGCATTTTACATCATGCTATAACATGGCATTTTACGTCATGCTATAGCGTGGCATTTTACGTCCTGCTATAACATGGCATTTTACATCATACTATAATGTCGCATTTTACGTCATGCTATAGCGTGGCATTTTATGTTATGCTATAGCGTGGCATTTTACGTCATGCTATAACGTCGCATTTTATGTCATGCTATAATGTCGCATTTTACGTCATGCTATAACATGGCATTTTACGTCATGCTATAACATGGCATTTTACGTCATGCTATAACAAGGCATTTTACGTCATGCTATAACGTGGCATTTTACGTCATGCTATAACGTGGCATTTTACGTCATGCTATAACGTCGCATTTTATGTCATGCTATAATGTCGCATTTTACGTCATGCTATAACATGGCATTTTACGTCATGCTATAACGTCGCATTTTACATCATGCTATAATGTCGCATTTTATGTCATGCTATAGCGTGGCATTTTATATCATGCTATAGCGTGGCATTTTATGTCATGCTATAGCGTGGCATTTTATATCATGCTATAGCGTGGCATTTTATGTCATGCTATAAAGTGGCATTTTATGTTATGCTATAGCGTGGCATTTTACGTCATGCTATAGCGTGGCATTTTATGTCCTGCTATAACGTGGCATTTTACGTCATGCAATGGGGTGGCATTTTACATCATGCTATAACATGGCATTTTACGTCATGCTATAGCGTGGCATTTTACGTCCTGCTATAACATGGCATTTTACATCATACTATAATGTCGCATTTTATGTCCTGCTATAACGTGGCATTTTACGTCATGCTATAATGTCGCATTTTATTTCCTGCTATAACGTGGCATTTTACGTCATGCAATGGCGTGGCATTTTACATCATTCTGTAACATGGCATTTTACGTCATGCTATAGCGTGGCATTTTACGTCCTGCTATAACATGGCATTTTACATCATGCTATAATGTCGCATTTTATGTCATGCTATAGCGTGGCATTTTATATCATGCTATAGCGTGGCATTTTATGTCATGCTATAGCGTGGCATTTTATATCATGCTATAGCGTGGCATTTTACGTCATGCTATAACATGGCATTTTACATCATGCTATAATGTCGCATTTTATGTCATGCTATAGCGTGGCATTTTACATCATGCTATAATGTCGCATTTTATGTCATGCTATAGCGTGGCATTTTATATCATGCTATAGCGTGGCATTTTATGTCATGCTATAAAGTGGCATTTTACATCATGCTATAATGTCGCATTTTATGTCCTGCTATAACGTGGCATTTTACGTCATGCTATAATGTCGCATTTTATGTCCTGCTATAACGTGGCATTTTACGTCATGCAATGGGCTGGCATTTTACATCATGCTATAACATGGCATTTTACGTCATGCTATAGCGTGGCATTTTACGTCCTGCTATAACATGGCATTTTACATCATACTATAATGTCGCATTTTACGTCATGCTATAGCGTGGCATTTTATGTTATGCTATAGCGTGGCATTTTACGTCATGCTATAACGTCGCATTTTATGTCATGCTATAATGTCGCATTTTACGTCATGCTATAACATGGCATTTTACGTCATGCTATAACATGGCATTTTACGTCATGCTATAACAAGGCATTTTACGTCATGCTATAACGTGGCATTTTACGTCATGCTATAACATGGCATTTTACGTCATGCTATAACGTCGCATTTTATGTCATGCTATAATGTCGCATTTTACGTCATGCTATAACATGGCATTTTACGTCATGCTATAACATGGCATTTTACGTCATGCTATAATGTCGCATTTTATGTCCTGCTATAACGTGGCATTTTACGTCATGCTATAATGTCGCATTTTATTTCCTGCTATAACGTGGCATTTTACGTCATGCTATAGCGTGGCATTTTACGTCCTGCTATAACATGGCATTTTACATCATGCTATAATGTCGCATTTATGTCATGCTATAGCGTGGCATTTTACATCATGCTATAATGTCGCATTTTACGTCATGCTATAACATGGCATTTTACGTCATGCTATAACGTCGCATTTTATGTCATGCTATAATGTCGCATTTTACGTCATGCTATAACATGGCATTTTACGTCATGCTATAGCGTGGCATTTTATGTCCTGCTATAACGTGGCATTTTACGTCATGCAATGGCGTGGCATTTTACATCATGCTATAACATGGCATTTTACATCATGCTATAATGTCACATTTTATGTCATGCTATAGCGTGGCATTTTACATCATGCTATAATGTCGCATTTTACGTCATGCTATAACATGGCATTTTACGTCATGCTATAACGTCGCATTTTACATCATGCTATAATGTCGCATTTTATGTCATGCTATAGCGTGGCATTTTATATCATGCTATAGCGTGGCATTTTATGTCATGCTATAACGTGGCATTTTACGTCATGCTATAATGTCGCATTTTATGTCATGCTATAATGTCGCATTTTACGTCATGCTATAACATGGCATTTTACGTCATGCTATAGCGTGGCATTTTATGTCCTGCTATAACGTGGCATTTTACGTCATGCAATGGCGTGGCATTTTACATCATGCTATAACATGGCATTTTACATCATGCTATAATGTCACATTTTATGTCATGCTATAGCGTGGCATTTTACATCATGCTATAATGTCGCATTTTACGTCATGCTATAACATGGCATTTTACGTCATGCTATAACGTCGCATTTTACATCATGCTATAATGTCGCATTTTATGTCATGCTATAGCGTGGCATTTTATATCATGCTATAGCGTGGCATTTTATGTCATGCTATAACGTGGCATTTTACGTCATGCAATGGCGTGGCATTTTACATCATGCTATAACATGGCATTTTACATCATGCTATAATGTCACATTTTATGTCATGCTATAGCGTGGCATTTTACATCATGCTATAATGTCGCATTTTACGTCATGCTATAACATGGCATTTTACGTCATGCTATAACGTCGCATTTTACATCATGCTATAATGTCGCATTTTATGTCATGCTATAATGTCGCATTTTACGTCATGCTATAACATGGCATTTTACGTCATGCTATAACGTTTCATTTTACATCATGCTATAATGTCGCATTTTATGTCATGCTATAGCGTGGCATTTTATATCATGCTATAGCGTGGCATTTTATGTCATGCTATAACGTGGCATTTTACGTCATGCTATAATGTCGCATTTTATGTCATGCTATAATGTCGCATTTTACGTCATGCTATAACATGGCATTTTACGTCATGCTATAGCGTGGCATTTTATGTCCTGCTATAACGTGGCATTTTACGTCATGCAATGGCGTGGCATTTTACATTATGCTATAACATGGCATTTTACATCATGCTATAATGTCACATTTTATGTCATGCTATAGCGTGGCATTTTACATCATGCTATAATGTCGCATTTTACGTCATGCTATAACATGGCATTTTACGTCATGCTATAACGTCGCATTTTACATCATGCTATAATGTCGCATTTTATGTCATGCTATAACGTGGCATTTTACGTCATGCTATAACATGGCATTTTACGTCATGCTATAACGTGGCATTTTACATCATGCTATAATGTCGCATTTTACGTCATGCTATAACGTGGCATTTTACGTCATGCTATAACGTGGCATTTTACATTATGCTATAACATGGCATTTTACGTCATGCTATAGCGTGGCATTTTACGTCCTGCTATAACATGGCATTTTACATCATACTATAATGTCGCATTTTACGTCATGCTATAGCGTGGCATTTTATGTTATGCTATAGCGTGGCATTTTACGTCATGCTATAACGTCGCATTTTATGTCATGCTATAATGTCGCATTTTACGTCATGCTATAACATGGCATTTTACGTCATGCTATAACATGGCATTTTACGTCATGCTATAGCGTGGCATTTTACGTCATGCTATAACATGGCATTTTACATCATGCTATAATGTCGCATTTTATGTCATGCTATAGCGTGGCATTTTATATCATGCTATAGCGTGGCATTTTATGTCATGCTATAAAGTGGCATTTTACATCATGCTATAATGTCGCATTTTATGTCCTGCTATAACGTGGCATTTTACGTCATGCTATAATGTCGCATTTTATGTCCTGCTATAACGTGGCATTTTACGTCATGCAATGGCGTGGCATTTTACATCATGCTATAACATGGCATTTTACGTCATGCTATAGCGTGGCATTTTACATCATACTATAATGTCGCATTTTACGTCATGCTATAGCGTGGCATTTTATGTTATGCTATAGCGTGGCATTTTACGTCATGCTATAACGTCGCATTTTATGTCATGCTATAACGTCGCATTTTATGTCATGCTATAATGTCGCATTTTACGTCATGCAATGGCGTGGCATTTTACATTATGCTTTAACATGGCATTTTACATCATGCTATAATGTCACATTTTATGTCATGCTATAGCGTGGCATTTTACATCATGCTATAATGTCGCATTTTACGTCATGCTATAACATGGCATTTTACGTCATGCTATAACGTCGCATTTTACATCATGCTATAATGTCGCATTTTATGTCATGCTATAACGTGGCATTTTACGTCATGCTATAACATGGCATTTTACGTCATGCTATAACGTGGCATTTTACATCATGCTATAATGTCGCATTTTACGTCATGCTATAACGTGGCATTTTACGTCATGCTATAACGTGGCATTTTACATTATGCTATAACATGGCATTTTACGTCATGCTATAGCGTGG
Organism: Callionymus lyra; assembly: GCF_982586985.1. Classification (NCBI taxonomy): domain Eukaryota; kingdom Metazoa; phylum Chordata; class Actinopteri; order Syngnathiformes; family Callionymidae; genus Callionymus; species Callionymus lyra. The sequence goes on along the minus strand of NC_141835.1, from coordinate 11,907,318 downwards.
CATTTTACGTCCTGCTATAACATGGCATTTTACATCATACTATAACGTCGCATTTTATGTCATGCTATAATGTCGCATTTTACGTCATGCTATAACATGGCATTTTACGTCATGCTATAACATGGCATTTTACGTCATGCTATAGCGTGGCATTTTACGTCATGCTATAACATGGCATTTTACATCATGCTATAATGTCGCATTTTATGTCATGCTATAGCGTGGCATTTTATATCATGCTATAGCGTGGCATTTTATGTCATGCTATAAAGTGGCATTTTACATCATGCTATAATGTCGCATTTTATGTCCTGCTATAACGTGGCATTTTACGTCATGCTATAATGTCGCATTTTATGTCCTGCTATAACGTGGCATTTTACGTCATGCAATGGCGTGGCATTTTACATCATGCTATAACATGGCATTTTACGTCATGCTATAGCGTGGCATTTTACATCATACTATAATGTCGCATTTTACGTCATGCTATAGCGTGGCATTTTATGTTATGCTATAGCGTGGCATTTTACGTCATGCTATAACGTCGCATTTTATGTCATGCTATAATGTCGCATTTTACGTCATGCTATAACATGGCATTTTACGTCATGCTATAACATGGCATTTTACGTCATGCTATAACATGGCATTTTACGTCATGCTATAACAAGGCATTTTACGTCATGCTATAATGTGGCATTTTACGTCATGCTATAACATGGCATTTTACGTCATGCTATAACGTGGCATTTTACATCATGCTATAATGTCGCATTTTACGTCATGCTATAACGTGGCATTTTACGTCATGCTATAACGTGGCATTTTACATTATGCTATAACATGGCATTTTACGTCATGCTATAGTGTGGCATTTTACGTCCTGCTATAACATGGCATTTTACATCATACTATAATGTCGCATTTTACGTCATGCAATGGCGTGGCATTTTACATCATGCTATAACATGGCATTTTACGTCATGCTATAGCGTGGCATTTTACATCATACTATAATGTCGCATTTTACGTCATGCTATAGCGTGGCATTTTATGTTATGCTATAGCGTGGCATTTTACGTCATGCTATAACGTCGCATTTTATGTCATGCTATAATGTCGCATTTTACGTCATGCTATAACATGGCATTTTACGTCATGCTATAACATGGCATTTTACGTCATGCTATAACATGGCATTTTACGTCATGCTATAACAAGGCATTTTACGTCATGCTATAATGTGGCATTTTACGTCATGCTAGAACATGGCATTTTACGTCATGCTATAACGTGGCATTTTACATCATGCTATAATGTCGCATTTTACGTCATGCTATAACGTGGCATTTTACGTCATGCTATAACGTGGCATTTTACATTATGCTATAACATGGCATTTTACGTCATGCTATAGCGTGGCATTTTACGTCCTGCTATAACATGGCATTTTACATCATACTATAATGTCGCATTTTACGTCATGCTATAGCGTGGCATTTTATGTTATGCTATAGCGTGGCATTTTACGTCATGCTATAACAAGGCATTTTACGTCATGCTATAACGTGGCATTTTACGTCATGCTATAACATGGCATTTTACGTCATGCTATAACGTGGCATTTTACATCATGCTATAATGTCGCATTTTACGTCATGCTATAACGTGGCATTTTACGTCATGCTATAACGTGGCATTTTACATTATGCTATAACATGGCATTTTACGTCATGCTATAGCGTGGCATTTTACGTCCTGCTATAACATGGCATTTTACATCATACTATAATGTCGCATTTTACGTCATGCTATAGCGTGGCATTTTATGTTATGCTATAGCGTGGCATTTTACGTCATGCTATAACGTCGCATTTTATGTCATGCTATAATGTCGCATTTTACGTCATGCTATAACATGGCATTTTACGTCATGCTATAACATGGCATTTTACGTCATGCTATAACAAGGCATTTTACGTCATGCTATAACGTGGCATTTTACGTCATGCTATAACATGGCATTTTACGTCATGCTATAACGTGGCATTTTACATCATGCTATAATGTCGCATTTTACGTCATGCTATAACATGGCATTTTACATCATGCTATAACGTGGCATTTTACATTATGCTATAAAGTCGCATTTTACGTCATGCTATAACGTGGCATTTTACGTCATGCTATAGCGTGGCATTTTATTTAATGCTAAAGCATGGCATTTTACGTCATGCTATAACGTGGCATTTTAAGTCATGCTATAACGTGGCATTTTATATAATGCTATAATGTCGCATTTTATGTCCTGCTATAACGTGGCATTTTACGTCATGCTATAACATGGCATTTTACATCATGCTATAATGTCGCATTTTATGTCATGCTATAGCGTGGCATTTTATATCATGCTATAGCGTGTCATTTTATGTCATGCTATAAAGTGGCATTTTACATCATGCTATAATGTCGCATTTTATGTCCTGCTATAACGTGGCATTTTAGGTCATGCTATAATGTCGCATTTTATGTCCTGCTATAACGTGGCATTTTACGTCATGCAATGGCGTGGCATTTTACATCATGCTATAACATGGCATTTTACGTCATGCTATAGCGTGGCATTTTACGTCCTGCTATAACATGGCATTTTACATCATACTATAATGTCGCATTTTACGTCATGCTATAGCGTGGCATTTTATGTTATGCTATAGCGTGGCATTTTACGTCATGCTATAACGTCGCATTTTATGTCATGCTATAATGTCGCATTTTAAGTCATGCTATAACATGGCATTTACGTCATGCTATAACATGGCATTTTACGTCATGCTATAACAAGGCATTTTACGTCATGCTATAACGTGGCATTTTACGTCATGCTATAACATGGCATTTTACGTCATGCTATAACGTGGCATTTTACATCATGCTATAATGTCGCATTTTATGTCCTGCTATAACGTGGCATTTTACGTCATGCTATAATGTCGCATTTTATGTCCTGCTATGACGTGGCATTTTACGTCATGCAATGGCGTGGCATTTTACATCATGCTATAACATGGCATTTTACGTCATGCTATAGCGTGGCATTTTACGTCCTGCTATAACATGGCATTTTACATCATACTATATTGTCGCATTTTACGTCATGCTATAGCGTGGCATTTTATGTTATGCTATAGCGTGGCATTTTACGTCATGCTATAACGTCGCATTTTATGTCATGCTATAATGTCGCATTTTAAGTCATGCTATAGCGTGTCATTTTATGTCATGCTATAAAGTGGCATTTTACATCATGCTATAATGTCGCATTTTATGTCCTGCTTTAACGTGGCATTTTATGTTATGCTATAGCGTGGCATTTTACGTCATGCTATAACGTCGCATTTTATGTCATGCTATAATGTCGCATTTTACGTCATGCTATAACATGGCATTTTACGTCATGCTATAACATGGCATTTTACGTCATGCTATAACAAGGCATTTTACGTCATGCTATAACGTGGCATTTTACGTCATGCTATAACATGGCATTTTACGTCATGCTATAACGTGGCATTTTACATCATGCTATAATGTCGCATTTTACGTCATGCTATAACATGGCATTTTACATCATGCTATAACGTGGCATTTTACATTATGCTATAAAGTCGCATTTTACGTCATGCTATAACGTGGCATTTTACGTCATGCTATAGCGTGGCATTTTATTTAATGCTAAAGCATGGCATTTTACGTCATGCTATAACGTGGCATTTTAAGTCATGCTATAACGTGGCATTTTATATAATGCTATAATGTCGCATTTTATGTCCTGCTATAACGTGGCATTTTACGTCATGCTATAACATGGCATTTTACATCATGCTATAATGTCGCATTTTATGTCATGCTATAGCGTGGCATTTTATATCATGCTATAGCGTGTCATTTTATGTCATGCTATAAAGTGGCATTTTACATCATGCTATAATGTCGCATTTTATGTCCTGCTATAACGTGGCATTTTAGGTCATGCTATAATGTCGCATTTTATGTCCTGCTATAACGTGGCATTTTACGTCATGCAATGGCGTGGCATTTTACATCATGCTATAACATGGCATTTTACGTCATGCTATAGCGTGGCATTTTACGTCCTGCTATAACATGGCATTTTACATCATACTATAATGTCGCATTTTACGTCATGCTATAGCGTGGCATTTTATGTTATGCTATAGCGTGGCATTTTACGTCATGCTATAACGTCGCATTTTATGTCATGCTATAATGTCGCATTTTAAGTCATGCTATAACATGGCATTTTACGTCATGCTATAACATGGCATTTTACGTCATGCTATAACAAGGCATTTTACGTCATGCTATAACGTGGCATTTTACGTCATGCTATAACATGGCATTTTACGTCATGCTATAACGTGGCATTTTACATCATGCTATAATGTCGCATTTTATGTCCTGCTATAACGTGGCATTTTACGTCATGCTATAATGTCGCATTTTATGTCCTGCTATGACGTGGCATTTTACGTCATGCAATGGCGTGGCATTTTACATCATGCTATAACATGGCATTTTACGTCATGCTATAGCGTGGCATTTTACGTCCTGCTATAACATGGCATTTTACATCATACTATATTGTCGCATTTTACGTCATGCTATAGCGTGGCATTTTATGTTATGCTATAGCGTGGCATTTTACGTCATGCTATAACGTCGCATTTTATGTCATGCTATAATGTCGCATTTTAAGTCATGCTATAGCGTGTAATTTTATGTCATGCTATAAAGTGGCATTTTACATCATGCTATAATGTCGCATTTTATGTCCTGCTTTAACGTGGCATTTTACGTCATGCTATAATGTCGCATTTTATGTCCTGCTATAACGTGGCATTTTACGTCATGCAATGGCGTGGCATTTTACATCATGCTATAACATGGCATTTTACGTCATGCTATAGCGTGGCATTTTACGTCCTGCTATAACATGGCATTTTACATCATACTATAATGTCGCATTTTACGTCATGCTATAGCGTGGCATTTTATGTTATGCTATAGCGTGGCATTTTACGTCATGCTATAACGTCGCATTTTATGTCATGCTATAATGTCGCATTTTAAGTCATGCTATAACATGGCATTTTACGTCATGCTATAACAAGGCATTTTACGTCATGCTATAACGTGGCATTTTACGTCATGCTATAACATGGCATTTTACGTCATGCTATAACGTGGCATTTTACATCATGCTATAATGTCGCATTTTATGTCCTGCTATAACGTGGCATTTTACGTCATGCTATAATGTCGCATTTTATGTCCTGCTATAACGTGGCATTTTACGTCATGCAATGGCGTGGCATTTTACATCATGCTATAACATGGCATTTTACGTCATGCTATAGCGTGGCATTTTACGTCCTGCTATAACATGGCATTTTACATCATACTATAATGTCGCATTTTACGTCATGCTATAGCGTGGCATTTTATGTTATGCTATAGTGTGGCATTTTACGTCATGCTATAACGTCGCATTTTATGTCATGCTATAATGTCGCATTTTAAGTCATGCTATAACATGGCATTTTACGTCATGCTATAACATGGCATTTTACGTCATGCTATAACAAGGCATTTTACGTCATGCTATAACGTGGCATTTTACGTCATGCTATAACATGGCATTTTACGTCATGCTATAACGTGGCATTTTACATCATGCTATAATGTCGCATTTTACGTCATGCTATAACATGGCATTTTACATCATGCTATAACGTGGCATTTTACGTCATGCTATAATGTCGCATTTTATTTCCTGCTATAACGTGGCATTTTACGTCATGCAATGGCGTGGCATTTTACAACATTCTATAACATGGCATTTTACGTCATGCTATAGCGTGGCATTTTACGTCCTGCTATAACATGGCATTTTACATCATGCTATAATGTCGCATTTTATGTCATGCTATAGCGTGGCATTTTATATCATGCTATAGCGTGGCATTTTATGTCATGCTATAAAGTGGCATTTTACATCATGCTATAATGTCGCATTTTATGTCCTGCTATAACGTGGCATTTTACGTCATGCTATAATGTCGCATTTTATGTCCTGCTATAACGTGGCATTTTACATCATGCAATGGCGTGGCATTTTACATCATGCTATAACATGGCATTTTACGTCATGCTATAGTGTGGCATTTTACGTCCTGCTATAACATGGCCTTTTACATCATGCTATAATGTCGCATTTTATGTCCTGCTATAACGTGGCATTTTACGTCATGCAATGGCGTGGCATTTTACATCATGCTATAACATGGCATTTTACGTCATGCTATAGCGTGGCATTTTACGTCCTGCTATAACATGGCATTTTACATCATACTATAATGTCGCATTTTACGTCATGCTATAGCGTGGCATTTTATGTTATGCTATAGCGTGGCATTTTACGTCATGCTATAACGTCGCATTTTATGTCATGCTATAATGTCGCATTTTAAGTCATCCTATAACATGGCATTTTACGTCATGCTATAACATGGCATTTTACGTCATGCTATAACAAGGCATTTTACGTCATGCTATAACGTGGCATTTTACGTCATGCTATAACATGGCATTTTACGTCATGCTATAACGTGGCATTTTACATCATGCTATAATGTCGCATTTTACGTCATGCTATAACATGGCATTTTACATCATGCTATAACGTGGCATTTTACGTCATGCTATAATGTCGCATTTTATTTCCTGCTATAACGTGGCATTTTACGTCATGCAATGGCGTGGCATTTTACAACATTCTATAACATGGCATTTTACGTCATGCTATAGCGTGGCATTTTACGTCCTGCTATAACATGGCATTTTACATCATGCTATAATGTCGCATTTTATGTCATGCTATAGCGTGGCATTTTATATCATGCTATAGCGTGGCATTTTATGTCATGCTATAAAGTGGCATTTTACATCATGCTATAATGTCGCATTTTATGTCCTGCTATAACGTGGCATTTTACGTCATGCTATAATGTCGCATTTTATGTCCTGCTATAACGTGGCATTTTACATCATGCAATGGCGTGGCATTTTACAACATTCTATAACATGGCATTTTACGTCATGCTATAGCGTGGCATTGTACGTCCTGCTATAACATGGCATTTTACATCATGCTATAATGTCGCATTTTATGTCATGCTATAGCGTGGCATTTTAAGTCATGCTATAACGTGGCATTTTATATAATGCTATAAAGTGGCATTTTATGTCATGCTATAAAGTGGCATTTTACATCATGCTATAATGTCGCATTTTACGTCATGCTATAACATGGCATTTTACATCATGCTATAATGTCGCATTTGTTGTCATGCTATAGCGTGGCATTTTATATCATGCTATAGCGTGTCATTTTATGTCATGCTATAAAGTGGCATTTTACATCATGCTATAATGTCGCATTTTATGTCCTGCTATAACGTGCCATTTTACGTCATGCTATAATGTCGCATTTTATGTCCTGCTATAACGTGGCATTTTACATCATGCTATAACATGGCATTTTACGTCATGCTATAGCGTGGCATTTTACGTCCTGCTATAACATGGCCTTTTACATCATGCTATAATGTCGCATTTTATGTCATGCTATAGCGTGGCATTTTAAGTCATGCTATAACGTGGCATTTTATATAATGCTATAATGTCGCATTTTATGTCCTGCTATAACGTGGCATTTTACGTCATGCTATAACATGGCATTTTACATCATGCTATAATGTCGCATTTGTTGTCATGCTATAGCGTGGCATTTTATATCATGCTATAGCGTGTCATTTTATGTCATGCTATAAAGTGGCATTTTACATCATGCTATAATGTCGCATTTTATGTCCTGCTATAACGTGCCATTTTACGTCATGCTATAATGTCGCATTTTATGTCCTGCTATAACGTGGCATTTTACGTCATGCAATGGCGTGGCATTTTACATCATGCTATAACATGGCATTTTACGTCATGCTATAGCGTGGCATTTTACGTCCTGCTATAACATGGCATTTTACATCATACTATAATGTCGCATTTTACGTCATGCTATAGCGTGGCATTTTATGTTATGCTATAGCGTGGCATTTTACGTCATGCTATAACGTCGCATTTTATGTCATGCTATAATGTCGCATTTTAAGTCATGCTATAACATGGCATTTTACGTCATGCTATAACATGGCATTTTACGTCATGCTATAACAAGGCATTTTACGTCATGCTATAACGTGGCATTTTACGTCATGCTATAACATGGCATTTTACGTCATGCTATAACGTGGCATTTTACATCATGCTATAATGTCGCATTTTACGTCATGCTATAACATGGCATTTTACATCATGCTATAACGTGGCATTTTACGTCATGCTATAATGTCGCATTTTATTTCCTGCTATAACGTGGCATTTTACGTCATGCAATGGCGTGGCATTTTACAACATTCTATAACATGGCATTTTACGTCATGCTATAGCGTGGCATTGTACGTCCTGCTATAACATGGCATTTTACATCATGCTATAATGTCGCATTTTATGTCATGCTATAGCGTGGCATTTTATATCATGCTATAGCGTGGCATTTTATGTCATGCTATAAAGTGGCATTTTACATCATGCTATAATGTCGCATTTTATGTCCTGCTTTAACGTGGCATTTTACGTCATGCTATAATGTCGCATTTTATGTCCTGCTATAACGTGGCATTTTACGTCATGCAATGGCGTGGCATTTTACATCATGCTATAACATGGCATTTTACGTCATGCTATAGCGTGGCATTTTACGTCCTGCTATAACATGGCATTTTACATCATACTATAATGTCGCATTTTACGTCATGCTATAGCGTGGCATTTTATGTTATGCTATAGCGTGGCATTTTACGTCATGCTATAACGTCGCATTTTATGTCATGCTATAATGTCGCATTTTAAGTCATGCTATAACATGGCATTTTACGTCATGCTATAACATGGCATTTTACGTCATGCTATAACAAGGCATTTTATTTCCTGCTATAACGTGGCATTTTACGTCATGCAATGGCGTGGCATTTTACAACATTCTATAACATGGCATTTTACGTCATGCTATAGCGTGGCATTTTACGTCCTGCTATAACATGGCATTTTACATCATGCTATAATGTCGCATTTTATGTCATGCTATAGCGTGGCATTTTATATCATGCTATAGCGTGGCATTTTATGTCATGCTATAAAGTGGCATTTTACATCATGCTATAATGTCGCATTTTATGTCCTGCTATAACGTGGCATTTTACGTCATGCTATAATGTCGCATTTTATGTCCTGCTATAACGTGGCATTTTACATCATGCAATGGCGTGGCATTTTACATCATGCTATAACATGGCATTTTACGTCATGCTATAGCGTGGCATTTTACGTCCTGCTATAACATGGCCTTTTACATCATGCTATAATGTCGCATTTTATGTCATGCTATAGCGTGGCATTTTATGTTATGCTATAGCGTGGCATTTTATGTCATGCTATAAAGTGGCATTTTACATCATGCTATAATGTCGCATTTTATGTCCTGCTATAACGTGGCATTTTACGTCATGCTATAATGTCGCATTTTATGTCCTGCTATAACGTGGCATTTTACATCATGCAATGGCGTGGCATTTTACATCATGCTATAACATGGCATTTTACATCATGCTATAATGTCGCATTTTATGTCATGCTATAGCGTGGCATTTTATATCATGCTATAGCGTGGCATTTTATGTCATGCTATAAAGTGGCATTTTACATCATGCTATAATGTCGCATTTTATGTCCTGCTATAACGTGGCATTTTACGTCATGCTATAATGTCGCATTTTATGTCCTGCTATAACGTGGCATTTTACATCATGCAATGGCGTGGCATTTTACATCATGCTATAACATGGCATTTTACGTCATGCTATAGCGTGGCATTTTACGTCCTGCTATAACATGGCCTTTTACATCATACTATAATGTCGCATTTTACGTCATGCTATAGCGTGGCATTTTATGTTATGCTATAGCGTGGCATTTTACGTCATGCTATAACATGGCATTTTATGTCATGCTATAGCGTGGCATTTTACGTCATGCTATAACATGGCATTTTACATCATGCTATAATGTCGCATTTTATGTCATGCTATAGCGTGGCATTTTATATCATGCTATAGCGTGGCATTTTATGTCATGCTATAAAGTGGCATTTTACATCATGCTATAATGTCGCATTTTATGTCCTGCTATAACGTGGCATTTTACGTCATGCTATAATGTCGCATTTTATGTCCTGCTATAACGTGGCATTTTACGTCATGCAATGGCGTGGCATTTTACATCATGCTATAACATGGCATTTTACGTCATGCTATAGCGTGGCATTTTACGTCATGCTATAACATGGCATTTTACATCATGCTATAATGTCGCATTTTATGTCATGCTATAGCGTGGCATTTTTTATCATGCAATAGCGTGGCATTTTATTTCATGCTATAACGTGGCATTTTACGTCATGCTATAATGTCGCATTTTATGTCCTGCTATAACGTGGCATTTTACATCATGCAATGGCGTGGCATTTTACATCATGCTATAACATGGCATTTTACGTCATGCTATAACATGGCATTTTACGTCATGCTATAATGTCGCATTTTATGTCCTGCTATAACGTGGCATTTTACGTCATGCAATGGCGTGGCATTTTACATCATGCTATAACATGGCATTTTACGTCATGCTATAGCGTGGCATTTTAAATCATACTATAATGTCGCATTTTACGTCATGCTATAGCGTGGCATTTTATGTTATGCTATAGCGTGGCATTTTACGTCATGCTATAACGTCGCATTTTATGTCATGCTATAATGTCGCATTTTACGTCATGCTATAACATGGCATTTTACGTCATGCTATAACATGGCATTTTACGTCATGCTATAACAAGGCATTTTACGTCATGCTATAACAAGGCATTTTACGTCATGCTATAACGTGGCATTTTACGTCATGCTATAACATGGCATTTTACGTCCTGCTATAACATGGCATTTTACAGCATACTATAATGTCGCATTTTACGTCATGCTATAGCGTGGCATTTTATGTTATGCTATAGCGTGGCATTTTACGTCATGCTATAACATCGCATTTTATGTCATGCTATAATGTCGCATTTTACGTCATGCTATAACATGGCATTTTACGTCATGCTATAACATGGCATTTTACGTCATGCTATAACAAGGCATTTTACGTCATGCTATAACGTGGCATTTTACGTCATGCTATAACATGGCATTTTACGTCATGCTATAACGTGGCATTTTACATCATGCTATAATGTCGCATTTTACGTCATGCTATAACGTGGCATTTTACGTCATGCTATAACGTGGCATTTTACATTATGCTATAACATGGCATTTTACGTCATGCTATAGCGTGGCATTTTACGTCCTGCTATAACATGGCATTTTACATCATACTATAATGTCGCATTTTACGTCATGCTATAGCGTGGCATTTTATGTTATGCTATAGCGTGGCATTTTACGTCATGCTATAACGTGGCATTTTACATTATGCTATAACATGGCATTTTACGTCATGCTATAGCGTGGCATTTTACGTCCTGCTATAACATGGCATTTTACATCATACTATAATGTCGCATTTTACGTCATGCTATAACGTGGCATTTTACATCATGCTATAATGTCGCATTTTACGTCATGCTATAACAAGGCATTTTACGTCATGCTATAACGTGGCATTTTACGTCATGCTATAACATGGCATTTTACGTCATGCTATAACGTGGCATTTTACATCATGCTATAATGTCGCATTTTACGTCATGCTATAACGTGGCATTTTACGTCATGCTATAACGTGGCATTTTACATTATGCTATAACATGGCATTTTACGTCATGCTATAGCGTGGCATTTTACGTCCTGCTATAACATGGCATTTTACATCATACTATAATGTCGCATTTTACGTCATGCTATAGCGTGGCATTTTATGTTATGCTATAGCGTGGCATTTTACGTCATGCTATAACGTCGCATTTTATGTCATGCTATAATGTCGCATTTTACGTCATGCTATAACATGGCATTTTACGTCATGCTATAACATGGCATTTTACGTCATGCTATAACAAGGCATTTTACGTCATGCTATAACGTGGCATTTTACGTCATGCTATAACATGGCATTTTACGTCATGCTATAACGTGGCATTTTACATCATGCTATAATGTCGCATTTTACGTCATGCTATAACATGGCATTTTACATCATGCTATAACGTGGCATTTTACATTATGCTATAAAGTCGCATTTTACGTCATGCTATAACGTGGCATTTTACGTCATGCTATAGTGTGGCATTTTATTTAATGCTAAAGCATGGCATTTTACGTCATGCTATAACGTGGCATTTTAAGTCATGCTATAACGTGGCATTTTATATAATGCTATAATGTCGCATTTTATGTCCTGCTATAACGTGGCATTTTACGTCATGCTATAACATGGCATTTTACATCATGCTATAATGTCGCATTTTATGTCATGCTATAGCGTGGCATTTTATATCATGCTATAGCGTGTCATTTTATGTCATGCTATAAAGTGGCATTTTACATCATGCTATAATGTCGCATTTTATGTCCTGCTATAACGTGGCATTTTACGTCATGCTATAATGTCGCATTTTATGTCCTGCTATAACGTGGCATTTTACGTCATGCAATGGCGTGGCATTTTACATCATGCTATAACATGGCATTTTACGTCATGCTATAGCGTGGCATTTTACGTCCTGCTATAACATGGCATTTTACATCATACTATAATGTCGCATTTTACGTCATGCTATAGCGTGGCATTTTATGTTATGCTATAGCGTGGCATTTAACGTCATGCTATAACGTCGCATTTTATGTCATGCTATAATGTCGCATTTTAAGTCATGCTATAACATGGCATTTTACGTCATGCTATAACATGGCATTTTACGTCATGCTATAACAAGGCATTTTACGTCATGCTATAACGTGGCATTTTACGTCATGCTATAACATGGCATTTTACGTCATGCTATAACGTGGCATTTTACATCATGCTATAATGTCGCATTTTACGTCATGCTATAACATGGCATTTTACATCATGCTATAACGTGGCATTTTACGTCATGCTATAATGTCGCATTTTATTTCCTGCTATAACGTGGCATTTTACGTCATGCAATGGCGTGGCATTTTACAACATTCTATAACATGGCATTTTACGTCATGCTATAGCGTGGCATTGTACGTCCTGCTATAACATGGCATTTTACATCATGCTATAATGTCGCATTTTATGTCATGCTATAGCGTGGCATTTTATATCATGCTATAGCGTGGCATTTTATGTCATGCTATAAAGTGGCATTTTACATCATGCTATAATGTCGCATTTTATGTCCTGCTATAACGTGGCATTTTACGTCATGCTATAATGTCGCATTTTATGTCCTGCTATAACGTGGCATTTTACATCATGCAATGGCGTGGCATTTTACATCATGCTATAACATGGCATTTTACGTCATGCTATAGCGTGGCATTTTACGTCCTGCTATAACATGGCCTTTTACATCATACTATAATGTCGCATTTTACGTCATGCTATAGCGTGGCATTTTATGTTATGCTATAGCGTGGCATTTTACGTCATGCTATAACGTCGCATTTTATGTCATGCTATAATGTCGCATTTTACGTCATGCTATAACATGGCATTTTACGTCATGCTATAACATGGCATTTTACGTCATGCTATAACGTGGCATTTTACGTCATGCTATAGCGTGGCATTTTACGTCATGCTATAGCGTGGCATTTTATATCATGCTGTAGCATGGCATTTTGCGTCATGCCATAACGTGGCATTTTACGTCATACAATAACGTGGCATTTTACATCATGTTATAATGTCGCATTTACGTCATGCAATGGCGTGGCATTTTACGTCATGCTATAACATGGCATTTTACATCATGCTATAATGTCGCATTTTACGTCATCCTATAGCGTGGCATTTTACGTCATGCTATAACGTGGCATTTTACATCATGCTATAACATGGCATTTTACGTCATGCTATAGCATGGCATTTTATGTAATGCTATAGCATGGCATTTTACGTCATGCTATAACATGGCATTTTACGTCATGCTATAGCGTGGCATTTTACGTCCTGCTATAACATTGCCTTTTACATCATACTATAATGTCGCATTTTACGTCATGCTATAGCGTGGCATTTTATGTTATGCTATAGCGTGGCATTTTACGTCATGCTATAACGTCGCATTTTATGTCATGCTATAATGTCGCATTTTACGTCATGCTATAACATGGCATTTTACGTCATGCTATAACATGGCATTTTACGTCATGCTATAACGTGGCATTTTACGTCATGCTATAGCGTGGCATTTTACGTCATGCTATAGCGTGGCATTTTATATCATGCTGTAGCATGGCATTTTGCGTCATGCCATAACGTGGCATTTTACGTCATACAATAACGTGGCATTTTACATCATGTTATAATATCGCATTTACGTCATGCAATGGCGTGGCATTTTATGTCATGCTATAACATGGCATTTTACATCATGCTATAATGTCGCATTTTACGTCATCCTATAGCGTGGCATTTTACGTCATGCTATAACGTGGCATTTTACATCATGCTATAACATGGCATTTTACGTCATGCTATAGCATGGCATTTTATGTAATGCTATAGCATGGCATTTTACGTCATGCTATAACGTGGAATTTTACGTCATGCTATAGCGTGGCAATTTCATGTAATGCTATAGCATGGCATTTTACGTCATGCTATAACGTGGCATTTTACGTCATCCTATAGCGTGGCACTTTACGTCATGCTATAGCGTGGCATTTTACGTCATGCTATAGCGTGGCATTTTACGTCATGCTATAGCGTGGCATTTTACATCATGCTATAATGTCGCATTTTACGTCATCCTATAGCGTGGCATTTTACGTCATGCTATAACGTGGCATTTTACATCATGCTATAACATGGCATTTTACGTCATGCTATAGCATGGCATTTTATGTAATGCTATAGCATGGCATTTTACGTCATGCTATAACGTGGAATTTTACGTCATGCTATAGCGTGGCAATTTCATGTAATGCTATAGCATGGCATTTTACGTCATGCTATAACGTGGCATTTTACGTCATCCTATAGCGTGGCACTTTACGTCATGCTATAGCGTGGCATTTTACGTCATGCTATAGCGTGGCATTTTACGTCATGCTATAACATGGCATTTTACGTCATGCTATAACATGGCATTTTACGTCATGCTATAACGTGGCATTTTACATCATGCTATAACATGGCATTTTACGTCATGCTATAACGTGGCATTTTACGTCATGCTATAACGTGGCATTTTACGTCATGCTATAAAGTGGCATTTTATATCATGCTATAGCGTGGCATTTTACGTCATGCTATAACGTGGCATTTTACGTCATGCTTTAACGTGGCATTTTATATCAAGCTATAACGTGGCATTTTACGTCATGCTATAATGTCGCATTTTACGTCATGCTATAACATGGCATTTTACGTCATGCTATAACGTGGCATTTTACATCATGCTATAACATGGCATTTTACGTCATACTATAACGTGGCATTTTACGTCATGCTATAACGTGGAATTTTACGTCATGCTATAACGTGGCATTTTACGTCATGCTATAAAGTGGCATTTTATATCATGCTATAGCGTGGCATTTTACGTCATGCTATAGCGTGGCATTTTACGTCATGCTATAATGTCGCATTTTACGTCATGCTATAACGTGGCATTTTACGTCATGCTATAGCGTGGCATTTTATGTAATGTTAAAGCATGGAATTTTACGTCATGCTATAACATGGCATTTTACGTCATGCTATAACATGGCATTTTACGTCATGCTATGACGTGGCATTTTACATCATGCTATAACATGGCATTTTACGTCATGCTATAACGTGGCATTTTACGTCATGCTATAACGTGGCATTTTACGTCATGCTATAAAGTGGCATTTTATATCATGCTA
Source organism: Callionymus lyra (assembly GCF_982586985.1). Lineage (NCBI taxonomy): Eukaryota > Metazoa > Chordata > Actinopteri > Syngnathiformes > Callionymidae > Callionymus > Callionymus lyra. The sequence goes on along the minus strand of NC_141835.1, from coordinate 11,891,002 downwards.
TAGCGTGGCATTTTACGTCATGCTATAACGTGGCATTTTACGTCATGCTATAACATGGCATTTTACGTCATGCTATAACGTCGCATTTTACGTCATGCTATAACGTCGCATTTTACGTCATGCTATAACGTGGCATTTTACGTCATGCTATAACGTGGCATTTTACGTCATGCTATAAAGTGGCATTTTATATCATGTTATAGCGTGGCATTTTACGTCATGCTATAGCGTGGCATTTTTCGTCATGCTATAATGTCGCATTTTACGTCATGCTATAACGTGGCATTTTACGTCATGCTATAGCGTGGCATTTTATGTAATGTTAAAGCATGGAATTTTACGTCATGCTATAACATGGCATTTTACATATAACTTTGCATTTTACGTCATGCTATAACTTTGCATCTTACGTCATGCTATAACGTGGCATTTTACGTCATGCTATAGCGTGGCATTTTACGTTATGCTATAGCGTGGCATTTTACATCATGCTATAGCGTGGCATTTTACGTCATGCTATAATGGGGCATTTTACGTCATGCTATAGCATGTCATTTTGCATCATGCCATAACGTGGCATTTCATCATGCTATAGTGTGGCATTTTACGTCATGCTATAACATGGCATTTTACATCATGCTATAATGTCGCATTTTACGTCATGCTATTTGCGTGGCATTTTACGTCATGCTATTATGTGGAATTTTACATCATGCTATAACGTGGCATTTTACATCATGCTATAATGTCGCATTTTACGTCATGCTATAATGTCACATTTTACGTCATGCAATGGTGTGGCATTTTACGTCATGCTATAATGTCGCATTTTACGTCATGCTATAACGTGGCATTTTACGTCATGCTATAGCGTGGCATTTTACGTCATGCTACAACATGGCATTTTACGTCATGCTATGACGTGGCATTTTACGTCATGCAATGGCGTGACATTTTACGTCATGCTATAGCGTGGCATTTTATGTCATGCTATAGCGTGGCATTTTATGTAATGCTATAGCATGGCATTTTACGTCATGCTATAACATGGCATTTTACGTCATGCTATAACGTGGCATTTTACGTCATGCTATAACATGGCATTTTACTTCATGCTATAACAAGGCATTTTACGTCATGCTATAATGTCGCATTTTACGTCATGCTATAACGTGGCATTTTATGTCATGCTATAGCGTGGCATTTTACGTCATGCTATAGCGTGGCATTTTATGTCATGCTATAGCGTGGCATTTTATGTAACGCTATAGCATGGCATTTTACGTCATGCTATAACATGGCATTTTACGTCATGCTATAACATGGCATTTTACTTCATGCTATAGCGTGGCTTTTTACTTCCTACTATAACATGGTATTTTACATCATGCTATAATGTCGCATTTTACGTCATGCTATAACGTGGCATTTTACGTCATGCAATTGCGTGGCATTTTACGTCATGCTATAACGTCGCATTTTATGTCATGCTATAGCGTGGCATTTTATGTCATGCTATAGCGTGGCATTTTACGTCATGTTATAACGTGGCATTCTACATCATGCTATAATGTCGCATTTTACGTCATGCTATAGCGTGGCATTTTATGTAATGCTATAGCATGGCATTTTACGTCATGCTATAACATGGCATTTTACGTCATGCAATGGCGTGGCATTTTACGTCATGCTATAACGTGGCATTTTACATCATGCTATAATGTCACATTTTACGTCATGCTATAGCGTGGCATTTTATGTAATGCTATAGCATGGCATTTTACGTCATGCTATAGCGTGGCATTTTATGTAATGCTATAGCATGGCATTTTACGTCATGTTATAACGTGGCATTTTACATCATGCAATGGCGTGGCATTTTACGTCATGCTATAACATGGCATTTTACGTCATGCTATAACGTGTCATTTTACATCATGCTATAATGTCGCATTTTACGTCATGCTATAACATGGCATTTTACATCATGCTATAACGTGGCATTTTACATTATGCTATAATGTCGCATTTTACGTCATGCTATAACGTGGCATTTTACGTCATGCTATAGCGTGGCATTTTATTTAATGCTAAAGCATGGCATTTTACGTCATGCTATAACGTGGCATTTTAAGTCATGCTATAACGTGGCATTTTATATAATGCTATAATGTCACATTTTATGTCCTGCTATAACGTGGCATTTTACGTCATGCTATAATGTCGCATTTTACATCATGCTATAATGTCGCATTTTATGTCCTGCTATAACGTGGCATTTTACGTCATGCTATAATGTCGCATTTTATTTCCTGCTATAACGTGGCATTTTACGTCATGCAATGGCATGGCATTTTACATCATTCTATAACATGGCATTTTACGTCATGTTATAGCGTGGCATTTTACGTCCTGGTATAACATGGCATTTTACATCATGCTATAATGTCCCATTTTATGTCATGCTATAGCGTGGCATTTTATGTAATGCTGTAGCATGGCATTTTACCTCATGCTATAACATGGCATTTTACGTCATGCTATAGCGTGGCATTTTATGTAATGCTATAACATGGCATTTTACGTCATGCAATGGCGTGGCATTTTACGTCATGCTATAACGTGGCATTTTACATCATGCTATAATGTCACATTTTACGTCATGCTATAGCGTGGCATTTTATGTAATGCTATAACATGGCATTTTACGTCATGCAATGGCGTGGCATTTTACGTCATGCTATAACGTGGCATTTTACATCATGCTATAATGTCACATTTTACGTCATGCTATAGCGTGGCATTTTATGTAATGCTATAGCATGGCATTTTACGTCATGCTATAACATGGCATTTTACGTCATGCTATAACGTGGCATTTTACATCATGCTATAATGTCGCATTTTACGTCATGCTATAACATGGCATTTTACATCATGCTATAACGTGGCATTTTACATTATGCTATAATGTCGCATTTTACGTCATGCTATAACGTGGCATTTTACGTCATGCTATAACGTGGCATTTTAAGTCATGCTATAACGTGGCATTTTATGTCCTGCTATAACGTGGCATTTTACGTCATGCTACAATGTCGCATTTTACATCATGCTATAATGTCGCATTTTATGTCCTGCTATAACGTGGCATTTTACGTCATGCTATAATGTCGCATTTTATTTCCTGCTATAACGTGGCATTTTACGTCATGCAATGGCATGGCATTTTACATCATTCTATAACATGGCATTTTACATCATGCTATAGCGTGGCATTTTACGTCCTGCTATAACATGGCATTTTAGATCATGCTATAATGTCGCATTTTATGTCATGCTATAGCGTGGCATTTTATATCATGCTATAGCGTGGCATTTTATGTCATGCTATAAAGTGGCATTTTACATCATGCTATAATGTCGCATTTTATGTCCTGCTATAACGTGGCATTTTACGTCATCCTATAATGTCGCATTTTATGTCCTGCTATAACGTGGCATTTTACGTCATGCAATGGCGTGGCATTTTACATCATGCTATAACATGGCATTTTACGTCATGCTATAGCGTGGCATTTTACGTCCTGCTATAACATGGCATTTTACATCATACTATAATGTCGCATTTTACGTCATGCTATAGCGTGGCATTTTATGTCATGCTATAGCGTGGCATTTTACGTCATGCTATAATGTTGCATTTTACATCATGCCATAATGTCGCATTTTATGTCCTGCTATAACGTGGCATTTTACGTCATGCTATAATGTCGCATTTTATTTCCTGCTATAACGTGGCATTTTACGTCATGCAATGGCGTGGCATTTTACATCATTCTATAACATGGCATTTTACGTCATGCTATAGCGTGGCATTTTACGTCCTGCTATAACATGGCATTTTACATCATGCTATAATGTCGCATTTTATGTCATGCTATAGCGTGGCATTTTATATCATGCTATAGCGTGGCATTTTATGTCATGCTATAAAGTGGCATTTTACATCATGCTATAATGTCGCATTTTATGTCCTGCTATAACGTGGCATTTTACGTCATGCTATAATGTCGCATTTTATGTCCTACTATAACGTGGCATTTTACGTCATGCAATGGCGTGGCATTTTACATCATGCTATAACATGGCATTTTACGTCATGCTATAGCGTGGCATTTTACGTCCTGCTATAACGTGGCATTTTACATCATACTATAATGTCGCATTTTACGTCATGCTATAGCGTGGCATTTTATGTCATGCTATAGCGTGGCATTTTACGTCATGTTATAACGTCGCATTTTATGTCATGCTATAATGTCGCATTTTACGTCATGCTATAACATGGCATTTTACGTCATGCTATAACATGGCATTTTACGTCATGCTATAACGTGGCATTTTACATCATGCTATAACATGGCATTTTACGTCATGCTATAGCGTGGCATTATACGTCCTGCTATAACATGGTATTTTACATCATGCTATAATGTCGCATTTTACGTCATGCTATAACATGGCATTTTACATCATGCTATAACGTGGCATTTTACATTATGCTATAATGTCGCACTTTACGTCATGCTATAACGTGGCATTTTACGTCATGCTATAACGTGGCATTTTAAGTCATGCTATAACGTGGCATTTTATGTCCTGCTATAACGTGGCATTTTACGTCATGCTATAATGTCGCATTTTACATCATGCTATAATGTCGCATTTTATGTCCTGCTATAACGTGGCATTTTACGTCATGCTATAATGTCGCATTTTATTTCCTGCTATAACGTGGCATTTTACGTCATGCAATGGCATGGCATTTTACATCATTCTATAACATGGCATTTTACGTCATGCTATAGCGTGGCATTTTACGTCCTGCTATAACATGGCATTTTAGATCATGCTATAATGTCGCATTTTATGTCATGCTATAGCGTGGCATTTTATATCATGCTATAGCGTGGCATTTTATGTCATGCTATAAAGTGGCATTTTACATCATGCTATAATGTCGCATTTTATGTCCTGCTATAACGTGGCATTTTACGTCATGCTATAATGTCGCATTTTATGTCCTGCTATAACGTGGCATTTTACGTCATGCAATGGCGTGGCATTTTACATCATGCTATAACATGGCATTTTACGTCATGCTATAGCGTGGCATTTTACGTCCTGCTATAACATGGCATTTTACATCATACTATAATGTCGCATTTTACGTCATACTATAGCGTGGCATTTTATGTCATGCTATAGCGTGGCATTTTACGTCATGCTATAATGTCGCATTTTACATCATGCCATAATGTCGCATTTTATGTCCTGCTATAACGTGGCATTTTACGTCATGCTATAATGTCGCATTTTATTTCCTGCTATAACGTGGCATTTTACGTCATGCAATGGCGTGGCATTTTACATCATTCTATAACATGGCATTTTACGTCATGCTATAGCGTGGCATTTTACGTCCTGCTATAACATGGCATTTTACATCATGCTATAATGTCGCATTTTATGTCATGCTATAGCGTGGCATTTTATATCATGCTATAGCGTGGCATTTTATGTCATGCTATAAAGTGGCATTTTACATCATGCTATAATGTCGCATTTTATGTCCTGCTATAACGTGGCATTTTACGTCATGCTATAATGTCGCATTTTATGTCCTGCTATAACGTGGCATTTTACGTCATGCAATGGCGTGGCATTTTACATCATGCTATAACATGGCATTTTACGTCATGCTATAGCGTGGCATTTTACGTCCTGCTATAACATGGCATTTTACATCATACTATAATGTCGCATTTTACGTCATACTATAGCGTGGCATTTTATGTCATGCTATAGCGTGGCATTTTACGTCATGCTATAATGTCGCATTTTACATCATGCCATAATGTCGCATTTTATGTCCTGCTATAACGTGGCATTTTACGTCATGCTATAATGTCGCATTTTATTTCCTGCTATAACGTGGCATTTTACGTCATGCAATGGCGTGGCATTTTACATCATTCTATAACATGGCATTTTACGTCATGCTATAGCGTGGCATTTTACGTCCTGCTATAACATGGCATTTTACATCATGCTATAATGTCGCATTTTATGTCATGCTATAGCGTGGCATTTTATATCATGCTATAGCGTGGCATTTTATGTCATGCTATAAAGTGGCATTTTACATCATGCTATAATGTCGCATTTTATGTCCTGCTATAACGTGGCATTTTACGTCATGCTATAATGTCGCATTTTATGTCCTACTATAACGTGGCATTTTACGTCATGCAATGGCGTGGCATTTTACATCATGCTATAACATGGCATTTTACGTCATGCTATAGCGTGGCATTTTACGTCCTGCTATAACGTGGCATTTTACATCATACTATAATGTCGCATTTTACGTCATGCTATAGCGTGGCATTTTATGTCATGCTATAGCGTGGCATTTTACGTCATGTTATAACGTCGCATTTTATGTCATGCTATAATGTCGCATTTTACGTCATGCTATAACATCGCATTTTACGTCATGCTATAACATGGCATTTTACGTCATGCTATAACGTGGCATTTTACATCATGCTATAACATGGCATTTTACGTCATGCTATAGCGTGGCATTATACGTCCTGCTATAACATGGTATTTTACATCATGCTATAATGTCGCATTTTACGTCATGCTATAACATGGCATTTTACATCATGCTATAACGTGGCATTTTACATTATGCTATAATGTCGCACTTTACGTCATGCTATAACGTGGCATTTTACGTCATGCTATAACGTGGCATTTTAAGTCATGCTATAACGTGGCATTTTATGTCCTGCTATAACGTGGCATTTTACGTCATGCTATAATGTCGCATTTTACATCATGCTATAATGTCGCATTTTATGTCCTGCTATAACGTGGCATTTTACGTCATGCTATAATGTCGCATTTTATTTCCTGCTATAACGTGGCATTTTACGTCATGCAATGGCATGGCATTTTACATCATTCTATAACATGGCATTTTACGTCATGCTATAGCGTGGCATTTTACGTCCTGCTATAACATGGCATTTTAGATCATGCTATAATGTCGCATTTTATGTCATGCTATAGCGTGGCATTTTATATCATGCTATAGCGTGGCATTTTATGTCATGCTATAAAGTGGCATTTTACATCATGCTATAATGTCGCATTTTATGTCCTGCTATAACGTGGCATTTTACGTCATGCTATAATGTCGCATTTTATGTCCTGCTATAACGTGGCATTTTACGTCATGCAATGGCGTGGCATTTTACATCATGCTATAACATGGCATTTTACGTCATGCTATAGCGTGGCATTTTACGTCCTGCTATAACATGGCATTTTACATCATACTATAATGTCGCATTTTACGTCATACTATAGCGTGGCATTTTATGTCATGCTATAGCGTGGCATTTTACGTCATGCTATAATGTCGCATTTTACATCATGCCATCATGTCGCATTTTATGTCCTGCTATAACGTGGCATTTTACGTCATGCTATAATGTCGCATTTTATTTCCTGCTACAACGTGGCATTTTACGTCATGCAATGGCGTGGCATTTTACATCATTCTATAACATGGCATTTTACGTCATGCTATAGCGTGGCATTTTACGTCCTGCTATAACATGGCATTTTACATCATGCTATAATGTCGCATTTTATGTCATGCTATAGCGTGGCATTTTATATCATGCTATAGCGTGGCATTTTATGTCATGCTATAAAGTGGCATTTTACATCATGCTATAATGTCGCATTTTATGTCCTGCTATAACGTGGCATTTTACGTCATGCTATAATGTCGCATTTTATGTCCTACTATAACGTGGCATTTTACGTCATGCAATGGCGTGGCATTTTACATCATGCTATAACATGGCATTTTACGTCATGCTATAGCGTGGCATTTTACGTCCTGCTATAACGTGGCATTTTACATCATACTATAATGTCGCATTTTACGTCATGCTATAGCGTGGCATTTTATGTCATGCTATAGCGTGGCATTTTACGTCATGTTATAACGTCGCATTTTATGTCATGCTATAATGTCGCATTTTACGTCATGCTATAACATGGCATTTTACGTCATGCTATAACATGGCATTTTACGTCATGCTATAACGTGGCATTTTACATCATGCTATAACATGGCATTTTACGTCATGCTATAGCGTGGCATTATACGTCCTGCTATAACATGGTATTTTACATCATGCTATAATGTCGCATTTTACGTCATGCTATAACGTGGCATTTTACGTCATGCAATGGCGTGGCATTTTACATCATGCTATAATGTCGCATTTTACGTCATGCTATAGCGTGGCATTTTACGTCATGCTATAGCGTGGCATTATACGTCCTGCTATAACATGGTATTTTACATCATGCTATAATTTCTCATTTTACGTCATGCTATAGCGTGGCATTTTATGTCATGCTATAGCGTGGCATTTTACGTCATGCTATAACGTCGCATTTTATGTCATGCTATAATGTCGCATTTTACGTCATGCTATAACATGGCATTTTACGTCATGCTATAACATGGCATTTTACGTCATGCTATAACAAGGCATTTTACGTCATGCTATAACGTGGCATTTTACGTCGTGCTATAACATGGCATTTTACGTCATGCTATAACGTGGCATTTTACATCATGCTATAATGTCGCATTTTACGTCATGCTATAACATGGCATTTTACGTCATGCTATAACAAGGCATTTTACGTCATGCTATAACGTGGCATTTTACGTCATGCTATAACATGGCATTTTACGTCATGCTATAACGTGGCATTTTACATCATGCTATAATGTCGCATTTTACGTCATGCTATAACATGGCATTTTACGTCATGCTATAACAAGGCATTTTACGTCATGCTATAACGTGGCATTTTACGTCATGCTATAACATGGCATTTTACGTCATGCTATAACGTGGCATTTTACATCATGCTATAATGTCGCATTTTACGTCATGCTATAACATGGCATTTTACGTCATGCTATAACGTCGCATTTTATGTCATGCTATAATGTCGCATTTTACGTCATGCTATAACATGGCATTTTACGTCATGCTATAACAAGGCATTTTACGTCATGCTATAATGTCGCATTTTACGTCATGCTATAATGTCGCATTTTACGTCATGCTATAGCGTGGCATTTTACGTCATGCTATAGCGTGGCATTATACGTCCTGCTATAACATGGTATTTTACATCATGCTATAATTTCTCATTTTACGTCATGCTATAGCGTGGCATTTTATGTCATGCTATAGCGTGGCATTTTACGTCATGCTATAACGTCGCATTTTATGTCATGCTATAATATCGCATTTTACGTCATGCTATAACATGGCATTTTACGTTATGCTATAACATGGCATTTTACGTCATGCTATAACGTGGCATTTTACATCATGCTAAAACATGGCATTTTACGTCATGCTATAGCGTGGCATTATACGTCCTGCTATAACATGGTATTTTACATCATGCTATAATGTCGCATTTTACGTCATGCTATAACGTGGCATTTTACATCATGCTATAATGTCGCATTTTATGTCATGCTATAGCGTGGCTTTTTATGTCATGCTATAGCGTGGCATTTTACGTCATGCTATAACGTGGCATTTTACATCATGCTATAATGTCGCATTTTACGTCATGCTATAACATGGCATTTTACGTCATGCTATAACATGGCATTTTACGTCATGCTATAACGTGGCATTTTACATCATGCTATAACATGGCATTTTACGTCATGCTATAGCGTGGCATTATACGTCCTGCTATAACATGGTATTTTACATCATGCTATAATGTCGCATTTTACGTCATGCTATAACGTTGCATTTTACGTCATGCAATGGCGTGGCATTTTACATCATGCTATAATGTCGCATTTTACGTCATGCTATAGCGTGGCATTTTACGTCATGCTATAGCGTGGCATTATACGTCCTGCTATAACATGGTATTTTACATCATGCTATAATTTCTCATTTTACGTCATGCTATAACGTGGCATTTTACGTCATGCAATGGGGTGGCATTTTACATCATGCTATAATGTCGCATTTTACGTCATGCTATAGCGTGGCATTTTATGTCATGCTATAGCGTGGCATTTTACGTCATGCTATAACGTCGCATTTTATGTCATGCTATAATATCGCATTTTACGTCATGCTATAACATGGCATTTTACGTTATGCTATAACATGGCATTTTACGTCATGCTATAATGTCGCATTTTATGTCATGCTATAGCGTGGCATTTTATATCATGCTATAGCGTGGCATTTTATGTCATGCTATAAAGTGGCATTTTACATCATGCTATAATGTCGCATTTTATGTCCTGCTATAACGTGGCATTTTACGTCATGCTATAATGTCGCATTTTATGTCCTACTATAACGTGGCATTTTACGTCATGCAATGGCGTGGCATTTTACATCATGCTATAACATGGCATTTTACGTCATGCTATAGCGTGGCATTTTACGTCCTGCTATAACGTGGCATTTTACATCATACTATAATGTCGCATTTTACGTCATGCTATAGCGTGGCATTTTATGTCATGCTATAGCGTGGCATTTTACGTCATGTTATAACGTCGCATTTTATGTCATGCTATAATGTCGCATTTTACGTCATGCTATAACATGGCATTTTACGTCATGCTATAACATGGCATTTTACGTCATGCTATAACGTGGCATTTTACATCATGCTATAACATGGCATTTTATGTCATGCTATAGCGTGGCATTATACGTCCTGCTATAACATGGTATTTTACATCATGCTATAATGTCGCATTTTACGTCATGCTATAACGTGGCATTTTACGTCATGCAATGGCGTGGCATTTTACATCATGCTATAATGTCGCATTTTACGTCATGCTATAGCGTGGCATTTTACGTCATGCTATAGCGTGGCATTATACGTCCTGCTATAACATGGTATTTTACATCATGCTATAATTTCTCATTTTACGTCATGCTATAGCGTGGCATTTTATGTCATGCTATAGCGTGGCATTTTACGTCATGCTATAACGTCGCATTTTATGTCATGCTATAATGTCGCATTTTACGTCATGCTATAACATGGCATTTTACGTCATGCTATAACATGGCATTTTACGTCATGCTATAACAAGGCATTTTACGTCATGCTATAACGTGGCATTTTACGTCATGCTATAACATGGCATTTTACGTCATGCTATAACGTGGCATTTTACATCATGCTATAATGTCGCATTTTACGTCATGCTATAACATGGCATTTTACGTCATGCTATAACAAGGCATTTTACGTCATGCTATAACGTGGCATTTTACGTCATGCTATAACATGGCATTTTACGTCATGCTATAACGTGGCATTTTACATCATGCTATAATGTCGCATTTTACGTCATGCTATAACATGGCATTTTACGTCATGCTATAACAAGGCATTTTACGTCATGCTATAACGTGGCATTTTACGTCATGCTATAACATGGCATTTTACGTCATGCTATAACGTGGCATTTTACATCATGCTATAATGTCGCATTTTACGTCATGCTATAACATGGCATTTTACGTCATGCTATAACGTCGCATTTTATGTCATGCTATAATGTCGCATTTTACGTCATGCTATAACATGGCATTTTACGTCATGCTATAACAAGGCATTTTACGTCATGCTATAATGTCGCATTTTACGTCATGCTATAATGTCGCATTTTACGTCATGCTATAGCGTGGCATTTTACGTCATGCTATAGCGTGGCATTATACGTCCTGCTATAACATGGTATTTTACATCATGCTATAATTTCTCATTTTACGTCATGCTATAGCGTGGCATTTTATGTCATGCTATAGCGTGGCATTTTACGTCATGCTATAACGTCGCATTTTATGTCATGCTATAATATCGCATTTTACGTCATGCTATAACATGGCATTTTACGTTATGCTATAACATGGCATTTTACGTCATGCTATAACGTGGCATTTTACATCATGCTAAAACATGGCATTTTACGTCATGCTATAGCGTGGCATTATACGTCCTGCTATAACATGGTATTTTACATCATGCTATAATGTCGCATTTTACGTCATGCTATAACGTGGCATTTTACATCATGCTATAATGTCGCATTTTATGTCATGCTATAGCGTGGCTTTTTATGTCATGCTATAGCGTGGCATTTTACGTCATGCTATAACGTGGCATTTTACATCATGCTATAATGTCGCATTTTACGTCATGCTATAACATGGCATTTTACGTCATGCTATAACATGGCATTTTACGTCATGCTATAACGTGGCATTTTACATCATGCTATAACATGGCATTTTACGTCATGCTATAGCGTGGCATTATACGTCCTGCTATAACATGGTATTTTACATCATGCTATAATGTCGCATTTTACGTCATGCTATAACGTGGCATTTTACGTCATGCAATGGTGTGGCATTTTACATCATGCTATAATGTCGCATTTTACGTCATGCTATAGCGTGGCATTTTACGTCATGCTATAGCGTGGCATTATACGTCCTGCTATAACATGGTATTTTACATCATGCTATAATTTCTCATTTTACGTCATGCTATAACGTGGCATTTTACGTCATGCAATGGGGTGGCATTTTACATCATCCTATAATGTCGCATTTTACGTCATGCTATAGCGTGGCATTTTATGTCATGCTATAGCGTGGCATTTTACGTCATGCTATAACGTCGCATTTTATGTCATGCTATAATATCGCATTTTACGTCATGCTATAACATGGCATTTTACGTTATGCTATAACATGGCATTTTACGTCATGCTATAACGTGGCATTTTACATCATGCTATAACATGGCATTTTACGTCATGCTATAGCGTGGCATTATACGTCCTGCTATAACATGGTATTTTACATCATGCTATAATGTCGCATTTTACGTCATGCTATAACGTGGCATTTTACATCATGCTATAATGTCGCATTTTATGTCATGCTATAGCGTGGCTTTTTATGTCATGCTATAGCGTGGCATTTTACGTCATGCTATAACGTGGCATTTTACATCATGCTATAATGTCGCATTTTACGTCATGCTATAACGTAGCATTTTACGTCATGCTATAGCGTGGCATTTTACGTCATGCTATAACATGGCATTTTACATGATGCTATAATGTCGCATTTTACGTCATGCTATAACGTGGCATTTTACGTCATGCTATAGCATGGCATTTTACGTCATGCTATAACATGGCATTTTACGTCATGCTATAACATGGCATTTTACATCATGCTATAATGTCGCATTTTACGTCATGCTATAACGTGGCATTTTACATCATGCTATAACGTGGCATTTTACATTATGCTATAATGTCGCATTTTATGTCATGCTATAATGTCGCATTTTATATCATGCTATAATGTCGCATTTTATGTCCTGCTATAACGTGGCATTTTATATCATGCTATAATGTCGCATTTTATGTCCTGCTATAACGTGGCATTTTATATCATGCTATAACGTGGCATTTTACATTATGCTATAATGTCGCATTTTATGTCATGCTATAATGTCGCATTTTATATCATGCTATAATGTCGCATTTTATGTCCTGCTATAACGTGGCATTTTATATCAAGCTATAATGTCGCATTTTATGTCCTGCTATAACGTGGCATTTTACATCATGCTATAACGTGGCATTTTACGTCATGCTATAGTGTGATATTTTACGTCACGCTATGATAGAGCCTCCATCTTTCTAACAGGAGATGTTTTTCTCCAGTCAACCTTTATTTTAATGTTTTGTAGTCTTTGAGATTCTCCTACGTTGAGTAATTTTCAGTTGGTATTTTTGAGACGAATAAAGCTTCATCGTCCTGCTCTGCACCTCAGTCCTGTTTTGAGTCCCTTAAATTTTTTAAGTGCTTTTAAATTTGGATACTCAATGTTTTTGCTTTGATTCAAAAACAATATGATCTCAATAAAATGAAAACAAAGTATCTAAAGGAAGCATAGAAGCATTTAGAACATTTACATTGAAAAAATCAAATGTTTTTTTTTTTATGAAGTTATAAGTACCAAAGTATTGTTGATGAAATTGTCAAGGTATGATCAACAATGTCACTGATAGTTGAATTTTTAAAATATAAACTGACAAAAAAATGTTATGGAGTCAAAGAAAATATAATTTACTACATGAAAGAAAAAAAACATATCACAGATCTATTCATTTTTTAAAGCTGAATCAGAACAAAATATTTAAATAGACAAAATACTTTGACTCTAATAATATAATGGAATAATCTCTTAATAAACACTTCAAAACTAGTTCATATTCATGACATGAAAGTGTTAAACGTTACAACTCATTTTTTGAGGTTAAACATTGCAGTTGTCAATAAAGAGAAGGAAGAATTAACATGAAAACCAATTGACAAAAATACTTTGTTAATAAAATAAATTGTAGTATTTTATTAAAAAAAAAACATTGACAAGGATGGAATTCAAAGCTGTTTGTAAATGGAGCTGTCAAACACTAAAGACTGAAATTAGATCTTGACATGTTTCGGGTGATTCCAGTCGGTTTGACAATCATTATTAAAGCTGTCAATCATCAGCAGCTTGAAAATTTTCTGCATCGATTGATACATGAAAATAATTGTGTTGTTGTTGCTCATGAAGTTTGTGAGACTTTTTGACGTTTAAGAAAGAATGTAAAATACAGTACACGATTTAATTTTCAAGTATCTGACGACATGTATTACGAGATAGAGACAGAGGCAACGATACGATATATCGTGACTGTAGTAACAAGTATATATTTTTAGTATTGTTGAGTACTTGACTCCTGTGTTGCAGAATTTACAGACCACATGACTCTTGACGAAGTCGTAAGTGATTTCATTTGTTTTGAAACCAAAATATGTCCAAACATCAGCTTTAAAAGCTGCTGGAGTCACTGTATCCTCTCGTCCTCAGTCATCCTCATTTCATTATTACTTTCTAAAAATGCGTGCAAAAATCAGCTTTTAAAACTGCTGGAGTCACTGTATCCTCTTGTCCTCAGTTTCGTCATTTCATTGTTACTTTAGAAAAATAAGTGCAAAAATCAGCTTTAAAAGCGGTTGGAGTCCACTGTTTCCTCTTGTCCTCAGTTTCGTCATTTCATTGTTACTTTAGAAAAATAAGTAGAAAAATCAGCTTTAAAAGCGGTTGGAGTCCACTGTATCCTCTTATCCTCAGTCATCGCAGGGATCTCCATTTAACGACCGCTACCATGTAGCGAAATATGTCGAAACATCAGCTTGCAAACGACTGAACATATCCTCTCGTCCTCAGTCATTGACATGGTCTCTCTGTTCCTTTAGCTCTGCACGTCATCCTGCCATCTAGTGGATGAAAATTGAATTGCAACACAATGATGGACAAAAACAGTTCAAATGTTCTTTTAAATTACATTATTTTATGTAAAAAAAAAAATTGTAAGTGATGAAATAAATATGATCAAAATACAGTTTTGTAAAATAAACGAAGAAAAAAAGGTTTCGATCTTTCCTCACACTTTTTTTTAATGCATTTGACACCTGTCAATCATAACATCCTCGCCTCCTACTGTCCGTCACTCCGAGACGTCCAAGATGAGACGAAAAGACACTTGCGATCAATAAAAAGGACAAAACTTTGAGTCGTGAGCGAAGGAAGGTGTTGTTGGTTTGAAGCAGACGCCGAAGAGACGCTGGAGGACATGAAGGCGTCGAGAAAAGTCCCCCAAAAAAAATCAAATAAAAAGGTGGCGTCGCGGGAGAGAAGCTCCAGCCGGGCTTTGTTGTGATGCTGCAGGACTTTGTGCTTCGGTGTCGACAGGGATGTGAGCTCCAGCCTCCTGCTGCTCTGAAGCTGCTGCTGTCGCCAGATAAGCTTCGTGACAACAGACCAACACGTCAGAAGAACTTCTGGATCTTCTCACCTGACGCTGAAGGACCAGAAAAATGCCCAAAACTAAACATCAAACTAAACGTAGAAATATCAATAGAAATATGTGTAGGTTTTGTTCATGTCTTTTTGTTAAATAACTTAAATGTAAGTTAAGTGTGTAGATGTGTGCCTGTGTGTGTGTGTAGGTTAGTGTGTGTGCCTGTATGTGTGTGTAGGTGAGTTTGTGATTCTGTGTAGGTGAGTGTGTGTGTGCTTAGATGTGTGTGTGTATAGGTGTGTGCATGTGGGTGTGTGTGTCTGTGTGTGTGTAGGTGAGTTTGTGTGGTATAGTGTGTATGAGTGTTTAGGTGAGTGTATTTGTGTGTAAGGATAGCGTGTGTATGTGTGTGGGGGTGAGTTTGTGTAGGTAAGTGCGTGTGTGTGAGTTTGTATGGGTGTGTATGTGTGAGTGTATATATGTGAGTGTGTGTTTAGGTGAGTGTGTATGTCTGCATGTGTGTATGTGAGTGTGTGTAGCTGAGTGTATGTGTGTGTCTGTGTGTAGGTGAGTCTGTTTGTATGCGTGTGTGTAGGTGTGAGTGTGTGTGTGTACGTGTGTGTGTGTTTAGATGTGTGTGTGTGTGTAGGTGAGTGTGTGTGTAGGTGAGTGTGTATGTATGCATGTGTGTATGTGAGTGTGTGTAGCTGAGTGTATGTGTGTGTCTGTGTGTAGGTGAGTGTGTGTGTATGCATGTGTGTAGGTGTGAGTGTGTGTGTACGTGTGTGTGTGTTTAGATGTGTGTGTGTGCAGGTGTGTGCATTTTGGTGTTTGTGTAGATGAGTGTGTGAGTAGGTGAGTGTATGTTTGTGTAAATGTAAGTAAACAAGTTAACTTTTTTGATTAAAAAAGCATTTATTGTTAGCATAGCGTAGCATGAACTAGCTTAGCATTAACAACAGAGAAGTTTATCATTGAACGATTTAATTTTAAATGTAACTTTTTTTTAAATAATTTAACTATTACTTTTCAATACTTAAATTCAATAATTGATATATTGGTATAAATTCGTAGCCTTTTAAATTCGATTTTAAAAATGTTGGTATAATAGCGTTGTGATGCAGACATAACTAGAAGAGCACCGAGCGAAATGATCGAACTCTAAGCCAATCATGCGACGCACAGGTGATCATGTGATGAGGTAGAAGTACACAAGTAGCTCGGTACTCTTCTGGTATTTTTTAAGATAGTTGAAATACAATGTCAAATTCTACGAGTAAATAAAATATAATTTATTTATTTAAAATATATTCATTTTCTTTTATTCATCATAGATAAAATATTCTTTTTGAATTCGTAGGATTTTAAATTCAATCTAAAAACATTGTCAGAATAGTTTCACCAGACATTAGCAATCGAGCACCGAGCTACACGATCACACGCTTCTACGTCGTCACGTGATCGTCTGTGCGTCGCGTGATTGGCTGAACGTTTGATCGACTATCTCGGCGCTCGATTGCTGTTGTCTGGTTAAACCACTTTTTTTTTATATCGAATTTAAAACGACACAAATTAAAAAGTAAGGGATTTAGAGAAAAGTATTTGGTAATTTTTGGAATTGAAAAATACCAAACTTTGTGTAAAAAAAAGTCAATCAATTGGCAGAAAAATAAACTTAAAAACGATTAAATTAAATAATCCCATAAAAATAAATTCAAAAGTAAATAATATGCAAATACCACATAATTCAAAACTTCAAAAAACACCGTTAAAATACTGTAAAGTACTTTTAAAACGTGAAAAAAAAGTTGTACTATGAAAAAGAGTGAAGGAAAAACAAGGTGCGTTCAATAAAATAGGATCAATTGTGCTGCGTTCAATAGCGTGGGACAAATTAAATTCACACAAAAAAAAGAAAAAAAAAAAAAAAGTGATATATTTCTCACAACATGTATTAAAATACGTGAAATAAATCTTTAATATGAGCTTCAAAGGAGCGTTGATTGACAGGTGGAGGTCCGTCTCCAGGACACTTGGACCGACGGCTGGTTTGAGACGCAGCCTCGCCGCCGGCAGAGGAAGTGAAAACGAGGGATTTTTCCAAAACATGGCGTCACAGTCAGTCGCCCCAAAACTTCTGTGTTAATTATTGCAACAACAACAACGAGCTCATTCCTCAGAGCAGCAAAGTGGAAACAGAAAAGACTAATAATGAAGGAAAAAAAAAAAGCAGCTGTCGGCGCGAGTTGAACGAAGACGATAAGATTTTTAATTAAAGTCCACAACACGACGTTCGCTTCATTAATGATTTTCATGATGTTTTCACCGCGACTCGAGCGGCTGCTGCTCGACTGCAGGACTTGTTGACTCGAGGTCATGACGAGAGAAAACTGGATCCAGCAGGTTTTGTTCATGTTTTTTTTAAATAACTTAAACGTAAGGTAAATGTGTAGATGTGTGCCTGTGTGTCTAGGTGAGTGTGTGAGTGTAGGTAAGTGTGTGTGAGTGAAGGTAAGTGTGTGTGTGTGTGCTTGTGTGTGTGTAGGTAAGTGTGTGTGTGTGAGTTTGTATGTGTGTATAGGTGAGTGTGTGTGTGTAGGTGTGTGTGTATGTGTGTGTGTGTAGGCGAGTGTGTGTGTGTAGGCGAGTGTGTGTGTGTATAGGCAAGTGTGTGTGTAGGTGAGTGTTTGTGTGTAGGTGTGTGTATGTGTAGGTGAGTGTGTGAGTGTAGGCAAGTGTGTGTGTAGGTGAGTGTTTGTGTGTAGGTGTGTATATGTGTAGGTGAGTGTGTGAGTGTAGGCAAGTGTTTGTGTGTAGGTGTGTGTATGTGGGTGTGTGTATAGGTGAGTGTGTGTGTGTAGGTGCGTGTATGTGGGTGTGTGTGTAGGTGAGTGTGTGTGTGTGTAGGTGCGTGTATGTAGGTGTGTGTGTGTAGGTGAGTGTGTGTGTGTAGGTGAGTGTGTGAGTGTAGGCAAGTGTGTGTGTAGGTGAGTGTTTGTGTGTAGGTGTGTGTATGTGGGTGTGTGTATAGGTGAGTGTGTGTGTATAGGTGAGTGTGTGTGGGTGTGTGTGTAGGTGAGTGTGTGTGTGTAGGTGCGTGCATGTGTGTGTGTGTGTGTATAGGTGAGTGTGTGTGTGTAGGTGAGTGTGTGTGTGTAGGCAAGTGTGTGTGTAGGTGAGTGTTTATGTGTAGGTGTAATTATGTGGGTGTGTGTATAGGTGAGTGTGTGTGTGTGTAGGTGCGTGTATGTGTGTGTGTGTGTAGGTGAGTGTGTGTGTTTAGGTGCGTGTATGTGGGTGTGTGTGTGTAGGTGAGTGTGTGTGTGTAGGTGCGTGTATGTGTATCTGAGTGTGTGTGTAGGTGCGTGTGTGTTTGTACTTGTATGTGAGTTTTTAGACGAGTGTGTATGTGTAGGTGTGTGCACGTGGGTGTGTGTGTGTGTGTAGGTGAGTGTGTGTGTGTGTGAGTATGCGTGTGTGTAGGTGAGTGTTTGTGTGTGTGTGTGAGTATGCGTGTGTGTAGGTTGGTGTGTGTGTGTGTGTGTGAGTGTTACCTGCAGAAGGTAATCTTGAACAAACTGGTCTAGAATAATCTCCTGGACTTCAAGCGTCTGCTGGTCCTGGTGAGAAACTGGAATTGAACCTGCAACTCTGAACGTCTGAAGGTCGTTTAGCTTGAGAAGGTTGAAGGTCAGAACTTTCTCTGGATGATCTGCTGCAGCCTAATACCAGACGCTGATGATACCAGATGTCTGATGACAGGAAGTTGTTTTTTTTAATCGTGATCTTCTGGAGCTCCATCTGGACCCAGGAGGTTTTTAAAGGATGTCATATGTTTGAAAACACATCGATGAAATTGCCCTCAAACACAATTTTTCCAGATTCATTTATCAAAACAATAAAATAAATAAAACTACATTCAAATCGGTTACGATTTAATTTAAATCAGGTGTAATGAGCTCCTCCTTGGGGGAGGTATGTGCCCTATGAGTGCTTTTTTTTTTTTTTCAAGTTGGTATTGAACCGAGGATCCACAGAGTAAAAGAAACGACGGATGAAAGAATGAGTTCAGGAAGAAAAAAGAAAACGAGTGAGAAGAGAAGGAGAGAGTGAAAAGAAAGAAGAAAGAGATTTATTTAGATTTGAAAGATGGTGGATCGATGGAGGTAAAGAAAAAGGTTGAAGATGTATATTAGGGAAAAAAAGAGGTGAAGTAGAACGTGGAATTCCTGTGTGTTAACCCGGGTAGCTGGGATAGTCTCTAAATAAGAAGGTATAAAATAATAATTTTCTTAATCCACACTCTTGCAACTCCGGTTTCCTCCCACAGTCGGCAACCATACGCTGCACTGAGCGAGTCCTTTCCAGGGTGTCCCCTCCAGCATCATCACACAAGAACACACACACAAAAGAAATGGTAGAATTTCACATTTATTAATAGACAAACCAAATGCTCTGTCATCCTGGTATTTACACGTGTGGTTTACAAACGTGGTTAACGGTCGTCAGCTTCTAGTAATAGTTCAACATAGAAAATATGCCACTCGCTATAGTCACGGTTCCAAAAGCTGCAGGAGTTTGAAAAACAAAAACAATGTCATTCATAATATTTCCTCGGTATTTACAACAACAAAAGAAGCTAAATTATACATATTAACAAACTACTTCCTTCTATATATATATATATGTATATATATATATTTAAAATGCCGCCGTACAAAAGAACCATTGATTTAATTCAGTGTTTGACATGGAAATGACTTTAAGTTCAACACGGAGGGAATTTTGTCGCTTCCGTCACCGGCGTCCTCTCGATAAAGTTACTTTCGAATGCTTCACACGCGACCGAGAGTTGGACTTTGTGCTCATTTCTGCGGATTTATTGCATCTTTCGGGGAGATTTTCGGTCGTAAACGGGGAGGGAAGCGGGAACCTTATGAATAAAGAACAGCAGGAGGAACTTTTTAAGTCGTGTCCGGGAGATTTAACGTGACTTTAAACCAAAAAAACCCCAAAAACTTGACATTCCCGATGAACAAATGACTCTTCTCCGCAAACAACGTAAACTCTTTTTCGTATTTCAAATTACGGAATCAAAAATGATATCGTGAAGTTGTGGCTCAGATTGTTTTGCTAGCTTTAGCATTAGCAGAAGAATTCACATAGAAAGTGCTAATTTCTTGGGCCTAGAGTCAGAGCAGTTTTTACGCTGAAAACATCGTAACGGAAAGTCGTATTTTTGGGTGGGTATATAACGCACGTCCACCATCTAGTCCCATAATGCACTGCAACAGAAATCGCAGTAAAAGTGTAATTTCTAATTCAGTATACATTTTTTTTTTTGCTAAATTTACTGGGAAAAAAAAATTCTGCAAAAATGTGGCTCAGATCGTATTGCTAGCTTTAGCATTAGCAGAAGAATGCACGTAGCAAGTGCTAATATTTTGGGCCTAGAGTCAGAGCAGTTTTTACACTGAAAACATCGTAAAGGAAAGTCATATTTTGGATACGAGTTTTATCACATATTTTCATAAAGATCCCTTTGAGTATCTTAGTAATTATGGAATCGTAAATTATATCGTGAAGTTTTAACATTTGGGTGTCGCAGATGGGTTTGCTAGCTTTAGCATTAGCAAAAGAATCATGTAGGAAGTGCTAATTTTGGAATTAAACTCAATTTACGCTGAAAACCTCCTAAAGAAAAGTTTTGGATTCGTATTTAACCGCAAGTCCGCCACCAAGTCCCATAATGCAATGCAACAAAAAATAATAGTACAAGTGTATTTACTTACTCAGTAAACGGTTGTTGTTGGTTGTTTTTTTACACATTTACTGATAAAAAATAATTGTTTCTGCAAAATTTTGGTTAAAAAAATGTTTTGCTAGCTTTAGCATTAGCAGAAAAATTAGGGAAAAAAAGAAAATGTTTTAAACAAGATCATCTTTTCTACATGGAAATATAATCAAAATACATCTAAATGTATTAGAGAAAAATATTCACAACTTGCACAACAGCTACATTGTAAGTTAACTTAAATTGTGTTCACTTTTTAAATAAAATAATATCTGTAATAAATTTAAAAAAGAACGCAAATATATAAACACGATTAGATCATTTTCAGTTCATTTTTTTAACCATCCAACCTTGTAAAGTGTAAATATTTATGAAACCTCAAATCATTTTTAAACTTAAATCAGGTTTTGGATAAAACCATGTTTTTCAACCTCTTGTCTTTTAAGTTATGAACGTTGAATTTGTTATTCAGTCGTTTACGAATAAAGTTCTGAAGACAGTTTTGTCGAAAAAAAAAGGGCTTCTGCTAATTTTGGATGTAAACACTTTCACGTTTGTTTACCTGAAACTTTAACCCGAAACTTTGCGGCGCTGACGAACGTGGGAGGAAGAAAAACTCGACTCGAAAAAAACACACTTTCGTTGGCGAGACGACAACACGTCGCACACACTCGTCGAGGATTTCGTCGCTCGGTGAAATCCGCCCACGCGGAGCTCGACCCTCGACGCATCCACTTCCTGCCGTCGCGGACCAACTTCCCGGAGCAACACAAACGACTCTAATGCGAAAGAGAATTTAAAGATCTATAAACATTTTTAACAGAACTTTTTATTTACGGTTTCTTTCTGATTCGGGCGTTAAGTCAGAAAGCGAGAGGTTGATCCGTCTGTCTGAAGTCCTCCTGAGGTTTTCTTTTATTTTTAGAAAAGTGTTGGATTCTTCCCTCCGCGACAAATGGCGTCAGTAGTAGAATTAAAGAGTCCCTAATAAAACCGAGAGAATTTAAAGAGTTTTCGTCTGACAAACATCAATTACCTACAAAAAAGGTTTGGGTTCCCCCAAAATCTTACTGCCGACAATGTTTTACACGGACCGGGCATTTTGATTAAAAAAAGAAGAGATAAAAAAGAATGATTTGCCCAAAATATCAAAAAACAAAACAGTCGCTAAGTGCATGAAAAAAACAGCTCAGCATTATGCTGACTCAGCGTTTTTCTCAAAATGGTCCCATGTACCGTTTTTGTTTTGGAAAATATTTGCAAGTTTACAGGTTTTTTTTCTTAGTTTAGTCTAGCGGTCCGAAAACAAATCTTCTTGACGTGTCGAGAGTCACGGGCTGATCTTACTTTAAAACAAAATTCTGGACTCTAGTCAAAATAAAATGTCTCCCAGACAGTAATAATCAATACCGTTCTATCCTAGTTACTCCGAAATCACTGTGCTTATGCGCAACCACAAATTCGGATTAACTTTAGTAAAGTAATTATTATTATAATTTTTTTTTTTAAACAATTTTGATTCATTTTTAAAACCATGTCAAAGGTGGGGTAGGTATTCTTCAAAACGTTCAGTAGAAGCTCCATCCATCGCAAAATTCTGAATTGTGGGCGTAGGGCGGGACAATAGAATTTTGATTGACATATTCCTATCCAACCGTTTTGAATGTGCCTGCAACAATACCGTACTTTTCACCGGTGACTTAAATGTTGTATTTTTAACAAGTTAATCGTAGCGTAAAAGCAGTTTTTCACGACCAGGATGGGTTAGCGCTGTTAGCTCTTCATGCTAAAAATCGGAATGTATTATTCACCCAATAGTAATTTAAGGGGTAAAATGAGATATTTAAGTTTACCGTTACTTCTTGATTGAACCTTTTAGCCTAATGCTGGTAAATATGTTTAAATATGTCCGCTGTGAAAAGGGTGAAATCATAAAGTATAAATAGTATTTTGTCGTCTGAAGCTCAAAAAGCTGTAATAGACACAGAGAGTAACGGGTACTTTCGTATATATCTATGGGCGAATAAAACGTCTCTGGTCATTTCATCCTGGCATTCGGACAGAAATAGCTTTCAGAAGGTGATTACCGGAGAGTAATAATTTGGATTTCGATTGGCAAACCTGACAAGTGTTTCTATATTTGCGTCTCGCTCGGGAATCCGATATATCGGACAGATTTGAATAAAGGCGGCGAAGGATAATGAAGAGGCTCCGCTTCACGCCGCACATGCGAAGGTGACGCCACTTGTCGGCACATCCAGCTCGCTGTAATTACAGAATGTCAACTTTGTTCATGCTTCCTGCGCTGACCTTTTCTCCTGCACTAAGAGTTTGCCCTTTTATCCAGATGGCGAGAGGTTTTCTACCGAGGCTTGGGAAACGAGGGAAGCGAGCGCGGCACTTCCAGGACGGATTCAAAAGCTACGTAATTGTCCTATTAATATTCCTTTCGCTAATGAGACTTTTGTCAGAGGTGTCGTTAGCGCGCGGTTTGCTAATGACTTAGCGCAAGTTGAATAAAAAACAACAAGCTCGGATTCTTTTGACGGTAATGAGCTCGTTCGTTCACGTAACTTTGTGCGTCAATCTTCGGTTTTAGTCTCCACGAGTAGTTTGTAGAGTAGCTAGGCTAGCTAGCAGCACCCCCGTAACTTAGCATTTCAGGATGGTACATTTTTTAAGTCTATGCATGCACTGATGAGGATTTTGAAGTATTGTTTTCAACTAGTTACATATTTTCGTACCTTTCTGTTGTGTTTTTTTGGTCTTTTAGAGAAGCTAAACGTTAGCCCTGATAGCTTCCATCGGGTCCAGGCTAGCTCAACATTCTAGAGGAAATACTTCAAACAAAACAAAGTACTTATTGACAAAAAAATGACTGATTTACCAAAATATATAGCTCGAGGTTTGCAGTACAGTTTAGGCCAATGGCATGTTTTTCGTGGTCCGGTTTTAATAGTATTCATAGGTCATTTAAAAGTGGCCCATAATGCACTGCTACAGTTTGAGCTCTTGGTCAAGGTGAAGCCAAAATCTTAACACTGTTCATTTTCTGCTAAAAATTTTAAATCGCGATTCTTCACTCGAAAGTGTAAACAAAGGTTCGGAAACGTTTATATTAATACTTGATGGACGATGAATCGAAGTTTAACTTAAAATATTAACAAATGACAGCTTTTTCAAAATTTTACACAAAATCCAATCAAAAGCTCTATTTTTCTCAAATGTTTCAAAATTGAAGTTCAAAGCCTGAAATTGTAAATGATGATAAAACCACAAAGAATTTTTAGCTTAAATTCAAGGATCCCTTTTCATGATTAAAAAAACATTATAATTACCATCACATTTTTTCGCAATTTTAGGTGGTTTTAAAAAAATCATTATATAAAATCCAACCTTCTAAATAAATACTACAAATCCATGCTAGGTACGCTCGGTTGGGTTTTCAGCGAGAGGCTAAGATCGGGAAGATTTTCGTACAGAGCAAAGCGCGATGTTTGCGTCGTGGAGTCTGGAGGAGTGAACCGCACACGTATGGAACATGCTACTGACTCGACTCGTGGTAGAAGGTGGCGCTCAAAATACAAAACAGGAAAATAGAAACTATTGTTTTTAGGGGGGGGGGCGAAAAAAAATAAACGAAATTCAGTGACTGCTACCTGTTTCCACTCGAGTCCCTCCGCCGACGAGACCCGGACTAGAGCTGCCGAAGATCCGGGAACCGAAAAGTTTGTGCAATATTTGCAACATCGCCTGGAGAAGCTCCTGGATGAGAATGTTCTGCTCACATCATCGTCGGGTAAAAAGTTCCTAACTCCGGGTTTTGAGCTTTTTTTTTTTTTTTTTTTGGGATGGTTTTGGTCCATTTCCTGCAGCAGCTCCTCATCAAAGGAACTTTGTTTTCCTGCATGGAGGCCGAACTGAGCGTCTTTGAAAACTAACTAATGAGTACGGCAGCAAGGCATTCTGGGGGGTTTGTGTCGAGCGTTTTCCAGCGAGCCCCCCCCCCCCCTCCCCCACCCGCGCTAAACCAAACAATAAATTAGGTAAAACATCGATAAAAGTTAAATCTGTGGAGATGAAGATCTTCTTCTAGCAGCAAGCCGTGGCACCGACCTCGTCATGGGGGTGTCGGAGGTAAATGTTTTCAAAGAGGGGGAACATTCACGCTGTCCCGCTTCCTCCCAGTGAGTCTTTTCAAGTGGTCCCTCGTAAGGACGGAGAGGCGACCCCCGGCCCTGCCTCCCCAGCGAGCACCTCCACCTGCCAGACCTGGCTTCAGTCTCTGAAGGAGGGGGTGCAGTCTGAGGGGGAACTTCTGGTCGGGTGGGTTCAGATGCAGGTGGAGGGTTGTGCGGTGGGCTGCTGTTTGCGGTTCCTCAGGCCTCCGGACTTTTCCTTGTAGCCTAAACACATCTGCTGGGACACGTCCACCAGAGCACTGGCCACTGCCAGACCTGCAAACACACGGAGCAGATTCTTGAGTCGTGGTCCGAACGTCAGGCCTGGACCTGGTGATGAGAACCGGTTCTCAAATTGACAGAAAACGGTAGTTTACGAAAGTGATAAAAGTCATGAAAGCCCAGGAAGTACGAAAGTCATGGAAGGAAAGTCACGAAAGTCACTGAATTAAGAAAAGTCATGAAACTACAAAGGTTACAAGTCATAGGAGTACAAAAGTGCAAAAGTCACAAAAGTTACGAGTCGCAAAAGTCACAGAAGTATGAAAGCTACAAAAGTCATGGAAGAACTAAAGTTGCAATTGTTTTGAAAGTCCAGAAATCCCTGAAGTAAGAAAAGTCATGGAAGTACAAAAGTAACAAGTCGCAAAAGTCACGAAAGTACAAAAGTTAGAAAAGTCACTGAAGTACGAAAGTCTTAAGAAAAATGTCAAAGTCACAAAAGTTACAAGTTGCAAAGCCACAGAAGTACAAAAAAGTTGTGAAAGTCACGAAAGTCACCGAAGTGAGAAAGTCATAGGAGTACAAAATAATGCAAAAGTCACAATCGCAAAAGTCACGGAAGTACAAAAGTTACAAAAATCGTGACGGTCGCGAAAATCACTGAAGTATAAAAGTCATAGAAGTACAAAATTTACAAAAGTTGCGAAAGTCAAAAACATCACTTACAAAAGTACAAAAGTCATGGATTATGATACAGAATATAAAAAACAAAACAAAAGGTTTGCGTGACATCTTTTGCCATGATACTTCTTTGGGATTTTAACAAAGACCTAGACAACTTCCTGTTCAGTTATTTCTTGACTATTGCCAGCAGTTATTGGTTGACATTTTCACAGCTTTAAAAGTAAAACTCTGAAATCAAATGATATATTTTTCTGGACGGGTCTTTAACAATCATTTCATGTAGAAGATTGCTGAGAAAATGTTCTCATCAAGGCACTGTGTCAAGAAATTAAGGGGAAATGATGCTTTTCACAATATACATATATATATGTACGATATACGAAGTTAAGACTTGGGTAAATATTGGTAAAACATCTTTAAAAATTATTTTGCGAGCCATTGAAAAGGCGTAAAAATGAGGACCTTTTAAAAAGACAAAAAAAAAACATTTTCTCTAAATCACCTCCTGACAGTTTCCTCCCATCGGACGATTAATGAACTTAGGTGGAGGCAGTGAGAGATGATTCATTGAGGTCAAAGACATTAATGTTACCGAGACTGGATTTATGTCCAGAAATTATTGGCTCGATAAAGACTTGATCCTCTGTCATGAATTTTACATCAGTCGCACTCCTGCGACGTCTTCTTCCCTCGCCGTGTAATTGTTTAATTAACCAAACATTGATCCAAATAATGGTCCGGAGACAGAGAGGCGGTCGATGTCGCATCATCGCAGCATTAATACTTAGTTTTTGGCGAGTCGTAGAGACACCTTGCATGTGTAAGATCATGAAATAACTGGATTTAAAGCCTGAGAAACGCATCAATGAGACGTTTACCAACCTCACTTCATTAAGATTGATCAGGACTCCCTGAGGCGTGAGATCCATTCATTTCCGATGATGGATGGATTCGACCTCATCGGGAGGCGAGTCCTGTGGTTCTTCTTCAACAGATTTAATGTTGAGAATGTTTTTAAAAAGTTGAAAAATATAGTAAAAGAAAAAAAAGAAAAGATGGATCGAATTCACTCGACGAGTAAATAACGAAACTATCGACCAGTGGTGAGTCCCAAATCACTTCATATTTTGAGTACACAAGTGCGTTCACACTGAGCAGTGTGCGAAAATGTAGTGCACTTAAATGGCCAGAAAATTGAGTGTGGATAGATGGACACTTTCCACCCTTAACAGCCACCATCTTAGTGACGTAGATGAGGCTAAACTGAAGCGACGTCACTGACGAATGCGTCTTCGGAGCTGATACCGTCGTAAATGTCTCGAGAAAACACTTATTTTTCCACAAAACAACACAATGAAACACAACTAAATAACTTGTTTCCGTTGGCGAAAAGTGCCTTCAAGTGACGGTGATAGCGTTCCAACTTCCGGTTGAAATCAGTGTTCAAAATAAGAGATGAATTCTGATTGGACAATATAACCACAACCACAGCTCTAATCATGGAAATTCAGGAAAACATATAAACGAGTAAAAAATGAATTTTAATGATGAAATAAAAATAGTGTTGATATTTAATAAACCAGGCAGTGAACGTGTTTTTTTTAATGCCGTCATCATCTATTTTTGTTGCAGAATTGGTCCTTGATCTTCAGTTTTATCTGAAGCCAGCCTCAAGTGGACACTTGATGAACTGCAGCTTTTGGCACTAAAATATTCAACTGTTTATGGTAATTATATAACATTTAAAAATCCACTGTAACTATTTTTAAACATACTTTTCTGCATTAGTGTTACCTTTTTTTTTCTTCTAAAAACAAATTCCTTTGGTGGGAAAGAGAAAACATACTTTAAAAAAACTTTCACCTTCGCCACGTCCTGTAGTCACTCGACTATTTATTTTATTGTATGGTTATTTGCCCTCATCTTACCGATGGCTTTAACACGTTATCATTAAAATCACAAGAAATACATTTTATCGTCATATGATTTATTGTAATAGAGAAGAAATTCATGAAAATAATACATTTAAGAAATAATCACATGTTATATGCAATTAGATTATTATCCATAATCGTTCAGCACTTGTTTAATATTGCCATTATTTTTGCTGGATTAAAATGGCAGAAATTAAATGAAAAAAAACAATAAAAAGTGCATGAAAAATACATCTTACTGTAATGCTGAATCAGCAAGAGCTCTGAGCTATAATTAGCCGCTAATGTAGGATTTTTTTAAACCATTTTTACAAAAAAAAAACCTTTTTACAAAAACTAACGTTTAAATAAAACCAACTGTAAAAAAAAACATCAAATATTAGGTACATTAAAAATACCATAACGGTGGGCGAACTTCTGTACAACGACATGATCTCGTAAAGAGCTGATGTTTTACTGATTTTAGTTTAAAAGTTTGTTTTCTTTATTAACCTTTACCGAAATGAGCAACTAGATGCGTCAATAGTCACATGCTAATCAGAATTTCAGAATTAAATATCTGTCCAAACATCCGAAACAACAGAAATGAAATACATTATAATTTTCAGACGAAGCTGCAGTAAAAAGAACAAAAAAAAAGAAAAGAAAAATCCTTCGCAGAATAACTTAAACAACTCAGTCTGGAGTTTCGCCTCAAATGCGAGCGAAACAGATGACGGACAGATGCGAATGTAAGGCGAGGAAGCGACAAAAGAGAGGATGAGAGAAAGTAATGGGCTCAATTCTCAGTCCTATCAGAGTTGTCTGTGAAAGGAGGATGAGGAAGAGAGGGCTCTGTGGGACGTGGAAAAGCAAGCAGATTTAAATCCCAGACCTCAAAGTCTGGAGAGGAATAAAAGGGAAAGCAAAGAGATATAGAAGTTGAGAGAGAGCGAAGGGAAGCATTTGAACACAGAGACGAAGGCAACACCGAAGATGAAATGAGGAAGCGGATGAAACGGGGAAAAAAAGAAAAAATGCTCGGCACAGAACTGGAAAGTGAGGAACAGGAAACAAGGGAGGAAATGAAGGAACAGCAGTCGACTTCTTTAACTCACTGCCACGCTCTGTTTACTGTCAGACAAGACCCCAGTAGCTGCTGCTGTGCACGGCCTCCCGTCGCTGAACACATTTCCCATAATCCCTCTTGATTACCCTGTCAGTGACGGCTTTAACTCAGGTGTGATTTCGCCCTCATTCTACATAAGAGGATGAAAAAAATGGTCCCCACCATCACTCATTCTTGTTTTTGGTGTCGCGAGAACTTGTTCACAAACTTGTAAAACAACATGTTTTAAAAAGTATCCATTTTTTCCTATATGAAGACAAATTATATGTTTTATACAGTGTTTTTTCTAAATCTTATAATACAATACGTGGTCATGGTCGAGGGAGAATGATACGATATATCGTGACACTGTAGTAACAATGTTACACTGTACCACATATGTGTAGTATTGTCAAGTACTTGACTCTGGTGTTGCAGAATTTACAGACCACATGACTCTTGATGAAGCTTTAAAAGCTACTGGAGGCAAAGTATCCCCTCGTCCTCAGTCATCACAGGGATCTCACAGGATGTATGTTTAACATAAACATTATCTTTAAAAGCTGCTCGAGTCCACTGTATCCTCTCGTCCTCAGTTGTAACTTCTTTCATTTGTTTTCAAACCAATATACTGTATGTCCAAACATCAGCTTTTAAAGCTGCTGGAGTCCACTGTATCCTCTCGTCCTCAGTCATTTCCGGGATCTCTTTGTTCCTTTAGCTGCGGATGATGTAATGACTGATGCCATCTAGTGGCAGGAAGTTGTATACAGTAATGTTAAATATAGACACAATATTATGAAAAACAATATTATTGCGATAAATCGCTGTATCAATATTCTCTAACAAACCTATTATTTATATAATTTGTATATATATATATATATATATATATATATATATAGATGTTACCATATGTATGTAACATGTGTCAATCTGGCCCGCCCAGTCATTTTAGGTCGCCAAAAGTAGATTAATGTTCATGTGGTTGAAGTATAAAGAAGTATGGGTTCAAATAAGAAACACTTTCTAAGGTATTTGACGTGTATAATGTAGGACAAACATAAGAGAAACAATGGATTTAGCCTCCGGGAATGAAGCGACAATATCGTAATTAGACTCGTACTGTACTTCCTGTTAGTGGATACACATTTAGTCTGGGTTAGGGTGACTAATGTGACCAACTTTGCTAAAGGATTCCGGCTCCTTGTGTCTTCAAGTTTGACACACTTGTGATACACGGACTCAAACATATTTTCAACGCACAAAATACAAACAAAAATGCCTGTTTGTAAGTCGAACGACATTTTTCAGGAAGTAGATTTGATGGATTGCTTTACATAACTTGTTATTTGTAATAACATCAGGATGTTCTGGTTTTTTTTTTTATTCTGTTATATATCTAGGAATAGAATTTAAAAACTTTAAAAAGCCTGAAAGAAAATATCTCAGAATCAAAGTAAATCTGGACGGTAATAAGAACAATACAATCTAAACGAGGAAAATTTCCTACAAAGTTTTCAAGGCAAAAATGATTTTAGCCGTTTCCTTTCATCACTCAATCCTATTGAAATAACAGTGACCTTGGTTGACCTGTTCTTAGTCACATTGGTCTTCAACAATGAGTCCAATACCAGAAAAAAGAAATTCAAGTTTCAGGTGTGAAGTTTTAACCAGAAATATGAAGACATTTGACGTTAGCTCCACGTTAGCTTGATGCTAACGAAAACACATTCACTCCAACAAACAAATGCTGGTCTTATAACTTTACCGTTTGTCAAATTTTTGTGGTCTTAGTCGAGTGATCTCCACCTTTTTGACTAAAAGGTAAGTCGATTAGCAAACAAGCGCCAGCTAGCATACGCAGATACTCTAGCTGAAAGGAAATTGAAGATTTAACCAAACATTTTAAAAGGTCGTTTCAACTCGAAACTGCAAATATTCTCGTATATCTAGTGCTTTACCCAGAATTCTTTAGGGAACTCGATGGCTATTTGAACGCTACAATGCTACAAAATGCTTTTCGAGTGTCTGTCAATCATCAGAAAGAATATAACACTCCATAAAAAACTGAAAATGGACTCACCAGACTGCCCTGGAGGAGGGATGCCACCGGTTCCTCGGGGTAATCGCACGAAAATGGAGAGCACGGCGGCTTTGTTGCCAAAGCAAGGCTCAAGGGCGATGGGTTTTGGAACAGACTGTGAGGAGAGAGGAAAAAAAAAAGATTATGCATTACTCAACACAAACCTCGGGTCCAAACAGAGGGAGCGTCGAAGCCGGGGCTGAGGCGGGTTTTACTGCCGCGCTGGTGTCATGGAACAAACCACCAGGAAAACATCTCAATCCCCCGCTGAGCCACACATATTGATCTGTGGCCACAAATTGGAGCTCTGTTTTCAGGCGTAACTCTTTCCACGGTGCGACTGGGTATCAAGTGGCAGGACCGGGAAGATTTGTGTACCCGGGGGGTGCGCCGCCTTCGCCTCCAGGCCGCCACTAACGCCCAGGTATCGCCCGGCGAATCGGCAACTCATCCTCGTGTTCGGGATTCAGCTTCATCCGGTGAATACCAGATGCATCCGCGGCTGCTGTTGTTGCTGCGGCGGCTTCCTACAATATTCATGGATTTGTTCCAGGATACGAGGTACAAAACCGACGGCGCCCCGGCATGCAGATAGCTTTCCCCCGCGCTAACCCATCTGTCGCTCCGCGGCTGGCTTTTGTATTCCGGGGAGGATGTAAGGTGAGCTAACGCACACCATCTCATCCGGTTCCTTCGGTTCATGAGGATTTAAGTGCTGCTGAGTCGACACTCCAGCGATCCCGGCTCGACTGGACTGTGGAGAAAGACCTCAGAACCAGATAACAACCGCTTTAAACTAGTCGTGTCCAATAAAATCATCAACACACTGACTCGTGACCTTAAGTAATACTATTAAACTGTCCATTAAGAAATGTTTAACATCACTACCCATCAGTACTATTACTAGTTTAACCCCATGTATCTTTTTCTTAAAGATCTTTGATTTGATATATTTTTTCTTGTAGTTCTTTTAAGGTAAGGTAAGGTAAGGTAAAACTTTAATGATCGGTCAGGAGGTCTGCTTCGGGAAATTGTTTTTTTCCAATAGCCACAGAAAATATCGCAATTTTTCATAAAAAATGAACTATGGCGCTTCCTGGAGTAATATGACAGCGCCTAGCAGAGTAATGCTATAGATCCTCATGGATTAATACTACAGCACCTAGCGTAGTAATACTGTGGGGCATCGTTGAGTCACACTACAGCGTCATGTGGAATAACACTAGAGCACCATGCGGAGTAATACGACACCACCTTGCGGAATAATACTAGATCCCCTTGCGGAGTAATACTACAGCACCAAGTGCAGTAATACTATAGCGCCTCGTGGAGTAATACTACAGCACCTAGAAGAGTAATACTAAAACGCCTCGTGGAGTAATACTACAGCACCTAGCGGAGTAATACTAAAGCATTTCATGGAGTAATAGTACAGCAACTCATGGAGTAATACTACAGCACCTAGCGTAGTAATACTGTGGGGCATCGTGGAGTCATAATAATACTACAGCGCCTTGCTGAGTAGTACTAGAGCACCTTGTGGAGTTATATCACAGCACCTTGCGGAATAATACTAGAGTAATAAAAAATTTAAAAATTAATTAAAAATAAAATAAAAACAAGAACATAAAGAGAAAGAACAAGATGACACAATCTAAGTCTAAAGACAAAGAACATCGATCAAAGAAAAACAACAAAGACAAAGACTTATATTTTTATATGATTTACGTTTAAATAAAATGTATATTAAATAAAATATTAGACAATTTATTTACCTCCAGTCTTCAATGGCTTATCTTAACATACAGTATAGATTCGCATCAAGCGAATGCTAAAAAATTATGAAAAAAATGGCTGACTCAAGACAAAACTTGTTTGAACGACGAGGTACTTTTTCTAGTTTAGAGTAAAACTACAATTCAGTAGTTTAAAAGCTCTTGTGGGCCAGATTTGAACCCCGGGGGCCAAAGCATGAACGCTTCTCCACTTGTATTGCTTTTGAAAACATGCCACATTTGTTCAGAAATCGCAAAAAAAATGATCATCATTGTTTTGTCAAGATGTAAAATTAACTCATTGTGAGGAGTATGCATTGTATCATCGCTTTTAAAAAATAAATCCTTAAAAAAATGTATACCACTTTTAATTCAAAGTAAAAAGTATCTGCAGGGATAGATCAAAGATAGATAAGATTTACTTTTAAAAAGTAAAAATAAATATGAATTAAAATGAAAATTTAAAACCAAAAATTTTCACACCATCAAAATAAGACTTAAGAAAAAAATAAAGTCGTTATATTGGTTTTGAACGTATATATATACACAGTATATATATATATTTTTGACGCGATACAAATACATTTTGTCTAGAAAAAAAATTAATGTAAACATTTTTTCAAATGTGTACAAATTTGATGTAAAAGTACGTTAAAAATTAAGTTTAATACATCTGGTTTGAAAAGATTCTGTTAAAATCCAGTAAATCAAACGTTCGATTGCTTTTCCCTGATTGCCTGGATGTTAGCACTACATTTTTCAAAAATGTTAAACTCTTACGTTGCATTTTTATAACACTGACTTGTTTCATGCATTGAAAAAACTTGAAATCAAATCTTTTTCAAATTAAAATTATGATTTTGATGTTGATTCAACAAAAATAAATCATATTCAAAGTCTATTGTCAGATAACTTTTTTTTTTTTTACTTCCCGACACACACCACCACAACATTACAGGTTCAAATCCTAAACTCGCCCTCGGACAAATGCTGGAAGAAGCTTTTGCTCAACCTTTTCACCGCGGCGTGAACAATCAGAATAAACCCACAACGCTGTACCAACACACAACAGGAGCGGGGCAGGTAATGATATTCAGGTTCTGACCCATTTTACACATTTATTCTCTGCTCCATCTCTCCCAGGTTTAGTTTCCTACCAGCAGGATCCACCGGCTGTCACACTGGCAGTTCGGGAAATAGGACGAGTGCCCGGGAGCCTCGCTGTGTGTGTGTGTGTGTGTGTTCACAGGTGTGTGTCTGCTTCTTCACATCTGTGTGTTTTCTACTGTAAAAGAGAGGGAATTCTTTATTTGTTTATCCTCCCGCTGGTGTGTGAGCTCCACAGCAGACAATAACTTCTCATTAAAACAAAGAATATTTACTGTATAATCCAACAAATGGTTGTAGATTTGGATGTGATTTATACATTTATTAAACGCTACATTTCTTCACAACAGTTTTAATCTGGGAATGTTTAACGACTGAGGCAGAATGACACGGATTTCTTGATGATTTGTTTCACAAAGTAGGTAAAACGTGAGGCTGTTTGTTTGTTCGGCTCACGCCACTGAGCTTGCAATTTGCAGCTACGTTGATCCACGGGAATGTTGCCGGATCGAATCGAAAACCATCGTGGAAACAGTCGAGACGGAAACTTTCATAAAGGCCACAACAAAAAGCAAATCATTCCTTTTCTCTGGAAACACGAGGATATTCTAGACATAAAACCTGTAATAACTCACCTTTAGGAACAAAACTCTATTATTATAGAAGAGAAGGTACTGTGGTTCAGTGTTCATGTATGTTCTAGGAATTATATTTTTATTTATTTATCTATTTATTATAAAATGAATTTAAAAAATCTTAAAAGTACAATAACATCTATAAGGTTTATAGAAACGTCTCATTATTTATTATCCTAAAGAGTTTAGGGTTTAAGTTGAATATAATCTGTTGATGTCAACAGTTAAGCAGAGCCTTCCAATAACAGCATGTATCATACTTCCTGTTTGGCCCCTAGCGTAGTAATACTATAGCGCCTTTCAGAGTAATACTACAGCACCTAGAGGAGTAATACTAAAGCGCCTCGTGGAGTAATACTACAGTACCTAGCGGAGTAATGCTAAAGCGCTTCGTGGAGTAATACTATAGCGCCTCATGGAGTAATACTACAGCACCTAGCGTAGTAATACTATGGAGCTTCGTGGAGTAATATGACAGCGCCCAGCGGAGTAATACTATAGCGCCTCATGGATTAATACTACAGCACCTAGCGGAGTAATACTAAAGCGCTTCGTGGAGTAATACTATAGCCCCTAATGGAGTAATACTACAGCACCTAGCGTAGTAATACTATGGAGCTTCGTGGAGTAATATGAAAGCGCCCAGCGGAGTAATACTATAGCGCCTCATGGATTAATACTACAGCACCTAGCGGAGTAATACTAAAGCGCTTCGTGGAGTAATACTATATCGCCTCATGGAGTAATACTACAGCACCTAGCGTAGTAATACTATGGTGCTTCGTGGAGTAATATGACAGCGCCTAGCAGAGTAATACTATAGAGCCTCATGGATTAATACTACAGCACCTAGCGTAGTAATACTGTGGGGCATCGTCGAGTCACACTACAGCGTCATGTGGAATAATACTACAGCGCCTTGCAGAGTAATACTAGAGCACCTTGCGGAGTAATACCACACCACCTTGCGGAATAATAC
Organism: Callionymus lyra; assembly: GCF_982586985.1. NCBI lineage: Eukaryota > Metazoa > Chordata > Actinopteri > Syngnathiformes > Callionymidae > Callionymus > Callionymus lyra. Next base: position 11,854,452 of record NC_141835.1, on the reverse strand, counting down.
TAGAGCCCCTTGCGGAGTAATACTACAGCACCAAGCGCAGTAATACTATAGCGCCTCGTGGAGTAATACTACAGCACCTAGAAGAGTAATACTAAAGCGCCTCGTGGAGTAATACTACAGCACCTAGCGGAGTAATACTAAAGCATTTCATGGAGTAATAGTACAGCAACTCATGGAGTAATACTACAGCACCTAGCGTAGTAATACTATGGCGCTTCGTGGAGTAATACTACAGCACCTAGCGGAGTAATACTATAGCGCCTCATGGATTAATACTACAGCACCTAGCGTAGTAATACTGTGGGGCATCGTGGAGTCATACTACAGCGTCATGCTGAATAATACTACAGCGCCTTGCGGAGTAATACTAGAGCACCTTGTGGAGTAATATCACAGCACCTTGCGGAATAATACTAGAGTCGCCGCCCTACGTTGTAATAGTACAGAGCCTCACAGAGTAATACTATATTGGTTCACGGAGTAATACAATGGCGCCTCGTGGAGCCTCGCGTTTATACCATCACTATGAGTGATACAACGGTGCCTTAAGTATTTATTGAGCGCCTTGTGGTTCAGCTGTGTAGCTTACCAATATTTTGTGTTGCAAATAATATAGTTCCGAGGTCAGTAAGTACAACAAGAACACAAACATAGTGCGCATTAAGGAGTGTTGTCGTTTTCTGAGCAAATTGTGTGCCTTATACTACCGAAAATACGGTGTGAAAACAAAGCGCTCCCTTGTGTCATTGATCATAAACACTCGCTCATATCACCTGCGGAGCATCATGGGAAGTGTCGAGACTTTTCACACCACATGTTTGTGACCGGGCTCGTCGTGAAGCCAAGTTTTTGAGCCGAGCAGACGCAAGTGTATCCATATTCACCTCTGCTTGAATTCACCGCAGTTGCACTTTACCCCAAAAAAACTTCAGTGAACAGGCGATGAATTTTTCAAAAGCTTGTCTTCAAATGGATGCGTCAGGAGGATCATTCACATATTCAAAAGACCTTGTTTTTCGCCAACAATCGCAGAGTTTATCAGGACGGTAATTGTATCTGAGGGGAGACCTCCATTTCAACCCGAAACCACGAGGCCCAGGTGCTCCTTTCTGCCGTTTCGGGCAAAACCAAAGCGAAGTGCACTTACAGAAAGATTTATCATCTCAAGCAGGCACCATGTATTTTTCAGAAGAGGGGAAAACATAACACCTCGAGAAATTCAATTAAACCACCTTTTAAGTCCGGCGCGTTTTCATTTCCGCCCGTGATGTTTTCTGAAAAGGTGGACTGTCTTCAGAGGCTGCACGTTTAAAATGAAAACAACAACAACATTTTCCCAGCAGCGCTTCTCTTGATGTGAGCCACCACCTCCACGAGCCTCCCACAGCGACGGGCCCCCCGGAGACTTATCTGGACCGGCCAGGCGGAGCTGCTAAACGCTTCTTTTAATTACTTTTGGTAATGCGACCTACACGTAGGATTACAGTGGACCCCGACATTAGGGACAACCATGCTCGTACCCACGTCTCTAGTGGGACTTCAGGATCAGTTTTTTTTTATTATTTCCAGAAGAATCATCAATGGATGTTCTTTTAATTCTCGTCAAAACCTCTTTTTTTAATCCCAACTCTGGGTTGGAACGTGGCGTTGAGTCCCTGAGAAAGATGCTGTAATTGCTCCTGAAGGGTTGAGCTGGCATGCTGCGTCGCAGCCTACTCCCATCAGTGTGTGATTAAATGAATGCATAAGTAATTAAGTAAGTAATATTTATTTATATAGCGCTTTTCGAGACCAGGGTCACAAAGCGCTTAAACAATCAAAACAATACTCAAAAAAGTACATACTTTAAAGATCAAGATAATACTGAGAACAACACAGGAGTTCGAGAAATTCAAGGAAAAGCCTGAACAAATAGAAACGTCTTAAGGTGTTTCTTAAAGGAGTCAGTAGACTCCATCAAGCGCAAAGAGAGAGGAAGATCGTTCCAAAGCTTAGGAGCAACAGCCTGAAAAGATTTCTCTCCTCTGGTCCTGAGCCGTGTGCGTGGAACCATAAGTAGATTGTGATCCACAGACCTCAGAGCCCGAGCTGGGGTGTAAGGCTGGATCAGATCAGTGATGTAAGGAGGAGCCTGACAATGAATAGCTCTGTAAGTAAGAACCAGAATTTTAAAGTTGATCCTGAAAGAAACTGGAAGCCAGTGAAGAGATTTAAGGATCGGAGAAATGTGAGTTCTTCTACTAGAGCGGGTCAGAATTCTCGCTGCAGAGTTCTGAATCAACTGCAGACGAGACAGATCCTTCTTGTTAAGACATGAAAACAAACTGTTACAATAGTCCAGACGATGTGTAAAGTGTGTTGAGGGATGAAAAAACCCATCGAAAAGCGCTAAATAAGTAAGAACTATTTTCTTACTGTGGATTCACAACACGAGCGGTCATGGCACCGTGTTTTTTTTACCCTTGGAATTCGGAAATACGGGGCAAAGTATTTCCCGAGTGCCACTAAAACAGGATTGGTTTCTTATAGAAAATAATACATTTGTCGACGTTACATCGCAAAAAATCAGCTGTTTTAACTAGCTGGTGGATCCAATAAATCACGACTGAATTGATGGACCTTACAAAGAAAAAGTGACCTATTAATTATTTTTCTAACCGGGGTTGGGCAGGTCCAAACAGACAGACACCTGGGCAAAAGTGCCGCCTGGGGTGCCTAATGCGGCCCTTTGCGAGTATTTATGCGGAACTCAAAAGGTCATAGTAGTTTTTTTCCAACAGCTAACAATTTTATTTTGTTTTGATTACTGTAATAAACTTGCTTGAGTTTTTTAGTGTCAGATTTCTTCCACTTTTTTTGCAACTTTTCTTGAAAATGTCTTGCCCCTCAAAATGAATAGAGAAAATATTGACATCATATTTACAGGGAAAGGTTGTATGTTTATGTCGATATTTCTTCTTTACTATTTTTACTTTATTTGTTTTTTTTTTAAAGATCTATATTATATTTTAGCTCTTCTCTCAGAGTCACAGTATATAATGTGGCCCCAGGGGACATTTAATTGCTCACCCATGGTGTAGTATCAATAAAGTTATTAAGTTAAAAATGGTTTAAATGCATCATGTACAGAGAATTACTTTTGTTGTGAGTCCGGGTTTATCCTGTGCAACAAGATTCCGGATTTTAAAATGTGTCAATCTCACGTCTGAGGGCCACGTCCTGTTTTATGAGGCCCATAAAAAGCTTTAAAAGTCTATTCAAGACCTCACCTCTTATCCAAAACTGTCCGTTAAGACCCGTACAAATCTCTGATCGTGCATGTGTCCTCATATTACTCTACATCCGTTGTTTCTCCACAGCAAAAAAACATAAACAAAAGCCACATAAAAAAAAAAAATCCTCCTCTGCAGAAGGGCCCCATTGAGCAGCATCCAGGCGAAGATATCTCATCACTGGAGTAACTCTGGACTTCCCACCGGGGCCATAAACAACTTAAATGATCTTCAGGCTCCTGGTGCAGTTCCCAACTACACTGAACCAAGATTGCCTCTGTTAATACAACAACATTTTGATAAAACCGGGGCGGAAACAAGGGAAAAGAACCCGCTCGGAGTTGTTCAATCGGAGCCTGAGGGTGGGGGGGGGTTGGAGATAGGATAGTGTGCGTCTGAAGGCAGGGGAAGCAGAAAGTGGGGGGAAGATCTAAATTGGATCTTTGCTCCTGCCCCGGTGAAGAGGAGCAGCCGAGGCCGGGCGGAGGAGAACAAAACAAGAGGTGGCACGAGGAAAGGTATGGGATAGGAAGGGGGTGGCGAGAGGAGGATATCGGATATCCACGGCTGACTGCAGTTATTTTTTTTTCTACCGCAGGAGTGGCCGCCGAAAAAAAAAAAAAAGCCGACGTCAGCACATGGGAGACACTCACGATTCCGTTGCAGATGTGAACACAAACAGCAGCAGCAGCAGATAACATAGAATAAAACCGATAAGATCAAAACAAGGTCGGAACATTTCGACACTATGGCGACCTGACTTAACAGGTTTTGAAAAGAGGGGAAAAAAATGTACTCTGTATGGTAAGAACTATTTGTAAAGAATGACGGATTAGATTGGTGCAGGAATTGCAGAAGACAGTTAAAAGGCACAAAACAGCGAATACGTCTGCCAAGGAGCTCATTTTACACAATGTTATTTAAGAGCTTTAAAAACTGAAAAAAAGACTTTCATTAAAATGTATAATTTGTCTCTACAATCATGAAGGAATTGAGGGTTACTAGCGTATATTTAGTATATATTATTAACTGTGTATTTTTTTTGATTGTGAAAGCGCTTTACAAATAACCATTACTAACTTGCTTAATTAAAAATATCACAAAGCATCATGGGCCGTCAAGTTGAGATGTGGCAGCAACTAATGTCAATCTTAGAGTTATTATTAGGGATGTGTATAAGCGTGTATAAGGGGTGGTAAGAACCTGGTGATACAATAAGAATACATGGGCAACGATACCATATATAGCGATATATCGTGATACTGTGGTATAAAGGATACATGTGTAGTATTGTCCAGTACTTGACTCTGGTGTTGTAGAATTTACAGACCACATGACTCTTGACGAAGTCATAACTGCTTTCATTTGTTTTCAAACCAAAATATGTCCAAACATCAACTTTAAAGGGTGCTGGAGTCACTGTATCCTCTTGTACTCAGTCATCGCTGGTTATCTCAAGGGATTTAATTGTTCCTTTAGATGCGGAGGACATAATGGCCGTCACCACCTATGGGCCGGAAGTTAAAATGCAACACTACAATGAACAAAAGCTGGAAATATTCGCACATTATTTGTAAATAAAAATTAAAAAATATTTTATACTTTAAAAAGCCCAAAATAATTGACACTTATTTTCAAGTTTTTTTTATTTTTTATCGACACAGTTGAATATTATAGAGGCTTCAATATAATATATTTTGAATATTATTATTTTTTCAGAATCACACAACTTTTGCGTTATTAGCAGTATTTTTAGTTACAAGATTGTAACTCCGGTTCTAGAAAGGAAGGAGCAATTGTAACATAGAATTTCTAAAGAGAGTTTTATCCTCTTAAACAAAACCATGAAATACAGTAGACCCCCAGTGATTTTATATCACTTGACAGGGGGTTTAAAAAAGATGAATACTCTTCCTCGGGGGCCATTTGTATTCTGTGAGGGGCCGTCAAGCCAAAAGAAAGAAGGGATGATTCTTAATATGATGGGAAAACTGGACGAGAAGAACAACCAACTATAATTTCCTCTGATTTTCTGTTATTAAAGGAAAATATCATTTAAAACTGTATAAACAAAAAACTTTAAGTCAGACTTGTTGGGATGAAGGAGAAGGAGTAGATATTTAAAAAAAAAGCGAAGGAGGCACGAAAGAAGAGTGCAGGATTAGAGGATCAAGCACCTGAGGGGCCCCGGTCCGACTCAGTCGTAATAACCTCGTGCCAAAGGAGTCTCTGGAGATAAGAGGCCGGTGTCAGAGCTGAGGACTCTTGAGCCAAACTGCTGAAGCGACCCTTTAACTTCTGGCCTACATCTGCATGTTGACGTCATCCTACACCTGGAAACCTGAATTCATGTCGACCAGTTTCTTACCTGAAGGAAACAAAATTAAATTTGACCTCGAAGTTGGATTAAAACCAGTGTTTTTTATTTCATCCGTCGTATGAATCCATGTGTCCCCGGGAGAGAATTCAAAGTCTAAAATTTGACGTTTTTTTATTTTTAACTTTGGACTTTTTTTTTGTCTGGTCCAAAGCTCAGAAAATTGAGATCAAACACTGAAGTTTCCGAGCATTTGATCCCAAGCGTGGTGGTTTTTTTTGGTTTTGTTTCTTTTTCCACTTTGACTGATGTTCCAAACAACATCTGGCCCGAAATCGCTTCCTCTTGACGTATAGATGTTTACTCTCCAGATTGATCGCATTAGAAATCACATCTTAAAGTGATAGTTCTTCCCAAGTTAAACATTTTTTTTCGGGGGTTTTCTACTCACCATGATGTCGACCAAGAATTGGAATTATTTTCAGAGTTAAAGACATAAATGTATGTCCATATGGCGGTCGCGACCGGAGCTCACTTTTTGTTCGTACAAAAAGACACTTATGTTTGTCAATGTATGGAAATATGACTGAAGCTCACTTTTGGTCGTCCAAAAAGACAAACTTAATAACATCCAAATACCTCCATCCTGCTCGTCTGAGGAATTGTTCAGGGAAAAAAGTTAAATAAGTCTGTATTTTAAGCTTGTTTTTAGAAGAAGCTAACATGCTAACATGCTAAACAGACCCCAAGTAGCATGCTAGTTTTATCCTGCTATAAAAAAGACTTATCCTGCTATAAAAAAGCTTAAAATATGGACGTATTTTACCAACAATTTTCTCATATGGAGGCGTCAACACAAGATTACAGACGAGCAGAATGTATGGGGCTATTATTGTTGCAAAAGCTTTGTAAATGCGTGAAATGATTTGCAAATATATGCGTGTATCTGTACAGTGATCTACAAATGCGTCAATTGATTTACGAATGTGTAACTTGATTTGTTAATGTGTAATTCAGAATAAGTATACACAAATCACCGAACAACCTACACACAACTTCCAAAAAAACGAAAAACAAACAATAATAGCCCCATAAGTATGGAGGTATTTTAAAGTTTGTCTTTTTGGATGAATAAAGGTAAGCTTACATTTTTGTCTACAACTCTAAAAAGAACAATCCTTTACTCAAATAATCCCAACCCTTACTCGACATCAGGGTGAGTAGAAAATGACCTTTAACTACACAGTAAAAGGGAAACGAATCCACGAACGAGGGAGAAATCTTTCATCAAAAAAGAGAAAAAAAACAAAAGTTTCGACTTCAGAAACCGCTTCAAACGACACAAGAGCCACTACACAACTTCAGTAACCTCGATTACACACTTCAGTTGAACAGCGTACCGAGGGATCTTTAAAGAGAAATATGTCGCACTTTTTTCTCAAGGTTCCTTTCACAGGTTGACGCCACAAACACGACCAGAACCGGCTCAGCCCGAGGTTCTTCAGAACACTGACCCGCCTCTTCACGAGTTACAAACCGACCCAGACTTTTGCATCATCTTCGCTCCTCTCTACACGCTCAACCCGGAGAGCTTTCATGACTTATCTCCAGTATTTATTCCATTGATTTGTCAGGGGTTTGTACATGTGTACTGGCACGAATACACATTCTGGACCAGGTAAGGTGACCTTGAAAAACATCAACAACTCTTCTAATGCATGTTGTGAGTTCATTTGAAGAAACTGGAACCTTTGAAGTTCGGTCCATTTCATGAACCTTGAAAAATATGTAAAAAAAATGCATTTTGTGTGTTTTCATTTTATCATAAAAAAGTTTCTTAAGATTCCTTGTAAGATATTACAGAAAGAAACGTTAGAACCAAACTTAACTTGCAACTTCGATCCCTGTATATACTGTAAATACCATATACTGTTTATTGAAGGTACATGTTTCGGGATACGAGGTACATTTTTCAATGAAATACAAATGTTTTACTAAAAGTAATATACAACAGGGTTGCCTCCCTGTCCTCGCCTGTATTCGCACTCACCATTTAACTTTGGTTGACGTTCATTCATTCATTTTCTGCTGCTTTATCCCTTACCAGGGTCGCGGGGAGACTGGTGGCTATCCCAGTATCATAGGGCAAGAGGCAGGGGACACCCTGGAAAGGACGCTGGTCGATAGACACACAACCATTCACACACACACACTCATACCTATGGACAACTTCCCCAAAGTTCTCAATCAACCTCGGTATGTTTTTGGACTTTGGGAGGAAACCGGAGTGCCCGGAGTAAACCCACGCAACACGGAGAGAACATACAAACTCCACACATAAAAAGGTCACAAGTTGGCAAGGGAACCAGCAACCTTCTTTCCATGAGGCGACCGTGCCACCGCGTGCACCAGATGGTTGACATGAAACCCAAAATATACGTATACGCAGATGATGTTGTTCCGTTCGTTTGTGATCGAAATACATCATTTCGTAAAAAAAAAATAGTCATAAGGTTTTGCCATGGACCAGTCAGACGTCTTTGAACCTCTCGAGGACTGTGTTCGCCCAGAATAGGATAAGAAAAAAAGGATTTGCTGACCTTGACGTTGCCCCCTATTAGGTCAGGAGGCTCCTCGTCTGTCTCCAAGGCGACGTTGATGGTGGCGAAAGGCCGACTGGCCATCTGCTGCATCTCCCTCAGAAGTTGCTGCAGGGAAAAGTTAGATGTGAGTGACGGGTTCAATTCCAGAGACTTTTAATGAGCAGAACACAAAAAACGGCCTTCAAAGAGTACAATGGTCTTTTGTTTTTTTTTGGTATTATCCGATGACTTGACGCCTTCCTAGGCCGACTAAGGGACAATTCCTTGGTCCTGCCCCGGGGCCTCCTCCTAGTTGAACGTGCTATGAGTACCTCACGAGTAAAGAGGGAGGAGTCCAGGAAGCATCCGGAGAAGATCCCAGATTCACTTCTACTGATGTCTCAATGAGGTGAAGTAGCCTTTTTCATAATTTTGCGAATGAGATGACAGTTAAAAATTGTTCGATTATAGTTGAAAATTGTTTATAGTTGAAAATTGTTTGATTATAGTTGAAAATTGTTTATAGTTGAAAAATTTTGATTACAGTTGAACATTTTTGATTACAGTTGAAAATTGTTTGATTATAGTTGAAAATTGTTTGATTACAGTTGAAAATTGTTTGATTACAGTTGAAAATTGTTTAATTATAGATGAAAATTGTTAATACAGTTGAAAATTATTTGATTATAGATGAAAATTGTTCTATTATAGTTGAAAATTGTTTGATTATAGATGAAAATTGTTTGATTATAGTTGAAAATTGTTAATACAGTTGAAAATTGTTTGATTATAGATGAACATTGTTCTATTATAGTTGAAAATTGTTTGATTACAGTTGAAAATTGTTAATACAGTTGAAAATGATTTGATTATAGATGAAAATTGTTTTATTATAGTTGAAAATTGTTTGATTACAGTTGAAAATTGTTAATACAGTTAAAAATTGTTTGATTATAGTTGAAAATTGTTTGATTATAGTTGAAAATTGTTTGATTATAGTTAAAAATTGTTTATAGTTGAAAATTGTTTGATTATAGTCGAAAATTGTTTGATTATAGTTGAAAATTGTTTATAGTTGAAAATTGTTTGATTATAGTTGAAAATTGTTTGATTACAGTTGAAAATTGTTTGATTATAGTTGAAAATTGTTTGATTATAGTTGAAAATTGTTTGATTATAGTTGAAAATTGTTTGATTACAGTTGAAAATGGTTTAATTATAGATGAAAATTGTTAATACAGTTGAAAATTATTTGATTATAGATGAAAATTGTTCTATTATAGTTGAAAATTGTTTGATTATAGATGAAAATTGTTTGATTATAGTTGAAAATTGTTTGATTATAGATGAAAATTGTTTGATTATAGATGAAAATTGTTTGATTATAGTTGAAAATTGTTAATACAGTTGAAAATGATTTGATTATAGATGAACCTTGTTCTATTATAGTTGAAAATTGTTTGATTACAGTTGTAAATTGTTTAATTATAGATGAAAATTGTTTAATTATAGATGAAAATTGTTCTATTATAGTTGAAAATTGTTTGATTATAGTTGAAAATTGTTCTATTATAGTGGAAAATTGTTTGATTATAGTTGAAAATTGTTCTATTATAGTGGAAAATTGTTTTATTATAGTTGAAAATTGTTTGATCATAGTTTAAAGCGTTTTATTATATTTGAAAATCGACTGACATCATCACAATGACTAAAAAATAATATGGTTTATGAAACGTTTGGTCTTTTCCTTTTTGATCATAAACATCCAAGAAAAAAAAAACCCTCTTCACAAAAGCATGAAACCATTCTGGCAACATTTAAGTGGCTTCTCTAAACCCTATTAACATTTTTTATTGATCTATTAAGATAATTGCACATTCCCGAGGGTAGCCATGTTATCGAGCAATACAGTAACTCTTTTTTATTTATTTTTAACTGCGTACAATTATTCCAGAGCGCTCTGCCACCGCGAGAGTCTATTGATTCTGGCTATTGATATGGCTGTTGCAACTGTAGCACTTTGGCATAATTGTATCACATACGATCAATCACATTAACAAAGAGTCAGGAAGGAGTCGCAGAGGAAAAGACGATAAAAGACGGAGGCGTCGCAACTCTAGTGGCCGAGAGTCGATCAGTGGAATCTACTCTTTCTTTTACATCTTCTTACATCAATTCAAAAACAAATATTTGATGAACAGATATCTTGTTTGATTATAGTTGAAAAATTCTTAAATATAGTTAAAACTGTTGGATTTCAGTTGAAAATGGTTTGATTATAGTTTAAAATTGTTGGATTATTATTGAAAATTGTTTGATTATGTTAGAAAATTGTTTGATTATAGTGGAAAATTGTTGGATTTCAGTTGAAAATGGTTTGATTATAGTGAAAAATGGTTCCATTACAGTTGAAAATGGTTTGTTTATAGTTAAAAATGGTTTGATTATAGTTGAAAATTGTTGGATTTCAGTTAAAAATGGTTCCATTACAGTTGAAAATGGTTTGTTTATAGTTAAAAATGGTTTGTTTATAGTTAAAAATGGTTTGATTATAGTTGAAAATTGTCGGATTATAGTTGAAAATTGTTTGATTACAGTTGAAAATTGTTGGATTATAGTTGAAAATTATTTGATTACAGTTGAAAATAGTTGGATTATGGTTGAAAATTGTTTGATTACAGTTAAAAATTGTTGGATTATAGTTGAAAACAGTTGGATTATGGTTGAAAATTGTTTGATTACAGTTAAAAATTGTTTGATTACAGTTAAAAATTGTTGGATTATAGTTGAAAATTGTTTGATTACAGTTAAAAATTGTTGGATTATAGTTGAAAATTGTTGGATTATGGTTGAAAATTGTTTGATTACAGTTAAAAATTGTTGGATTATAGTTGAAAATTGTTGGATTATGGTTTAAAATTGTTTGATTACAGTTAAAACTTGTTGGATTATAGTTGAAAATTGTTGGATTATGGTTGAAAATTGTTTGATTACAGTTAAAAATTGTTGGATTATAGTTGAAAATTGTTGGATTACAGTTAAAAATTGTTGGATTATAGTTGAAAATTGTTGGATTATGGTTGACAATGGTATGATTACAGTTAAAAATAGTTGGATTATAGTTGAAAATTGTTGGATTATGGTTGACAATGGTATGATTACAGTTAAAAATAGTTGGATTATAGTTGAAAATTGTTGGATTATAGTTTAAAATTGTTGGATTATTATTGAAAATTGTTTGATTATGTTAGAAAATTGTTTGATTATAGTGAAAAATGGTTCCATTACAGTTGAAAATGGTTTGTTTATAGTTAAAAATGGTTTGATTATAGTTGAAAATTGTTGGATTTCAGTTAAAAATGGTTCCATTACAGTTGAAAATGGTTTGTTTATAGTTAAAAATGGTTTGATTATAGTTGAAAATTGTCGGATTATAGTTGAAAATTGTTTGATTACAGTTGAAAATTGTTGGATTATAGTTGAAAATTATTTGATTACAGTTCAAAATAGTTGGATTATGGTTGAAAATTGTTTGATTACAGTTAAAAATAGTTGGATTATGGTTGAAAATTGTTTGATTACAGTTAAAAATTGTTGGATTATAGTTGAAAACAGTTGGATTATGGTTGAAAATTGTTTGATTACAGTTAAAAATTGTTGGATTATAGTTGAAAATTGTTTGATTACAGTTAAAAATTGTTGGATTATAGTTGAAAATTGTTGGATTATGGTTGAAAATTGTTTGATTACAGTTAAAAATTGTTGGATTATAGTTGAAAATTGTTGGATTATGGTTTAAAATTGTTTGATTACAGTTAAAACTTGTTGGATTATAGTTGAAAATTGTTGGATTATGGTTGAAAATTGCTTGATTACAGTTAAAAATTGTTGGATTATAGTTGAAAATTGTTGGATTACAGTTAAAAATTGTTGGATTATAGTTGAAAATTGTTGGATTATGGTTGACAATGGTATGATTACAGTTAAAAATAGTTGGATTATGGTTGAAAATTGTTTGATTACACTTAAAAATTCAATTAAAAATTGTTTGATTACAGTTGAGAATTTTGGGATTATGGTTGAAAATTGCTGGATAACAGTTTAAAATGTTTGATTGTTGTTGAGAACCACTTCTTCAATGCTTTTACAAAGACATGTTTCAAAAGTTTGGATATTGAAATACATCAACAGTAACTCTAAGATACCCGTGGACAGAAAAGATCAATAACGAAAGCACTTTAACTGCTACAAGAGACAGTAAACAACTTATTTTTGCAGAAAGTATCACAAATAATATCAATTTCACAAGAGTTGAGGCTCCTGCCTAAAGTAACCTGTAAGTGAAGTTAAAAGAAATGAAAACATTGCTTCTAGTCGGTGAAAGACCGTAACTGAAACATGACCGTGAATAAAATGAAGAAAGTCAAAATAAAGCATAAAGCATTGAGAGGAAAATAAAGATATTGAAGTCGGCGCGACTTGCGAGATGTCAAGCTGGTTTAAATGAAAACACAAGTAAATGTTCTTAAAAAACCCAATTTGTCATGATTAGACGTCCCGCCGAGCGCCGCCTCCCACGGCGGGGCGCTAGCAAAGTGGCGTTTCTGCGCGTTCAATTCACTAACAGTGGGTATTTAGCGTCGTTCCCACTGATGTCTCCTGGCTTTTAACTAAACGTCAGCCTCTCTCCGGCTCCGTCTGTCTCCACTTCGCCGCCGGAGAAAAACACAAATTCAAGCAATAAACTCGATGAACTTCAATCCGATCCGACATGAATTCCCGAGATCGAGTCTGACGCGAGGATTGACGGATGCGTCGGCGCCGCCGCGAGACGTGTCGGCCTGAATGCAAAAAGCAAACATTGCGGTCGAGTTTTTCCTCGAAGATCCACGGATAAGGATTTGATGTAGTGGATGAGAAGCAGACGGACGGACGAGCGCCTCGGTAAACAAAGTCAATTCAATGAACGACTTTTATTAACGTCATTTTTTTCATCTCTTCACTTTGAAAAAGCGCCGGCGACCACCTGGACGACGCCCGGTCCGTCCATCACTGACACCAGCGGCTAACAAGACGGAGTGGGGAAGAGGAACCGTCGTTAACCCGGATCAAGATGTTTAATGGCTTGGATGGATCACCAGCGGAAAAGTAACTTCGAGAGAAAAAAAAAATCTTTCCGCTCGGAGACGACAACTTCGACGGTGAGTCGTCAGGACGTGTTAATGCTAGTTACTGAAGAATCAATCATCGTTGCTTTTATTTTGAAAACAGGATACGGAATCATTGCATTTAAAGCAGAAATATGTAACATTTACCCTTTTTACCTTTTTCAAATCTTCTCCAATGATTGGTTTATCAATACATGTATTTATAAACACACACAAAAAAATACAAATAAAATGAAGCAAAAAAAAGTATGCTTCAGTTTGTAAGAAGATATTGCCAAATACTATAACAAGGCAAATAAAATAAATATAAATAAAAAAATACTACATACAAGGAGTGTCAATGTTGACAGCCTATTTTTTTGCTTGTGTAGTAAAGTGTTGTACACGTTGTGTAGTAACTAGTGGTTATATAGTACAACTTTGTGTAATTAAAGGGTTCTGTCTATATTCAAACACCTCCTTAATCCCATTACAGCGAAGCCCTTCCAGTAGTTCACTTACTTTAAATAGGGACTCAATTATATTCAACTCCCATTACCGTAATTTTGGGACTATAATACACTTTGAACTTTCTAAATTTTCTAAAAAAATCCAAGCGCACACTTTAAGACTTGTGTATTCATTTTAGTTTTTCTTTTTTTCAAACTGATTATTTTTGGTACACGGAGCTCAAAAGTCTGTTAACACGTTGGTAAAATAAAAAGAACCGTGACTTGCGAAGAAGCAAGTAAATTATTTAGTAATTTACAAAAATGTTAAACCCTCCATTAGTACAATTAAAATTGATGTATACCGAAAAGATGTCATACTTGTCCTGTTTTGAAACAACTGTCAAGTCGCAGTCTCAAAACTTTATTGACACCACAGTTTACCTCCTGAGTCACATCACATGACCAAGACACACACATACCTGATCAATCAAAAGCAGTAGTAGCTGGTATTTTAACTTAATTACTGCTTATCAAAGTGTTTTTTTTATATATATGGTCGAAGTACTAGAGTTAACAAAAATATAAAGCAGGAAACAAATAAAAAGTTATTCTGCGTATGCTCCATCAAGCAACGGCGCAACAGAGACTTTGCGTGATTGCAGTGAAACTTTTGGGACACTGTATACACTTAACTTTTTTTTTAATCTGGTGTTGAACTGGAAGTTTTTTTAAACAAGATGCGTTTCTTTAACAGAAAGTACAATCGTGGTATTATATTTTCCAACTTGGACGCTCAAAATGATCAAAAACCATCAGTTTTTCCTCTGATTCTCTGTATATTTGTCACTAATCTCTGTTCCTTATCTTATCTCAAACACCGGGATCTTTATAGGCCATCACCATGAACATTCATCTGCTTTTATTTTGAGCCAACGATCCAGCGGACCATGTAAAATAACTTGGATGGCCATATTTGGCCCCCGGGCCATGACCCATGCCAAAACGGTGGCACATAGACATTTGTGTCCAGAGAAAACCTTGCAGTAAATTAATGTAGTACCAAAAAGAAACTTCCTGTTTTCAAAATAAAAGTCAAATGACAGTGAATCTATAACACAAAAAACTAGACATTGTGTCAATAAAAAACGATCGCATCGCATCATTAAACACAATATACTATCATGCATAACGTGGTTAGTTTCAAGCTCTGCAGTCCCAAACATTTATACAAAAGGAAAATATGCGATTAAAAAGAAAATTTACAAGAAATTTAAATAAATATGACTATTATCTTCAATTCAAAACGGCTCCTCTCGACTTGAAGCATTCACACGGGCCGATACTCTGAGAGGAGGATTCATAAGAAGCAGAAGAAGAATGAAAAAAAAAAAGAACAGGCTCCTGAAAGCGTTACTACGCAGGATCCAATTTGCACAAATCTCATTATACTGTGCTCAAAGTAGGCAGCTGCTGTCCAGGACTCGGCGCAGCCGTGATAACCAGAAGGAAAAGGAGTTAGAGTGCAATCGCCTACTCGCTCAAATTGGCTCTTAGTTTCCCGAAGGGTGTTTGTGTTTGTGGGTTTTATTGTTCGCCGTGTCTTCCGTGATGGATGTGCGCACAAGTGGGGGAAAAAAAAAATGCATGAGCATTAATAGTTTAAAGTTATGTAAATAAAGTGGCGCAGTCAGAAGTGATTGAACTCATATGTGAGGTGAAAATACACACAATTGCTTGAAGATGAATCGCAGTTTTGTCGTGATAGGAAGAAGAAGAAAAAAAACAGCCTTTGTGTTTGTCTGGTCTTTTTCATGATCTGTACAAAAAAGGTTGTCGATTAAATAAAACTAAAAATTAATTAATTAAAAATGTCTGGAGAAACCCACAAAAAAAATTTCACCTCACATATTGAATGAATGTTTTTCCTTTTTGAACCACATTATACATAAAAATAATAATAATACAACTTTTTTTTTTTTTTTTTTTAACATTTTTGTATTATAGCAAGTTTTTTTAACACTAAAAATATATGTATTTGAATTAATGTTTTGTCTTTTAATTTTAAGTGTTAGAAAAGTTCAATGGAATTTAAGTTTTGCAGGAGCCGAGGTCTCTAGTAGGTATGATTTGATATTTGTTCTTAAAGGTGCTTGAAAAGTGTCTGGTATGTTTTAATACAGAGTAACATATCATGAAAGGTATTTTTTAACTTATATTTTTTAGAAAATATAGTATAGTATAAAAGTTGACAGCATTGTATCAATTCCAATTTTGTTTTTATTACCATAGTTCTTTTATGCTTGACAGTTCAGTAAAGTGTGTTTTAAATAAAATAATAATTTACAATAAACATGCAAATATTCACAGCGTTGATGTTAATGTTTGTGTTGCATTTAAGCTTCAGGCCTCTAGATGGCATCATCCTGACAATGACTGAGGATGAGAGGATACAGTCGACTCCAGCAGCTTTTAAAGCTGATTTTTGGACATATTTTGGCTCTATTTAATAAAACATTTTCAACTGACAGCCAGAATTGCTAGCTAAGCTACTCGAAAACAGGTGAAAGGTAGCGCCCGTAGCACTTAACACATTTCTTCATATGTGGATCAAAAGATCCAAGTTCAAAATATTTGTTTTTGTCATTTAACCCTTGTGTTATCTGAGGGTCAAGGTGACCCGAAGGCCCGGCAACAAATGTGTTCCCTTTTACCCAGAGACAACTCAAGGGAATCCAGAAACAAATTAGTTTTTTGGAGCTTAGGGTCACCTTGACCCAGAGAAAACACAAGGGATACCACAAACACATTGGTTTTCAGGCATTCGGGTCACCTTGACCCAGAGACAACACAAGGGATACCACAAACGCATTGGTTTTCGGGCCTTTAGGTCACCTTTTCCCAGAGACAACTCAAGGGATACCACAAAAACATTGGTTTTCCGGCTTTCGGGTCACTCTGACCCTGAGATAACACAAGGGATACCACAAACACATTGGTTTTCAGGCATTAGGGTCACCTTGACCCAGAGACAACACAAGGGCTACCACAAACACATTGGTTTTTCCGGCTTTCGGGTCACTCTGACCCTGAGATAACACAAGGGAAACCACAAACACATTGATTTTCGGGCCTTTGGGTCACCTTGAACCAGATACAACACAAGGGATACCACAAACACATTGGTTTTCAGGCTTTCAGGTCACCTTGACTCTGAGATAACAAACAAGGGATACCACAAACACATTGATTTTCGGGCCTTTGGTTCACCTTGACCCAGAGACAACACAAGGGATACCACAAACACATGCGTTTTAAGGCATTCGGGTCACCTTGACCCAGAAACTCACTTTAAGGCAGGTTTAAAAGCTATTTGTAAAGAGACAATCTTTTTTGTTTGTGCCACCAATATTGTTTGAGTTTGAGATAAAAAAAAAAAAAGAACCCTAAGAAAAAGTTAACAAACGCAGTTGCAGTGAAAATGCATCGGCGGGAAAAACATTCTCCTTCTATTTGTCTTGTTTGAATCTCCGCACAGAAAACAGCAGAAGTTGTTTTCTTTAATCACATTTATGTCGGGAAGATAACAAACCTGACAGCAGCTGCAAAAAGTTCTTTCATGCGTTCGAGTCGGGAGCGAGCAGGCAGTGCTGCGCCTCCGACTGCAGTCCTGATAGATGAGCGCCAACAATGCTTTGTGTGCAGGATGTTGAAAGATCATCTTATCTCTTTGCTAAAATGGATACAATCCCTGATCTGACTTAGGGGGGAAAAAAAAGGGGATATTTTCCTGTCCTGAAGGAGAAGACGACGGTGTAACTCGTGAAAAGGAATCACATTCCGGTCGAGGCGTTTTAAACAAAGTTAGTCGTACGCCAGCGTGAGTTGGCGCCGCTTAGTTTTTGGCTCGTTCCCATCGTTCTCGGGAAGGAAATGAAAAGGGGAAAAGTGGAGAGAAAATGATGAGAGTATTTCTGGATGAGTGAACAATGGGCGAAGAGGAAAATAGCGGGAAACGGCGTCGGAAATATAGACAAAAAAAAAAAAAAAGGCTTTTCGTTTTGCCCTCGAGACGAGATGCTGATTTCCTGCAGGGGGAAAGAGAGAAAACAGACTGTACCATAAAACACAAATGCCCATCGAAGCGTCACGACTTACGATGTGCATCTGTTTACTTATTTATTCATCTGTAGAAGAATGGGTGGTAGGAAAAAAAAAAGAAGCTCCCAATGATCGGAGGAGAAAGGAAAGACAATATCTCGCCGCTTTCCTTTCTCTTCATCTCGCCATCTTTCCGAGAGATCGTGAAGTGGAAACGCACGCTGTGAATACTGACAAGCGAGAACTCTTTGATCCCTCGTTCACTACCTTCTCCAATGATATCGCTCTACCCCTCCCTCCGTCATGTTCTACCCATTATTCCCTAAACCACCCGAACCTCCCGCGGTCCGAATTTGTGCGGCGCCCCGGCGTCGAACTTCGAACGCCACACATCTCCCGACTCGGCGATCGCTTTTGGGTTCTTCAATGACGATCAATAATCCATTAAAGGCGCGAGCGAGAGTGTAAACAACTGGCGAGGTACGAATCATGTTGTTGCACAAGAGTGAGGGATGGAAAGCCGGTCGTTACGCGAGAATCAAGATGCATTTAAAAAAAAAAAAAAAACCAAAGTACTCGCTGGAAGATTGGAGATAAACGAGTGTCTGCGGTTTCCAATCAATGAGAAACTGAATTAGGTTTCTTTTGTCCCCAACTTGGGGCCCCTGAGGGGCCGAATACGGCCATGGAAGTAATTTGACGTGGTGTTCGGACGGATGGCTCGAAAATCGAGTAGATTAATGTTTATTTTCTATCATGTAAAGAGCTCAGTATGAGCAAAACAAATGCTACAGTGATATATATTTAGTTAGTTCTGTTCACCATACTGTCAACAGCAGTGCATAATTTTTTGGGCTTTCAAATCATACTATGTTTTTATCAAGTTTATAAAGATTATAATAGTTTTCAATTACAATTCAGATTCAATTTAGTGTGTATTACACAAAATAATTCGATTTATTTATTTTTATTTAAAGCAAATATTCACGTTTGTGTCGCAGCTACACTTCTGGTGCCGTCCTCACAGTTAATAAAACAATAAAATCCTGTGAGATGCTGCGACGACTGAGGACGAGAGGATACAGTGGACTTCAGCAGCTTTTAAAAGCTGATTTTTGGACATCTTTTGGTTTGAAAAAAAATGAAAGCAGTTACGACTTCGTCGAGAGTCATGTGGTCTGTAAATTATGCAACACCAGAGTCAAGTACAAATAGATCCTGCTTTTAAATCCTTATCCTTGCAGGACATTCAGTTTTATGAATTCAACCCAGATATTTGCTCAATCAAAATTTGACACTTAAATTCAGTGTTACCTTAAATCATTATGGAAAACCATGCAAGTCTATTGTAATATATTGTATCGTATCGTGAGCTGAATATATCGTATTCGAATTGAAAGCCCTAGAGGTCAGTGTTCAATACGAGTTAATAAATGTCAATACCTATTCTGAGACTTTCAGTAAGAGGAAAGTAATACAATGAAGGACAAAAAAGTAACTTCAAAATTCAATATTACAATCAGACGGTTTTGGACCACGGATGCAAAAGACTTTGGCCCCTAGTGTGACAATACAATAATAATAGGTAGTAGTTAGCGACACATTATAAAAAAAGACGTGGAAGCTGCTAAGGCAGGAGTGGGCAATTATGATTCTTCAAGGGCCACATTACATTCTGTGAATGCCGCATAAATACAGTCAAAGGGCCGCACTTTTCCCAGGTCTGTGCTAAAAGTTGCTAAGAACGTTTGAAACTGCAACATTTAACAGGCTGTAACTTGCTCAGTAATTCCTCATTTTGATTAAAACCTTCCTTGTAATGAGACGAAGAAAATAATAAGGGTAGTCGTTAGCGCATGACAGTTTTTGGCCTTTTTGCAGAACAAGTCCAAAAATGAAAAATCCTGACAGAGCAGTTCATCTACAGAGGACCCCTGTAGCACCCGTGAGAGGGTCACTAACTCAAGTGCCCTTTAAAGATATAGATAATATATTGATTAAAGCCGTGCTAGCAAAGGCAACCATTTCAGATTTAAAAGTCTCTTAGCATCAATAATTTCCCTGATAGCTCCCTAACCTTGGACTAATGAAAAGAAGGTCTGAACGTGAGATTTACACGGCTGACACGGTGAGCTGGATGCAACCCACGTCAGGTTAGGTTTCACAATCACAGCCGTGACCCAGTTTAACAGGCTGTTCAGCAAGAAAATAGCAGGTCAGACCTCGACGGGGGAATTTGTACATGCAAGGAGCAGCAGAAAGTAGCTCCGGAGCGGCTGATGTGCACGGAACAAGTCCGGGTTGTAAAGAAACGCTGGCGATGAAGGGTTCCTATGATTTTGATAGGATAATACAATGTGTTTTTTTGCAAGTTTGTGTCAAGCGTTGTTTTGTGGAAAGTCATTCCGAACTCTCATTTGGTGTCAGACGTAGGATGCATAGATAGGCCCTAAATAATGAACTACACCCGGTTCAAGGAGTACAGGATGGTTTATTTAAAGGGCACCTACTGTGAAAACCCAACTCTCCTGACTTATTCACGTTGTAAATGTTGAGGTCGTTCAAAATGCAGTAGTTCATTCATCATAACGTTGCTCCGTTTTGTAATTATTACTTAATAAAGTTCTCGTCTGAAATCTCGCCAAACGAGATTATGGTTTAAATTATACATTCTGACATCACTCTGGTGAAAAGTCCTCCCCTAGAAGCCCTAAATAAGTTAAGAACCTACATGTAAGTAATGAAAAAAAATAAATATTGATGTAAACATGGTGAGAGTGTTTTTGTAATGTGTACATTAAGCAGCAAACCTTATTTTTATTATTCGTTTTTAATGTACAAAACAGGAGTTTTAGGGGTGCATTAAAATAGAATAATTTTCCTTGTAGGCTTTTTATCAAAGTATTTGATGTAATTGGCCCCTGGGTTACCAATATGGTGAACCTCTCCCTTTCCACAGGGGTTTTTCCCAATGCATTTAAACATGCCATTGTGGAGCCTCTGCTCAAAAAACCAGGCTTAGACCCAACTGACCTCAGTAATTTCAGGCCTATTTCTAAGCTCCCTTTCTTGTCCAAGATCTTGGAGAAGGTGGTGTCCGAGCAGCTGTCTTTGTTCCTGGATCAGAGCGACATCCATGAGAAGTTTCAGTCTGGCTTCCGTAAACATCACTCTACGGAGACAGCTTTATTGAAAGTGTCCAGTGACATCATGATGTCGGCTGACTCTGGTAAATTCACTGTTCTGGTTCTCTTGGATCTGTCGTCAGCCTTTGACACAGTTGATCACCAGATCCTGCTGAGAAGACTAAGGGATGAAGTGGGACTGTCTGGGTCTGTGTTAGAATGGTTCTCATCTTACCTTTCTGGGCGCAGTTTTAGTGTATCTGCCAATCAAATGAGGTCTGAATCGGCAGATCTGTTGTGTGGAGTCCCTCAAGGTTCTGTTCTGGGTCCTTTATTGTTTTTGCTGTACTTGATTCCCCTTGGTAAAATCATTCAGAGATTTCCAGATGTTTCTTATCACATTTTTGCTGATGACATCCAGCTCTACTGCTCTTTTGACCCAACTGAGCCCCAAAGGCTGAACAGCTTAGTCAATTGTTTGCTAGAAATCAAACAATGGCTGAGTGAAAACACTTTACAGCTTAATGTGGACAAAACTGAAACTCTGGTGATTGCTCCTGATGATAAGATTCCAGGGTTGAGTCAGTACTTGGGTGACTTAGGTCAGTCTGTCAAACTGAGCCTGAGAAACCTGGGTGTTGTATTTGATAAAGACATGTCTCTTGTTCAACACTGCAGAAAACTGACCAGAAACTGTTTCCTTCAACTGAGAAAAATCTCTAAACTTAGGAAAATGTTGTCGGAACATGATCTGGAGCTTGTAATCCATGCGTTTGTTTCTTCTCGTCTGGACTATTGTAACAGTTTGTTTTCATGTCTTAACAAGAAGGATCTGTCTCGTCTGCAGTTGATTCAGAACTCAGCAGCGAGAATTCTGACCCGCTCAAGTAGAAGAACTCACATCTCTCCGATCCTTAAAACTCTTCACTGGCTTCCAGTTTCTTTCAGGATCAACTTTAAAATTCTGGTTCTTACTTTCAGAGCTATTCATGGTCAGGCTCCTCCTTACATCACTGATCTGATCCAGCCTTACACCCCAGCTCGGTCTCTGAGGTCTGTGGATCAGAATCTACTTATGGTTCCACGCACACGGCTCAGGACCAGAGGAGAGAAATCTTTTCAGGCTGTTGCTCCTAAGCTTTGGAACAATCTTCCTCTCTCTTTGCGCTTGATGGATCTACTGACTCCTTTAAGAAACATCTTAAGACGTTTCTATTTGTTCAGGCTTTTCCTTGAATTTCTCGAACTCCTGTGTTGTTCTCGGTGTTGTCTTGATCTTTGAAGTATGTACTGTTTTGAGTATTGTTTTGATTGTTAAAGCGCTTTGTGACCCTGAATAACTAATAATTTAATTAATTAATTGAAAAAGTTCAATAAGAAATGGAAATATGTTTCTAAAGCTGCTTCTAATGACCAATCAGAAATAAATAAATAAATGATGCCTTCAGGAAAGAAAATAGTGAATAATATTTTTAGAAATGACAGAATCATATCAATCTTTAAATTAACTTTGTTAAGGATAAATCTACCTTTAATCTAAGTTGATCAAAAATAAGAACTAGAGCAAGAGATTGATGGAAAATAAACAAGTTGGGTTCTAAAATTGAAAACATAGGGATGCAACTCGTGTTTTTGTGACCAATCAGAGCAGAGTGGGCGTGGCTGACGAGACTTCTTCTGAGCAAAACAGCGCATTTTTAAGTGGGCGGGGCTTAAGCATATTTTCTAATGTAAATATCTTTATTAAATGAGAGTTTTGTACAAAAAGAAACATACTGATGAGTATAATAGAGGTCCCAGAACAATTTAAGACACACTTAAATCCACACATTAGGTGCCCTTTAAGAGATGGATGGACGATGTTTCGTAATGTACGATAAGTTAAGCGTACGTTCTCTAAATAAATAAAAAATATGACTATCCACGGTCACTAGGACATGATGTTTCCCTGTTAGCATCGTCAACATCTCTTAGTAAAAAAAACAACCAAAACTCTCAGCCGCGTAAGCAGGCAAATGGAAAAAAAAAAAAAAACGCCAAATTGATATTACTTTCAAGCTCTTGACAAAGAAAACATCCATTAACACAACCAGAGCGAACCAAAGAATAACAATAAAACAAAATCTCTTTGATGATGAATAAACGGTTCCTCTCGACACCTACTTAACCAAATCCATCAGGAGAAAAATTGAAGAGGGGAAAACAATTGCGGGAATCAATCTAGTTTTAAGGACCTTGAACCGGCCACTCAGATTATTGCGACGCTCCTCCGGGCAAGTCGTCGTAGCCGCACTTGATATTATTTGATGCGCTCGGGAATGTTCTTCAGAAGAGTCGCCCGGGTCCGGACAAATGTTAAGTCCAAACTCATTTTCCTTTTAAACGTTTCTACACAAGGACTACATATTAATACATAATACACCCCCATAGACCTTTTGAAAGAAGTATCAGAAAATAAATAAGGGATTATTAGGGGAAAAAAAGCTAAGTTTTTCTGTTGAAAATAATGACCCGTCATTAACTCTCTTATTTGGACTCTCCAGACATGATCAATCGATCGATCCTAACTGAGAATCATTATGGAAGTTATTCAGAGATGGTGTTTGCCTTTATTTCCATAATGGCTGATTTTTTTTCCCCCCAAGTTTGCATGAAGTAAAAGCAGGTAACGGATCCAAAAAACACTAAAAACTGAGAGAAAAAGGAATTCACCAGAGCTGCAATTACAGTCTTCTAACACCAGGGGCGCCAAATATGTTACATCCTGTCAGTACACAATCACTGAAGTCTGCGCGATCCCTGAACCCATTTGCTCACATACAGTACACAACGGCATATTTCGATCCTCCATGTTTTTTACGAAAAAACAGATTTGGATAAAAACGTAGCGCTGTAAACTAATCAAAATACACACCTTTATTGACATAATCGAGAAGGAAGCGTCTCTTCAAGTCTCAAAGCATCGATTTTATGAAAGATAAAGAGGGAAATGATTCATCGTATCTATAGCATCTAGTGGTTTTAATTGAAATTACTATTAATAAATTCCAATTTTTGTGTTGGCGAACATGTAAGTTTAGGCGTCGAACACCATATTAAACCCGGTTTAATCACAGGGTAATTTATTGTGTTATGTTTCAATGGATTTTACACCATATAAGACAAAACGTACTGTTGTTTAAAGTAAATGTACACGGTCTCCATTATTCGTTTACCTTGAAGAGACGATACATTCTTGGCTGCATCAACAAAAGTATGTTGCCTTTCAAGGCCGTGCTACTTCAACAATACACTGTATTCCCAAGAGTTCACCCTTTATGCCAACAGAGACGTCACAATAAAGTAGGAAAATCTACATTAGTTGTAATTGAATATACACTATATGAGCTTCACGTGACAAATTAAATTTCACGAACGAGGAGCAGAGGCGGCGACGGCTCACGAATTCCAGAGTATTATCATGATTGAAAATGATTATGTATTGCCGGAGAACCTTGTGAGACGGCGGCAGCAGCTGCAAGGGAAAAGTGCCGTGTTTTTTTTTTTTTTTTTTCCTTCTTTCGTTCCTGCTCGAGAGTGAACTGCATTAACTTTCAGCCATCTGCTGCTGGGACTGTAGTGTGTGCGCCGCGGGTGGAGAGACACCAGCGAGACGATCCTCCTCATCACACACCATTCAGAAACTAATTCGATGTGACGTCCTCGCGCCTCTTGATGTCTTCATTGTTTCGCGGTAGTTGGAAAAGCCAGATTTACTGGTAAATGGAGGAAGAACGGCATTGATTTTTTTTTTTTATTACATTCAAATCAGATAGAAAGAAAAAAACAACCTTTTAATAAGGATGTATGGAATAAATATTTTATTTTAGCAATAGCATCGTTGTTCCCAGACTAACACACTTATATTACTTTAATATTCACTTGGATTAACTATAGAAAAAGCATAGATCTTAACAAGTGTACAGTACATCTTGTACGTGACCCAGATTGTGCGATTGAGTTTGACACCCCTGCTATAGAGGTTGCTTTAAATTATTAATTGAGTTGCATTTACAAGTGACTTCTTTCAAAAAGTAACTCATTTAACTTTCAGTTAACTATCAAACTAACGCGTTACTCAGGACAAGTGACTTGTTTGTAAGAGAGGGATGAAGGAAAAAGCCAGTATTAGTTTGGATGCTGTGAATAAACAATTCAGATACGACGTAAGAACAATAAATTAAATCACCAAATACAATAAAATAAATGAATCTGTCGATACCAGTTTTTGCACAGTTTTCCCCCCTAGGAACTTAAACGCTTATAATCAGTGTATCGATCAAAGAAACCTATTAAATAAAAAACAATACAACTTAAAAAACACTGTATAAAAAACACAACAACCTTAAATGATGATGAATAATAAACAATAAAAATAAATGAGTAAAAAAAACTTAATTGCAGACACGAGCTTATAAATTCCCTTCAATAACTTGAAAAAAATGATTATTTATTCGTATTTCCTGACAAACATCTCCTCTTTGTTCAAGAAAGTTTCGCAAATTGGTATTCAATAGAAAGTGCATGGGTTTTATGTGGCTTTAAAACATTAAACCCTCTTGAATGCAACAATCCCGACATCACTGAATGCATCGTTCACGTGTGACAAATAAAAAAAAACATCTTAAAAGAAAAGGTAAATGTAAATATAAATCTTTAGTTTTTATTTAGCTTTCTCACAACACTCTTCTTTAAATTCCAGTAATGACAACGACAAAGAAATTAGTTACAGCGACTTGAACGTAGTTAATGTAACAAGTTGCTTAATAACAAATTAGCCAATTAGCTTGTTTAGCACATGCTAATTCAGAATAAACAGGAAGCAATTCGCTTTCAAATTGTTAAAATATTCCATATTAAACTTTAACTTTTGCATCAGAATATTGATACCCAAGGATGTGAGGAGGTTTTTACAGCACATTCTGTGCAACACGGTAAGGAGGTGAGGGAGTTCTTCTTCTCGGATTCAAAGTCAGCTTATTATATCGGGGATTTAATAGTGCCACTTAAATCTGGGAAAATTCTTCTCAAGCTTTCTTCCTGTATCCTATATAGCCTTGGATGGGTTCATAGAGAGACAAAGAACAACAGCTTTCAGGTATGAAATGCTGGCTGTCACATGTCAAAGAACATCCTTTGAAAAAACGCTGAAGAGCAGGGATGTATTTTAAGGTTCGTCTCGGGGAAGAGCAGGTGGGAAAAAAAAACAAAACGCGAAAACACGTGACAGACACGACGGTGAGAATAAAAAAAAAAATGGTCGCGACCAAGGTCGGCGGCTGCAGAGGTCGGCGTTCTCTCCGGCGAAAGGGAAGTGGGCGGACAAGAGAGGGCAGGGCGTGATGGGACGGAGAGGCTGGTGACACAGCTGCCTCTTCTGAAATGAGGGTCAGCAATTTGAAGTGGTGAAGGGCGAGAGGACGAGGGCGCTTTATTAACTTTATTGCTCCTGCCAACTCGCCCCCTTGAAACGGACCGACGACTTTCTAAAACCGTCTTAAAGGGAAAGCTCCACCAAAAATTCAACATTTCTACTCACCCTCATGTCGACTAAGAGTTGGGATTATTTTCGAGTAACTGTTACAGACTGAAATATGTGTTCATATGACTGTTGCGACCAGAACTCACTTTTATTCGTCCAAAAAAAGACACTTAAATCATCCAAATACCTCCATACTGCTCATCTGTAACGTCCATCTGGTATGGAAGCCTGGACAAGAGCAATTGTTCTAAAAATAAATGTTTTAATTCTATATTTAAAGCTTTTTTGTAGCGGGAGCTAACATGCTAACATACTAAACATATCTCGCAAGATCTTCCAGTGTCTACACTCGCGCAAGATTTACCCGAAGAGTATCCCGTCTCAAAATACGAAACTTTTTGTTGCCAAAAACCAAACGTAGGGATTTTTTTGGGTGCCGTTAGTCTGTGTTAGCATGTTAGCCTTTTAGCTTTTGCTACAAACAATCTTCAAATATAGACTCACAAGTGGGACACTTGAGACGAGCGTTATGGGGGTATTTGGATGTTTTTAAGTGTGTTTTTTGGAAAAGGATCACAAAAATATTGCGTACGGAAACACAATTTTTCTCCAAAAACACACGGGTTACTCTGAAAATAACCAGAACCCTTGGTCGACATGAGGGTGAGTAGAAAACGAGTGAATCATTTCGTGTTTACTATCGCTTTAATGTGTTGTTGCTAACTAAATAGGGTAATCATGCTAATGCTTAATATCTTATTCTGTCTTTTAAACCCATTCCACGCGACTCGATGCGGCACCAAGCCGGTAGTTGCAATCCCACGGCAGCTCGGAGTGACCCCGTTTTAATAAACAGTGTCTGGTTTTAGCACCTCGGCTGACAGTCGTATTTACGGCTTTGACAAAGTGGCGGTGATGAGGTGCGAGGGGGCGAGAGGGCTGCTGTAATAGGGTTATAAATATGTGAGAGCATCCTGAGATGTTTACATTGCTTCGTCTCCCTGAACTCTCCACACTGTCGGCGTATGTCACGGCGAAAACAATCGGGCTCGGGCCGTAAATCTCGCGTGATGCCGAGATGATGCCGAGGGACATTAGCGCCTTTTGTCGATGGCTCCGGGTCGATGCGGCTCTGAAGCGCCAGATTTCCCTCGATGTACTCGTGAACCCCGGGTGAGATTGATGCTGCTGGCTAATATTAAAAAAAAAAACATCATCGGTGTAAATTATAAACAATATTTTTCATTTATGAATTAGTAAATGAGTAAATCAAAGTCTGGCATGGGGGTCGTTTGCGGCCATTGAGCAGGTCTGATGTGGCCCACACTATACCCACAATATATATTTTTTAACTCAACTTTTTTAATGTCACTAAAGCTTTTAAAGACTAGATCTCACGAGTTGTAAAAAATCCTTCAACCCTTTTTATTTACTGTATAAAGTCCCAAGACCAAAAAAAACAAAAGAGCAAGTCCAAAGACCAATAGACAGATAGACCAATAGACCAAACCACTATCAAGATGAAAAGACCAAGACCAAAAAAACAAAAAAACAAAAGTCCAAAGACCATTGACCAAGCAAAGACCAATTGATGGATAGATAGATAGACCAAACCCATACCAAAAGACCAATCAAAAAATAGACCAAAGACTAAATAAAATAAACCAAGACCAATAGACTACAACCAATACCAAGACCAAAAAATCAAGACCAAAAGACCAAGACTCAAGGACCAAAGACTATAGAACAAGCAAAGACCAATAGACCAAGCAAAGACCAATAGACCAAACCAAGATCAAAAAATCAAGACCAAAAGACCAACACTCAAGGACCAAAGACTATTGACCAAACAGAGCCCAATAGACCATACTACTGAACAAACTACTGTCCATCATGGATGATGACAGTCATCCTCTGAACACTGTCATCAGTGAGCAGAGAAGTAGAATGAGAGCACGAATGCTCCTACCCAGGTGCAAAACAAATAGACTCAGGGACTCATTCATCCCTCGGGCTATTAAATTGTACAATTCTGAGTTTGGGTGCAGGAGTGGAGTAAAAGTATCATGATGTTCTGTTCTACGTTAGTCTTTGTATCCTTTGTCTGTTTTTCTTTGACCTATGTTCTTTGTCTTTATCTTTAGACTTAGATTGTGTCATCTTGTTCTTCCTCTTTTTGTTCTTCTTCTTATTTTATTTTTTATGTATTATTTTTTATTTTTTATTTTATTGTTTATGAAAAATTGCTGGCTATTGGTAAAAAACAATTTCCCGAAGGAGACCTCCTGAGCGATCAATAAAGTTTTACCTTACCTTACCTTATACCAAGGCCAAAGACAAAGTTAGAGCAATTAAAGGCTTTTTCCAGACAGAGACCAACAAATGAAAGAGAAAAAATAAAGAAGTATACACACAATTACGTATTTAAGATGAAGAACACCAGCATCATTTTGGAGTCCATTAGGATGATAGTGAAGATCTCTGTGGAGTGGACTCTAACTTGTGCGCGAACTGTACCAATGCTGTAAATTACGCTTCAAACCAAGACTGGGAAAGGCAGACCAAAACCATGGATTTTAGCGACAAGACAAAATTGAGACCAAGCAAAGGTTGTCCACTTAACTAAATTATAACAGATTTTTTCTGAAACATCGTGATCATGGCTTTTAAATCTCCCCTAAGTCGTGTTTCCATCCCAGCAAAGCAAAAAAGGCCCTTCTTGCTGCTATTGTTGTCTGAATATTGATCATAAATCATAGTAAAAGTGGTTTAAATTGATCCAAACATCTGCTCTCTATCCAGCGTTTCCAACCCAACCCTTCTTGGCATGAGAGTATATTTCTAATTGCATCGTGAGTAGATGCCACCTTGCCCGTCTCCTCCATTTAAATCCTTTTGCTTCTTCATTCCAGTCAAATTTGCAGAGAGAGAAACAAAGCAACAGCTCCCAATTTCCTCCAGCTGAAATTCAGTGTATCACTGAGTTCTTCTGCTGAATTCAAAAACCCTGTGATTTTTCGCTGCTACAATATTGCCGCTGTGGCTTCGTCCATCTATGGCCAGCTGGCAGCTGCAGCTTCTTCAAAGGAGATGTCACGACTCACAGAGGAGCTTTGAACCTTCAGACAGAGGCCAAACAGCAGAACTCGCATGGAAGCCGAATATGAAGGTGAAACAGGTGCCAAGGTTCCAGAACGCTCGTAACAAGCCGTACGTAGCCGTACTTCAAAAGCTTGTAACGACTAATTTGAATTCGTAAACAACGTGGCACATTTTTTTTAACTAAGCAGAGTAGACGGAAAAAACCTTCGCAAAAAATGATGACTATATAAACCTATTTTACAGGTCGTGTTTAAGACAAACTAATGTGTAAACCAACTCTCCTGACTTCGCATGTCTGAAATCTGGGCGAACGAGAGGTTACGAGAGCGGAGTCCGTAATGATGTGATAATGGCTACACTGCTCCTCCAGCCAGCTGGAATCATGCCCCGCATTGTTTATACAACGAGTCCCTTAGGAGATGAAGATGGTGACTTCCGGGGTTGATGACATTCGGTGACCAACCTCGATGCTTGACCAATCACAGAAGAGTGGGTGTGGTTAAAAGTTTTCAGTGGGCGGGGCTTAAGATCATTTTCTAATGTCAATATTTCAATGAAAATAGACTTTTGTACAAACAGACACGTAGTGATGATACAATAGAGTCCAACATCTATTTAAGAGAAGCTTAAATTAACACATTAGTTCAACCTGAAGTAACTTGTAGTCGAAAACTTATTTTTCTACTACGATCAACTACTTTAATTATATATATGTTTCTTGTGGTGTAGAAGTTGCAACATGAAGTTATGTGTATACATTTATAGTACAGGTACAGATCTAATGTGTGCGACTTTTGAACCAGTTTACCCTTCATCGATCTAATCCAATAAACAGGAGATAAGAACATGCAAAGAAAAATATTTTTAATTATTATTATATTTCCAGGTTTCTACTTCTTTACCTCCCAGTTTTTTCCTAAACAATACTATGGTCAAAATCAGTGTTCATTTTGTGTTTAATTGTTTGTATATTTCAACAATGGGTTGAAGTAAATACACCCTAAATACACAACGATACAGTCTTTTATGCAAAACAAATGTATTTCACGTTGTCTTCCCCAAAGGGGAAAAACGTCTCTTCCTTTATTCGAACAAATACAGTGAATGAGTACAAATCTCGAGTGACAGCTCAGCACCAAAAAGTTGAGTGAAATTCTCAAGTATCCTTGAAACAGAGCTAAGCCCCTCACATCTCTCCACGACAGTTAAGGGCAGATACTCTATAATCTATCCGACGAGATCGCTAGCCGACATTGTGACCTCCCTGTGACCCAGAGACGTTTTTCCCACCCGGGCCGACCTTTAAAGAAGCGAGAGACGACGAAACCTACGTGTAAACGTGTGACATTGTGCGGCTGATCAGAGTCAAAACCAAGGAAGGACAAGGAACGCGGCGGGTTTTGAAGCCCGGAGGTGCCATAACGTTGACATAACGCTGAAATTAAACCTCTCAGGTTGTTGGATTATCACCTGATTTACATTTAAGTTAATAAGAGCCTGCGGTCGACAAACTTGAGTTTGTTTTCGGCTCTAATTTATCCTTTTATTACTAATCAAACACTAAATAAAGCACAATAACTGTAGATTATTAGTGACTATTAATCAATATTTTACCAAGAAGTTGAAAACAGTTATTTCCAGTTGAACAACCATAACTTTTGTTTTTTAAATCAAGCCGACACGTTGCGAAACACAACAAAACAACTGAATTATATTTAAAAACTTCAAAAGTATGTTTAAAAAAATGCAAACACTATCAAACCATTTTTTATCGTCGAAGCGATTCCAGAGGTAAAGAAAGGTGAGCACGGACGCAGTTTTGAGGTAAAGATCCGCCTGAAAAGACTCAAATAAAATGCAGACGCAGAGACAAGAACGAGTCGTGCGAGGAGAGGCTGAGCTATTGTGAACGCTGTCAGATCGGGACAAACAAACCTGCGCGAGCCTCTGTTCGTGTTGTCAGGACAAAGGGAGTCCACACTCGGTGAACTCATGAGATCTTGTCTCTTCTGACAAGCGGCAGTAAATCATGGCGGTTTTAAATCAAAGAAGACGAGTATTCGTGGTGAGGCCAGGTGTTGGACTTGTATGAGTAGTTGCTTAGAAGTTTTATACTATTTTCCTAATACTAAATCCAAACGAAAAATCTTAAAAAAATAAAATATAAGGTAAGTCTTCTTTCAAGTCACATTCAAATGACAAGTCCTTAAAAAAGCCTTATTTCAAGAACAAGATGGACACCTGAATCTTAATCTCTTGTTTAGCGTTTTGACATTATTCTTGTTTTTAGAAATGTATAAGAAACTGCAGCAGAATTTTCATTTCAATAATATACTTACTATGGTGATTATTCTTGTTTTCTTAGCTTTAAAATAACCCTTATTCATCATAAAGTGAAAAAAAAATCTTTGAAACAAAACAAACAAGCATTTTCTTGGACTTCAGTTTTTTGCAGTGTATCTGTGATCAAAAAAATGTGAAATACTGTCATTTTTTTCTGTGTAAAATCCAGCTTTTTAAAGGACTCAACTTTCAGCTTTTTGACGGATACAAGTTTATCAAATCAGCCTCTTGGACCCTCGAGTTTTCCTTTAGTTCTTCTTGGACAGAAATCAACAGAGTAGAGTCTTAAAGCTATCATGGCCCATATCTGTGGATCTTTATATACTGTATATTGGAAAATTAGCAAAAAATAAATGATTAAACAAGTTTAAGAAACGTTTGTCAGTATATGCAGTGAAGCTTTATATACTGTATATTGGAAAATTAGCAAAAAATAAATGATTAAACAAGTTTAAGAAACGTTTGTCAGTATATGCAGTGAAGCTTCCGCCTCGTTGGCTTCGGCTACGTCTTGGAAAAACAAAAACATTAAAAGGAAGCAATTCTCGTGGCGTTGCTAATAACAACCTCCGGATTCATTATTGAGCACTTTAGCAGACAAGATTTGTTTTTTTGTTTGTGGGTGGATAACAGGCTTACCTCTCGCCGCCGTGACGCCCAGCAGCTTTGTTTTATCTTCCACACCACAGCGGCGACCAGGAGCAGCGACAGGAAACAGCTGCGGATAAACAAATGCAGAGATGAGTCGAAAAGAAAAAAAAGTGCTCAATGAAGAGGACGGATTAGAAAAGGAAAATTACGAGGAATAACCAAGAAAATCTGGCGCAACATTAATTCTGCTGAGAAAGAAGAATCCAACATGGCAGCTAAAGATTTTACCAAATAAACAGGATATAAAGATTATTTATGAGTAATAATACGTTTGGAATTTATTTGGAATTTAAAATCGAACACATATCACATATATATTAACAGATTTTCTTGGTGTATTCTTGCCGTCGACTACCCCGAGGTTCACCTTTAGCACGGCTTAAAATCAAAGTTGTGTACTTCACCGGTAAAGTATTTGGCTTATCTCAGCCGTTTACTCTTTAGACCTATTGTAATTTACCAGATACCCTTGTCTTTAAAAGTATAAATTGATTTGCTAAAATCAATTATTTATACCATGAACCCCTTAAATATTCTGGGATCATTGACAGCAGATCTTTGACATTCTTGCAGGAGCCAAGGTCTCAAGCAGGCCATTTTTGGGGTATTTTAAGATCAACTTCGCAACACAAATTCGAAAAGAGACTTGTTTTTTTTTTGTGTTTTTTCTTGTAGTTTTTGTTTGTTTTCTTAATTTACTGCTTGTTTTTTTTATCTCAACTTGTTTTAGCAATATACAGTATATTTTTGTACTCATTTTACAAGTACAATCAAGTTCTAAGTATAATCTAAATATCAAGTATAATCAAGTATCAATTATAATCCAAATATGAAGTATACTCAAGTATAATCCAGATATCAAATATCAAGTATAATCAAGTATAATCCAAATATAAAGTATAATCAAGTATCAATTATAATCCAAATATGAAGTATACTCAAGTATAATCCAGATATCAAATATCAAGTATAATCAAGTATCAATTATAATCCAAATATGAAGTATAATCAAGTATAATCCAAATATGAAGTATAATCAAGTATAATCCAAATATAAAGTATAATCAATTATAATCCAGATATCAAATATCAAGTATAATCAAGTATAATCCAAATATGAAGTATACTCAAGTATAATCCAAATATGAAGTATAATCAAGTATAATCCAGATATCAAATATCAAGTATAATCAAGTATAATATAAATATCAAGTATAATCAAGTATCAATTATAATCCAAATATGAAGTATAATCAAGTATAATCTAAATATCAAGTATAATCAAGTATAATCCAAATATGAAGTATAATCAAGTATAATCCAAATATAAAGTATAATCAAGTATCAATTATAATCCAAATATGAAGTATACTCAAGTATAATCCAGATATCAAATATCAAGTATAATCAAGTATCAATTATAATCCAAATATGAAGTATAATCAAGTATAATCCAAATATGAAGTATAATCAAGTATAATCCAAATATGAAGTATAATCAAGTATAATCTAAATATCAAGTATAATCAAGTATAATCCAAATATAAAGTATAATCAAGTTAAGTTAAGTGAAGTATGTATCAAATCGCCCGGGAGTCCTTCCACGTCATGATGGAACACCTCGATGCGTCGAGGACATGAGGTGCTGGTTTTCACACTCGCACCTTGCGAAAGCTGTGAAACGACGACGACGGAAAAAAAAACAAAAACCGAACAACAACTGAGAACGTGTGAGAGAAATGAGTTTGTCCTTTTCCGTCTGTGTGCCATCTCACATCACAGCCGACATCCCCAGCGATCTGAACTTCATTCCCAACTGTCAGGCCTCACACTGATTTCCTGTCAGCGTTCCTCGCGGCTTCCTGGCTCACGGGTTTATTTATTTATATTTTCTCCCCCCACCGCGAGGTCCGTGTCAACAACTGGCTGGTGACGAGCACCGGGATGTTACACAATAGAATCCTGACAAAAATGTGTGTAAACAAGCACCTCTTTTCTGACTTTAACAAGAATTTGAGATGAAAACTTGACTCATGGAACCACTTATTCCTTAATTTTTTAGCCACTTAACCCTTATGGGGGTTTCGAAGGGGGTGGAGTCTATTCCAGTTTCTTCGGGCATGAGGCAGGGGACACCCTGGACAGGACGCCACTCTGTCTCAGGACACACAAAGACACACAACCATTCACAAACACACTCATACCTATGGACAATTTCCCCTTGTTCTCAATCAACCTCTGTTTGTATTTGGACTGTGGGAGGAAACCGGAGTTCCAGGAGTAAACCCACGCAACACGGGGAGAACATACAAACTCCACACAAGAGGTCACACCGACCTGGAAGTGAACTGGCAACCTTCTTACTTTGAGGCGGAACCACTTATTAAGGTTAGTAAATTAAACTCTTCTAATCCAATGAACAATATAAAACGATAATTCCAGAAGGAGTACTGGTTCCTTTTTTGTGTTTGGTTCTTTCCAACTAATTTCGGGGGAATCCAGGAGGGACAAAGTCCAATGCCTTCTTCAGATCCACAACAGGTTGGGCATACTCCGAGGAACCCTAAAGGATCCAGAGAGCTGATCCATGGTCCCACGACCTGAGCAAAAACCACATTGCAACTCCTTGATCCAAGGTTGGCCTACCCTTGACCCCAAAATAGACTTTTCCATGGAAGCTCAGGAGTTGGATCCCCCTATGGTTACACCCTACGACCTCCATTCTTAAAAAGGGGGACCAACACCACGGTCTGCCAATCCGGTCCGAGTCCGATGTCCATGAGATGTTAAAGAGGACAACTTTGTAGGTCTATGCTCTTGCTTCCAACCTGGCTTCCAGAAATACATATGCAGTGTCGGGGGTCGTTCACCTTGACGAACAATTTTTTGTTTTCAGCCACCGGGTCACCTTGATCAAGGGGCCAGAAAACGACCTACCTCTGGGCCCCTACCACCAATTAGCTTTTTAACCACCCGGGGCAATTTTAAGTGTAAAGGTTCATTTGGTCTCTGTCATTTTTCCCAGTGCATTGTGGGACTTTATGAGTCGAGTCCACTCCATAAAGTCAGATGGAAACAGCTTTGAAAGGCTGAAGTAGTCCATCCGTCCACCTGCCCGGCTCCATTCATGTGCTGCCAAAAAGAGCGCCGGGGCGAGCTGATGAACACATATCGGCCTCACATCAAAGGTCTCAGCAGGGTGGGAGAGCACGGGGGGGGGCGGCGCAGTGGAAAGGACAAGAGGAGAAGGAGAGGTGAAGACAAAGATAGGAATGGAAATTGACAGCGATGGCAAAGGGGTAGGAGACGAGGGGAAGATAAGAGCGGGACTAAAGTCAGCGCCGTCTAAAAAAAGACAGGACACAAGAAGAGACGGAGGATGAAAGGTTGCGAGATAAGCGGAGACGGCAGGGTCTGGAGATGGCTCCACAACATCGATACAGATGGATGCGGCGGCGAGAAGAAAAACCAGGCGGAGCTCATGTAAGGCGCCGCTATCAATTACCGTTTCACGCCTATGCTTTCAGGTGCTACCGCGCTTCGAACGAAGTGGTGCGAAAGTCTGAGATCAGCAGTGAAAGTGTCGACGTTGGTTATTGAGTAGCTCTTTGCGTTGGTGTGGTTAGAAGCGGAACGACTAACCAGCGAGAGCAGGATTCATCGTGAAACATCGGCTGCCGAAAAGGTGAGCATTCGCATGTCTTTGGGTTAACCTGACAGCAAAGACAACAACCGCGGGGCACAAACGTCCTCAGTCGACTGAATGCTAATCCGTCCGCCCGGCTACTGCTGGCATTTATACTCCGCGGTGGGGAAATCCAGCCAAACCCTATATCCCGAGGGCTCTCCTCCGAAACCGCCAAAGAAAATGGAAAAGGTCTGAACATTAGCGGCGGGAAAAAGACCCGCTGATGGCTCAAGGCTGTTTGAATATCCTTCACTCTGAGATCAGAGGTTCGTGTTGATGTCCAACCACCTCAGACTTTAGCTTCACATCGATCTCACGGTCTTGGATTTCAATCCTAGCACAACCTGTTCTAGTCTTTTCCCATTTATTCCGTACGCAAGTAGAAACAGAGTTGACTATTCAGTCGCTACTGGTTAATCTACAAAAAATGCTTCAAATTCTCGGATTAAAATAAAAAAAAGTCTAGTTAAAACAAGTGACTACTTAAATTAGCGACATTTTTCCCGGTTATTTAGAAAATCTACTTTATTTACTTTACTACTACTTTACTACTATTTATTTCATGCCATGGAAATTTGTTATTGATTTTTGTTGTTTCAAGGTCAAAAGTTAAATAATTCCAATAAGATTGTCTTCATCCATTTAGTTCTTTGTATTGTCAGATTAAAAAATGACAAAAGGCTCAAAACTTTAAGGCGACTTTCTTTGAAGCAACATTGAAGCTAGCGTTAGCGTTGACTAATACTTCATACTTTTTTTCCCCAGGAGGGCCACCTTTGATTAAGTGATAACAAGGTGCCAAATATGAACATCTCACCAGGAGTTATCTTTAGACTTTCTTTTATTGTCATCGCACAAAAAACACAGCAGTGAAACTGGCAACGCAATTTCGTTGCTTGGCAACCGTTAAAAACACGGCAGAATGAATGTATATATAAAAAGTATAAATATAATATATAGTATAAAGCTAATTAATAAATAACGTTTTAAATATTGCATATAATAATTAATGTATTTAAAAGTATAAATATAAATAATAAACAGAACATTTCTGACTTCTTTGTGTTTACATTTTTATTTATACTTTTTTTTTAATGTGGGTTGTAACGAACAAACTGTATTATTCAACCTCGTCTCCAGCCGGATACAATCTGTTCTAATGGCCAACCAAACCCATGAATCACGCCGTTTAATCTGGATTACATGAAGGCATTTGATGCCCAAATCTGACCGTTTAAAAAAATCAAAGGAATAATCCGATATAATAGCTTAACAATGACTACTTTACAATATATATATATATCTTCTTGCCTTTTCTTTAGGATCCATTTATACGTGGTAGTAAAATTACGAGACGTATTTTTCAGCACTTTTCTACGACGGCTTCGGTTCTTCTAAGATGTGGGTCATGAGACCAGGAAAAAAATGTCATTTTCCTTTTTCTCTTGTTACATGTCTTTTCCATTTCCAAACCTCGCAGCCTTTGAAAAAGCCAGACACGCCGCCTCGTTCTGGAATCTTTTTGAAGGAAGGAATAAAATGTGGGAATCGTGCTACTCTTAAGAATCCTCACGTGAAAGTTTGATGAAGAACATTAAAGAGATAATTGTATCTTCTTTTAGCAGGTCCTACCTCGTCTTGGTTTTGATATGTTAAACTATTATAACTTAAATGAATATAAATATGTCGCCTCATTTACTCTGACAACATAGTCCAGCAGTGTCAGTGTTTATTTCAAGGTCTCGAAAATATAAAACTGAATTAAAGTTTTTATTATATACAATAAGTTCCTTAAATATTAATCAGGAAATTGTATTTTATTTTAAACAAAATTCTATTTATTTCCTCATTTAATGTAATTTATCCGAATTTTTTCGAATGTGAAGAAAAGTGAATAATTTTAACCTGAATGCTTTTCTTGCTAGCTTAGCTCGTCGCTAACAGTTGCAGCTGAACTCAGCCGTTTACTCTTTAGACCTATTGTAATTTACCAGATACCCTTGTCTTTAAAAGTATAAATTGATTTGCTAAAATCAATTATTTATACCATGAACCCCTTAAATATTCTGGGATCATTGACAGCAGATCTTTGACATTCTTGCAGGAGCCATGGTCTCAAGCAGGCCATTTTTGGGGTATTTTAAGATCAACTTCGCAACACAAATTAGAAAAGAGACTTTTTTTTTTTCGAATGTGAAGAAAAGTGAATAATTTTAACCTGAATGCTTTTCTTGCAGCTGAACTCATTTTTTTCTTGTAGTTTTGTTTGTTTTCTTAATTTACTGCTAGTTTTTTTTTTTTATCTCAATTTGTTTTAGCAATATACAGTATATTTTTGTACTCATTTTACAAGTACAATCAAGTTCTAAGTATAATCTAAATATCAAGTATAATCAAGTCTCAATTATAATCCAAATATGAAGTATAATCAAGTATAATCCAGATATCAAATATGAAGTATAATCAAGTATAATCCAAATATAAAGTATAATCAAGTATCAAGTATAATCCAAATATCAAATATAATCAAGTATCAAGTATAATCCAAATATCAAATATAAAGTATAATTAAGTATAATCCAAATATGAAGTATAATCAAGTACATTTTCAATCAAACCATTTTTGAACATATATATATATATATATATATATATATATATATATATATATATATATATATAATATTACAAATGTTACTCATGTTTTTTTATGTTTAATTTAGAAGTTTTAAAACTGAATTCTGTAAATCTGCACCTAAATAAAAGCACAAATTAGAACATTTATAATACAAATTATAGTTTTCACATCATAAAAACATTCATTAAAATAAATCCAGGCGTCATTTCTTGCGTCAGTGAAAACTAACACATGGGTTACACTGAAAAGAGCAAGATTAATAATAACAAATACATGAAAGTGTTTAGAAAAAGCTGTGATCGGCGGAACGACCCGCTTATCATCCCTGATAAAAGACAGAATTAACTAAGCGAGGATGGAAGTGTTTCTTCCTCCTCTCGGGAATCCCTTGAACGGCCTTCGTGGCCTCGCGCTCATCCCTCGCTCCTCTCCTCCCTGCTCATTACAGGTGAGCGAGAGAGAGAGAGAGAGAGAAAGAAAGAAGGGAGGAGGACACACCTCGTCAATCCGAAGTGCTTCGCCTCATTTATTATTAACCCGATGCAGCTTTCAAGCTCCTGGTGGACGCGTCGGGGAGGACGCTTTAGCCCAGGGAGGGGTTTTCTTCCATCTGTTCATCTTTGACTCGTATCTTTCTCGCCGATGACCCCGACAAAGAGGTCGGGTGCGAGGAGAGCGCCGCTCAAGCATGCGAGAAACAAGTGGAGCATGAGGTCGGCGGAGGAGACGATGAGAGGAGGAAGAAAGAGAGGGAGAAAGAGAGGCGCCAAGGAGGGCGAGGCAGGGGAGAAGGATGAAGATGTTAAAAATGTGCCTTGAATAAGAAGAGGTTGACCGGGAGGGGGGAGGGGGGGCAAATGGACAGAAGAGAGGGTAATAAAAGACAAGAAAAGATGGAGCCTCGCTGAGCTCCCTGAGGACAAACAGAAAAAAAGGTTGGGATGATCGTCGGTGATGTCTCCCCCGCTCGCCCCCCGGGGGGGAGGACGCAGAAGAAGAAATGTCCTGTCAGTCAACACATGAAGGTGGGGCGCAGGTACGAGAGGACGTCGACTCAACAGGAACTAGTTCTTCACAGAGAGTGGATGATGAAGAAGAAGAAGAAGTGCTGCTGCTGCTGTCAGTCACGCGTCACTCAAGCAGTTGTTGACACGCCGACGGTCACGCGGCCTGACATGTGTGTACAAACACCGGCGAGCGACGGAGCGCAGAGTGTGCGGCGCCGCCGAGGGTATCACACTCGGGGTCGACGTCGCTCAGGTCTCACCCGAGTGACGGGAGTCGAGGGGGGTTATAGTGCCGCGCTTCAGGGCGTCACGAGCACAACCGTGATTAAATACATCAGTCGGATTCTTTTTTTTACAGTATCTTCATTTGATTTATCATGTCTGGCTATGAGGGGATCTTTGACTGAAGCAGGAGGGGACGATATTTGCTTAAGGTCTTTATTATTGTTATTTATTAGTAGTTCAACTGTAGTTATAAGTCAAGATATTTGTTTCAGGTCTTTATTATTGTTATTTATTAGTAGTTCAACTGTAATTATAAGTCAAGATATTTGTTTTAGGTCTTTATTATTGTTATGTATTACTAGTTTAACTGTAGTTATAAATTAAGATATTTGTTTAATTTCTTTATTATTTTGATTTATTACTAGTTCAACTGTAATTACAAGTCAAAATATTTATTCTTAGTATATCGTTATTTGTATTCATTACTAGTTCAACTGTAGTTATAAATTAAGATATTTGTTTCAGGTATTTATGATTGTTATTTATTACTAGTTCAACTACAATTATAACTAAAATTATTTGTTTTAGTATATCATTATTTTTCTTTATTTCTAGTTACACTATTATTATAACTTGATATTCGTTTTAGGTCTTTATTCTTTTTTATTATTTATTAGTAGTTAAACTATTGTTATAACTTGATATTTGTTTCAGGTCTTTATTATTTTTATTTATTACTAGTTCAACTGTAGTTATAACTTAAGATATTTGTTTCAGGGATTTATTATTGTTATTTATTACTAGTTCAAATGTAGTTATAACTTAAGATATTTGTTTCAGGTCTTTATTATTTTTATTTATTACTAGTTCAAATGTAGTTATAACTTAAGATATTTGTTTCAGGTCTTTATTATTGTTATTTATTACTAGTTCAACTGTAGTTATAACTTAAGATATTTGTTTCAGGTCTTTATTATTGTTATTTATTACTAGTTCAACTGTAGTTATAACTTAAGATATTTGTTTCAGGTCTTTATTATTGTTATTTATTACTAGTTCAACTCTAGATATAACTTAAGATATTTGTTTCAGGTCTTTATTATTGTTATTTATTACTAGTTCAACTGTAGTTATAACTTAAGATATTTGTTTCAGGTCTTTATTATTGTTATTTATTACTAGTTCAACTGTAGTTATAACTTAAGATATTTGTTTCAGGTCTTTATTATTGTTATTTATTACTAGTTCAACTACAATTATAACTCAAAATATTTATTTCAGTACATCCTTATTTTTATTTATTACTAGTTAAACTATTATAACTTGATATTTGTTTTAGGTCTTTATTATTTTTCATTATTTATTAGTAGTTAAAGTATTGTTATAACTTGATATTTGTTTCAGGTCTTTATTATTTTTATTTATTACTAGTTCAACTACAATTATAACTCAAAATATTTATTTCAGTATATCATTGTTTGTTTTTATTACTAGTTCAACTACAATTATAACTCAAAATATTTATTTCAGTATATCATTGTTTGTTTTTATTACTAGTTCAACTACAATTATAACTTGATATTTTTTTTAGGTCTGTATTATTTTTATTTATTACTGCAATTATAACTCAAAATATCTATTTCAGTACATCATTATTTTCATTCATCACTTATATATAACTTTTAGTATAACTCAATGAATTGTTTTTTTATTATTATTATTATTTATTATTTTGTATTCATTATAATATAATACATGGAAAACTAATAATGAATAATAAAAACAATTTATTTATTAATTTTACCTCCTTAATATGTTTCCTCATTTTTTTGTTCTTCATTTCAATTAACAGTATAGAAGACCCTTTACAACATTGACGTGAAAATTCTCTTTAGAAAAGTTTAACCTGGGTCAACGATGAAATTGAAGATATATTATATATATATATATATATATATATCAATTATAAACAAACATTATTCAAGCGAGGGACAAACATATTAAAAATCTGCCCAGTTCGTCATAAAGAGTCTCCTGTTGGACTTTAGAGTGAAAGAGAAAGGATTGTTTCCCGTGGCTGGAGAAGGCTCACGGGTGGTGTTGCTGGTGATGGTGTTGGGGGTGTTGGGGGAGGGCGGGGGTCTGTGCTGGCGCTGCAGATAACAGCGAGGCTCCACCTTCATCCGTCCCCGCAGGCAGCGTCAGCGCCGAGAAAGTCAAAACACTCGCGAGTGAGAGAGGAAGATTAAGACGCAGTGAAAGTGGCGAAGCCGTTTTCACGTTAATTAGCATCTCTGTCGTCCCCCCAACAATATGAGCGGCGCCCCGGGACCCCCGCACCCACCCCCTTGAAGCAAACAGGGATTAGACGTTAAAAACTTCGAGACTCATCTGAGCTGCATCACTGTCAAGACGTGTTTGAAGCAGGAGAAGAAAGTCTCCCTAAAAAAAAAAAAAAACGAAGAACAATTCAATCGCAACTTTACGGACCCTAGTGAATACTGGGCGTTCGCTTGGGACCTTGGCTCCAGCAAGCGTTTGAGTCATGTCGTAGGCTGGTGGCTGGAAGAAGTTGCAGGTCTCAACCCCCAGGTCCGGGTATGATTGTGTTGTTGAGCGAGAAACTGCGAGAGGAGCTGCATTGCGGCCTACTCCCGCCGTCATAGCTTAGATGGTGGAGTGGTTGCTCGCGGTCTAAGAGGTTGCGGGTTCAATCCCAGCTCCGGATGAGTTTGTGGCATTGTGTCCCTGAGAAAGACACTTTACCCTGATGGCTCCTAATGGTAGAGCTGGGGCGCTGGGTCGCAGCCTACTCCCATCAGTGTGTGATTGTGCGTGTTTCTTGTCCTTCTTCCTTTTATTTTTCTTCTTAGTTTCCTTTTCCTTTTTCTCTTATTATTCTTTATACTTTTCTTCTTTTTTTCTTCTTCTTATTCTCCTTCTCCTTCTTCTCCTTCTACTTCTTCTTCACCAGTGTGCGACCAAAACCCAATCCCACGAAAGGCCGAAATCTTTTAGGAAACAAGGTTAAGTGTCCAACAGTATGTTCGGAAGTATGAGCGTAGTATTGTTTTCCTGAACTAAAACTCAATATATCTTTGTGTGTAAGTAAGTAAGTAAGTAATTTTTATTTGTATAGCGCTTTTCCAGACCAAGGTCACAAAGCGCTTAAATAATCAAAACAATACTCAATAAAATATATACTTTAAAGGTCAAGATAAAACTGAGAACACAACAGGAGTTCCAGAAAATCAAGGAAAATGCATCACCTTAACCCTTACCCAACACAAAAAATCCTCTAATATCAGTTTCATACTTTTTGGAAGTACAATTGAACATTAATCTACTTTGATTTTTAGTCAACCACCCAGAGAGCTACATGCAATGACTCGCCCGGCTGGCCTTGAGTCGGACACTTGCTTTAGGCCTTTTGTGACGAAAAAAAACAG
The DNA here is from genome assembly GCF_982586985.1 of Callionymus lyra. Classification (NCBI taxonomy): domain Eukaryota; kingdom Metazoa; phylum Chordata; class Actinopteri; order Syngnathiformes; family Callionymidae; genus Callionymus; species Callionymus lyra. Next base: position 11,810,835 of record NC_141835.1, on the reverse strand, counting down.
AACAGTCAAAGAACAGAACAAGTGCAACGCTGGTGTGTCTAAGCGTGACGCAAGCTAGTAGCTGCATGACTTCTCCTTCATCGTAATTGCTCCCGCGTTCCCGGAAGCGACATCGGGCGATCCATCAATGCAGTTTTACTTGGAAACGCACACATAGACGTACACACAGACACACACACAGACACACACAGACGCACACGACGGCGACAGCTCACCTGAAAAACGTGACGAAGAACTGCACCAGGTCCATGAAGTTGCTGTGCTGCGAGAACGCGATCTGTGGGCGAGACGAAAAAAAAAGAAAACACTCTTTATTATTGTCAGAGTTGGTGAGAAGAATGTCCAGAAGAATTCAAGGTTAAACGAAGAAGGTTCTACACAAAGACGACACAACTGTAGAAGAAACACGTGTTCAATATGAACAAAGATCTCAAGGTGACTGAACATATGACTTTACATGCGTCTGCTACCAACAAGTGAAGGGTATTGTAACGATGACACAACTGAACACAAACAAACTGACTTTGAATTATAAACACAAACTAGAACAATTGCCTGTCAAGAAGTAAAGTGAAATGTTATGAAGTATTAGTATTCAAAGTAAAAATGAGTGGAAACAGTTGAAATGATAATATAAAGTGAAAAATGTTGTGGAGAAGGAAAAAAGGAGAAAAGAAGAAGAATTTGTCATAGAAGTAGCAGTAGAATTAAAAGTAAAAGTAATACTACAGTGACTCGCTGAGTAACACTAAAGTGACTCCCTGAGCAATACTACGGTGACTCTCTGAGTAACACTAAAGTGACTCGCTGAGTAATACTACGGCAACTCTGAGTAATACCAAGATGACTCCCTGAGTAATACTAGTGTGAATTGCTGAGAAATACTACGGTGACTCGCTTAGTAATACTACGATGACTCTCTGAGTAACACTAAAGTGACTCGCTGAGTAATACTACGGTAACTCTGAGTAATACTAAGATGACTCCCTGAGTAATACTAGTGTGATTTGCTGAGAAATACTACGGTGACTCGCTGAGTAATACTACGATGACTCGCTGAGTAACACTAAAGTGACTCGCTGAGTAATACTACGGGGACTCGCTGAGTAATACTACGATGACTCGCTGAGTAACACTAAAGTGACTCGCTGAGTAATACTATGGGGAATCGCTGAGTAATACTATGGTGACTCGCTGAGTAATACTACTGTGACTCGCTGAGTAATACTACAGTGACTCGCTGAGTAACACTTCAGTGAATCGCAGAGTTATACCACGGTGACCTGCTGAGTAATACTACGATGACTCGCTGAGTAATACTACTGTGACCCGCTGAGTAATACTACGATGACTCCCTTAGTAATACTACGGTGACTCCCTGAGTAATAATATGGTGACACGATGAGTAATACTACTGTGGCTCAACAGACCTTCACTAACTATCAAAAAGAGAAAAATCTGCATGGAATAGCGTCTGCTTGAGAGCTTGGCTCCAGCAAGGGTTTGACCTTACTTAAAAAAAAACGTACTTTTGTAATACAAAATGCTCGTTTTTAGACCGTAGTATTAAGACCGGTAGTCAAAGTCATTAACACAAGGGGCTACAATCTTGTATTAGTTTTGGTAGCAGAACACAATTTGTATTCACTGAACTGTAACCGGGAGAATTAAACGTCCATTAATTTGTGTCACTTTTAATGTCATTGGAAGTCTGTGTATCATCGTCGACATCCATTCGTCCATCGACGGCAACATTTTAATTTGAAAGATTTTGGTTTTAAAATGAGAATAATTCACGTCTATTCCAGGTGCTCAGTGTTCATCTAGTGTTTGTCATTCACCGTGAAGTCGTCACGTCAGCATGAAGCCTCCTCAAGTTATCAAACCTTTCTTTTTTTTTTTAAATCTCTCCTCAAATGAACGACGACAGCCACACACACACGGCTCAACACTGCTCCACCCTGGTCACCCCGCGTCACTGCACCTTCCGACTCGCCCACCAGAATTCAACTCACACACTCCCCCGTCCCCCCTCAACCCCCCCCATCTCAGAGGTGACACCTTGGACCAGAACTCATCGCCGAGCCTGCTTATTATTCCTTGGCAAAGTGGGATTAGCATACAATTCCAGTGGAAAAGAAAATGAGGAGGCAGAAGAAGGAAAAAAAACAAAAAACAAAACCCAACAGTGCTCTCGTCAGACGAGTCCATGAATACTTAATACGTGATGAAGAGTTACAATGTATGCATGAGCAAGAACAGGGGTCAGGATGAATATAAATCCGTGTCAGCTTACGCCGGGAACACCGGGGGCACTGGATACTGCTGGAATAACTCGCCTTTTTTTTTTTTTTTTTGGGGGCTCGTGGTGTAAATCGACTCGTGTCGTCGGCGCCATCTGGGTCGCTAACGTGTCGCTCTTGATTACCGTTGAGCGCCGGATCTTTCCTCGCCATCGTTTTCCTGAACGCAGGAGCTGCTTGGTAGACTTTAGGGATAATGTCCTTTTAAATTTTTAGTACATAAGGAAGGAAACGATATTCTTATTTTGTCCATCAATTACCGTTACTTAGTCGTAACCACGGAAACCTGCGGCTTGTATACAAGTGCGGCTTATATATGTACAACGTGAATTATCTTTAAAAATGTAGCCGGTGCGCTGAAATTTACGGTACTTCACAAGCATCATCATCATCAACTGAAAATATGGCAGAAGGAAGAAGCACAAACACAAGAAGTAGGAGAAAATAATAAATCAAAATAGAGTAAAAAAAGATTTAAAATGCACCAGAAAAAGCACAAAAAGAACAAAAAGTAAAGAACATACAGTATATAGGCCTTTTAACATTTAACTGGTGCGCTTTATAGTCCGAAATTTAAGGTACTTCACAAGGATCATTATTATCAACTAAAATATAAATGATGAAGAAGGACAAAGACAAGAAGTAGAAGCAAAAAATAATTTAAAATAGAGTAAAAAAAGATTGAAAATGCACCAGAAAAAGCACAAAAAGTAAAGAACATACAGTATATAGGCCTTTTAACATTTAGCTGGTGCGCTTAATAGTCCGAAATTTACGGTACTTCACAAGACTAAATATCATCATTATCAACTAAAATATAACTGATGAAGAAAGAAGGACAAAGACAAGAAGTAGAAGCAAAAAATAAATAAAATAAGAGTAAAAAAAGATTTAAAATGCACCAGAAACAGCCTGGGTCCCAAATGCTCAAAATTCCCATTCATTTATACATTTACTCGGCAGCAAAGAAAAAACGTTTAAAACAGACAAAAAAACCATTTTTGAGAAACTCAATTGACATATGGTATCGCATACAAACACATTTGGGGGAAGCTACAGCACTGTCACAGTTTTCACCAATATATGGTAATGATGACTTCCGCCCAGGAAGGGAAGACCCAGGCTTCAGAGTCTGGGCCATAAAAGGAATAAGTAAAATTTCAGATTTATATAAGGATCATCAACTAATGTCATTTGAAGAGCTCCGCCTAAAATATAACATTCCCACGAAACATTTTTTCAAATTTCTTCGAATTAGAAGCTATATTAAATCCAAAGCTCTGGCCTGGCTCTTCCTGCCCTGTCTGCTCTGGAGGAGGTTATTGTAAAGCATTCACATCCCAAAGGTCAAATATCTCTTTTGTATAAACTTTGTGTGGATGGGTGCAAGGAGTCATCAGTGACTACCTTACAAGCCTGGAGAATGGATTTAAACGAAGATGTAACCGAAGATGAATGGAGGCAGGCTTGCACTTCAGCTCAAACCCAATCAGTGAATTCAAACTCCAAGTTGCTTCAATATAAATGGTTAACTAGACAATACATATCACCTGCTAAACTACACCGCTTTAATCCAAATATTCCGGACACCTGTATAAAATGCAATGAGCATAAGGGGTCACTATTTCACTGCATGTGGGAGTGTCCAAAGGTGCTTTCTTTTTGGAAGAAGGTTGTAGAATTGAGTGGACAAATGACTGGGAAGGATATTCCATTGAACCCAAAACTCTGTATTTTGAGTGTCTATCCTGCTGATTTTGTGACCTCGAGAAACATTAAGGCGTTACAAAGCGATGCATTGCCCTTTCCTGGAAAAATGTTGTTGCTTGCAGTATCTCCCAATGGCTAAAAGGATTGACTTTCTATGTAGCCTTGGAGAAAGTTTTTGTGTGAAAGGTAAACTGGACAAATTTTGGAAAATATGGAAAATGTTCTATAACTTTTTGGAAATTTTCAACATTGAAAATTTGATTTGACTGTAATAATCACAAGATAGAGGTGTACTGGACTGGCTGCTTTTGTTTTATTTTATCTTTGTTTTCACGCATGTTTGTCTTTTTTCTGTGTATATATTGTTTTGTTTTGTTTTTGTTTCTTGTTTTCTTATTTCTTCTTCTGTGACTGCATCTTGTAAAGTTTGAATAAACAGATGTTTAAAAAAAAAAATGCACCAGAAAAAGCACAAAAAGTAAAGAACATACAGTATATAGGCCTTTTTTTAATTTAGTTGGTGCGCTTAATAGTCCGAAATATACGGTACTTCACAAGACTTAGCATCATCATTATCAACTAAAATATAACTGATGAAGAAAGAAGGACAAAAACAAGAAGTAGAAGCAAAAAATACATAAAAATAGAGTAAAAAAAAAGATTTTAAATGCACCAAAAAAAGCACAAAATTAAAGAACATACAATATATAGGCCTTTTAACATTTAGCTGGTGCGCCTTATAGTCCGAAATATACGGTACTTCACAAGACTTAGCATCATCATTATCAACTAAAATATAACTGATGAAGAAAGAAGGACAAAGACAAGAAGTAGAAGCAAAAAATACATAAAAATAGAGTAAAAAAAAGATTTTAAATGCACCAAAAAAAGCACAAAATTAAAGAACATACAGTATATAGGCCTTTTTCTAATTTAGCTGGTGCGCCTTATAGTCCGAAATATACGGTACTTCACAAGACTTAGCATCATCATTATCAACTAAAATATAACTGATGAAGGAAGGACAAAGACAAGAAGTAGAAGCAAAAAATAAGATTTGAAATGCAGCAGAAAAAGAACAAAAAGAACAACAAGTAAAGCAAGACAACAGAAAGTAGAATGAGTAATGCAAATTAATAACAAGAAAAAACAAACCAGAAAAACATAACATGCTTTACTTTTCTCTCTTGTTCTTTGTGCGCTTTTTCTGGTGCGTTGACAAAAATACTTGAACGATAATTATGATGATTATAATCATGTTGCTAATAGATGATGAAGAAAAGGACAAAGACGAAAAAAATGAAGAATTTAAAAGTGCACAAAGAACGAGCACAAAGAGAAAAGAACAATAACAGAAGGTAGAATCAGGAGAAGAAGAATTAGAAGGAAAGAAAGGAGAAGACAAGTAAGTAAGTAGAAGGAGAAAAAACTAGAAGTAGAAGCAGAAAACACGCACAGAAAAGCACAAAAAGTAAAAGAAAGATCATGAAAAGTTGAATCAGGAGGACAAAAATGAAACAGGAGGAGCATAAAGAAAAAAATATAGCAAAAAAAGAAAAGAAGAATAAGGTTTTTTTTAATGCACCAGAAACAGTGAAAAACAACAAGATCAAAAAGTAAAGCATGATAAAAGAAAGTAGAATCCAAAAGGACAAGAATAAATATAAAAGAAGAAAAATAGAAAAAACGATTAGTAGTAGCAGGAAGAAAAGCACAAAAGGAGATACCACGGTGACTCACTGAGTAATATTACAGTGACTCACCGAGTAATATTACAGTGACTCACCGAGTAATATTACAGTGACTCACCGAGTAATATTACAGTGACTCATCGAGTAATATTACAGTGACTAACCGAGTAATACTACGCTGACTCGCTGAGTAACACTACAGTGATTGCTGAGTAATACTACGTTGACTTGCTGAGTAATAATACGTTGACTTGCTGAGTAACACTACGGTGACTCGCTAAGTAACACTACGGTGACTCGCTAAGTATCACTACGGTGACTCGCTAAGTAACACTACGGTGACTCGCTAAGTATCACTACTGTGACTCGCTAAGTAACACTACGGTGACTCGCTAAGTAACACTACGGTGACTCGCTAAGTAACACTACGGTGACTCGCTAAGTATCACTACTGTGACTCGCTAAGTAACACTACGGTGACTCGCTAAGTAACACTACGGTGACTCGCTAAGTATCACTACTGTGACTCGCTAAGTATCACTACGGTGACTTGCTAAGTATCACTATGGTGACTCGCTGAGTAATACTACGTTGACTTGCTGAGTAATAATACGTTGACTTGCTGAGTAACACTACGGTGACTTGCTGAGTAACACTACGGTGACTCGCTAAGTAACACTACGGTGACTCGCTAAGTAACACTACGGTGACTCGCTAAGTATCACTACGGTGACTCGCTAAGTATCACTACGGTGACTCGCTAAGTATCACTACGGTGACTCGCTAAGTATCACTACGGTGACTCGCTGAGTAATACTACGTTGACTTGCGGAGTAATAATACGTTGACTTGCTGAGTAATACTACACAAACTCGCGGAGAAATACTACCGTGATCACTGAGTCACTACATAAGTAATAAATGAAGCTTTTGAGGAAATAGAACTATTGCTTTACCGTCTGAATCATACGGTAAATGAAGTTCTGTGATGTATCTGTTACATTGGCTATAATTTAGTACCATTTGAAGTGACTCTAACATGATGAATAATTGCCGTCTGATAACTACTGGAAGGGCTTTGTTGTAATGAGGTTAGGAGGTGCTTTAATGAAGACAGAACCCTCTAGTGGCTCTATAGCGTAACCGTGTGTAACAGGTTACGTGACGGTTACAACACTCGTCTACACGTGTACAATACGTTTGTTAGGCGTCGAAACCTCTAGTTTTAATACGATCCGTCATCAGATCCGATATCAAAGGACGGCGACAGGGATCCTAGAGCCGTGGATAATGAAGGGAGCTCCGTCAGCCTCCGATACCTGCGGTGCTCCTTGACAACCTCCCACTTCCTCGCGGAGCCGCTAAACATTCCCTCGCTCGCTGACGGGAAACTTGAAGGACGGAGCTTTCAAGGTTCCGTCATTAATCCGGGGGGGGGGGGGGGTTCATTTGGGGAGATAAAAGACAGGAAAGATCGCAGCGATGACGCGCAACAGCGCTAATCCAAGTGTCACTTCTGCGAGGTGCGAGCGAGTCGAAACCCAGGAGAGCGACTCCTGCGGCGACAAAGGCCTTTGTGAGGAAGTGTCGTCTTCCTCTCGGGAAAGAGACGCGAGACTCGGTGCTTCAGGAGGAACCGAGGGAAAAGAAATTCAACATCAACAAAAACTGTTGAAATCACGTTGTAATACAACAAAGCACTGACGCCGCTCATACCACCTCCAACGACTCAATTCCACATGACTTCATGAAAACAGTGCGACATACAAACTGAATAAAACGACTTTGATTATAGAAAAAACGAAGTCACTCCTCAGACACGTAGTTTGATCTTATGAGCAGCAGCGATGAGCGGCCATACAGGTGAATAAAAAACCATCATAAAACCAATGAAAATCTAATCCTTTAAGGGGAAATGACAATTTGTGTTTTGACATACTTTTCAAAAAACAAAGAAGAGCAAGCAAAAGTTCCCCGAAAGAGGTCAAAACAAAAACAACACCTTTATTAAAGGATGAAAAAAAGGTTCTGACATACATTATTACTCTTATTTTTAAGTGCCAGATCAAGCAATAACTGCGTTATGAACTTCTTTTAGTATCACTACAGATTTTTTGCTCCCACACTGATAGATACCACAATGTCTTCTGGCACAGTCGTGAAAACTGAAGCGTCTCAAGTCATGTCTTGAGATGGTATAAAGGAAAAGCCTAAATGCTACTTGCTATGAAATCAGGGACCCGATATGTTGACAACAGTCACTTGATACTATCCCCCAAAAAAAATACAAGGTGAAAATGCTAATTTTTTTGGAAGATTCCCACGTGATCTAAACACCTCGATTCTCATAAACTATAATCCGGTAGTGGTAAACTAAATTTCTTTAGGGGCCACAATTTATACTGTGGCTGTAGTGAGGGGCCATCAAGCAAAATATAAAAGAGAGAAAAAAAGTATAAAATTGACTAAATATGGTCAAATTAATATTTTATTTCACTTTTTTAAAAATAAATGATACAAAGTACATGTATTTATGTTTTTGAGGGGCAGAAAATGTAAAAAATAAAATAAATATTATTTAGAGATTAGTAATAACTAATCAAAAATAAATACAAGATAAAATAGTTAGTTTCTACCTGACCTTTGACCTCACGAGGGCCACTTAAATACAGTGAAAGGGGCGACACGTGTACTTAATTTAATCTGTATCAAATCACGACGCGTTCAAATAAACACGAGAACTCTTTAGCGTAATCACTCCGGGATTTATCGCTTCATTACAAACGCGATCCATTCTTCATCTCAAAGCGAATCGGAGACAATTGACGACGGCGTTCGACAGCCACGAGAGGAAACGTCGTACGAAGAAATTCAAGCGTAAGATTCATATCGTGTCCATATCGATGGAAGCGAAGACGCTTCCGAATGCTTACACTGTTCTGGCTCTCGGGCCCAGCATGTGGCGGCGAACAGACGGCGATCTGTTGCACGTGAGAGAGAGAGAGAGAGAGAGAGAAAGAGAGAGAGAGAGAGAGAGAGAGACGTAGGAACTCAAGGAAAAGAAGAAGAAGAAGAAAAAAAAGAGAAGCTTCTACACAGACTGCTGTGAATGCAGCATGTGTTCCAACTTAACATTTCACTTTGCCCTTGCTCCTTCTCAGCTACTGCAACACTGTTCTCGCCTGCCAATACTTGGAGAAACAACCGCCCACGATCTCCCACACACACACACACACACACACACACACACACACTCACGCTCACACACACACACGCTCACACACACCTCAGTGCCACACAGCACGCCGACACTGAAGGCGAAGAGAAACGGCGGCGACAAATACAAAGCGCTCGTCAAGCGATGGTATAGAAGAATCTCATGGATCAGAGTAAGTCGGCGTCGAAAAGACGTTCCTTCAAGGAAACGAACTGGTCGTCGAAGGCGGGAAATATGTTCGGAATAAAAAAGGATGAAAAAATGTGTTTTCGATGGATTAAAACACTTGTTTGAGGGTTTTTTTTAATGACATTTTTTCAAAATGAATCCAAAGTGGTTCTGTGTAAAAATTAGCAGATATAACATATTTACTTACATTTTTTTATTCTTTTATTCTTTAATTGACACCACACACAAAACGTACTATGTTGTGTTTACAACACTGGCAATAAAAGTTTCTAAAATGTATACAAATACTAATTATTAAAGTAATTATTAGAATGCTGCCCTCAACAGAATCTATCCATCCGTCCGTCCATCCATCTTTCCATCCATCCATTCATTCATTCATCCATCTTTCCATCCATCCATCCATTCATTCATCCATCTTTCCATCCATTCATTCATCCATCTTTCCATCCATCCATCCATCTTTCCATCCATTTATTCATCCATCCATCCATCCATCCATCCATCCATCCATCCATCCATTCATTCATTCATCCATCATTGCAAAATTATCTTTTATCAAATTATCAAATTATTGTCAAAATAATTCCTTCACAAATTCAGAGATATTTAGTTCTTTTCGAGGGGAGACTGTTTTCAAAGACAATTTTGATCCATCTAGTGACAGACACTGTGTTACAAAGGGGGTCGAGGGTAGGATTCGAGATGACTTGGTGTTCTACAATCAACAATTGAACTAAAAACGATAAGGCAAATTTTATTTTTACGAATATTTCCTTTGATAATTGAGAAATGTTGTTGTTTTTTCAATGTTTTTTAATGTTCAAACTGTGTTACAAATGGAATTGGTAGTAGGATTGAGAGAATGTAATCATCATTTTACCATGACCAATATTTAAAATAAAAGTGTTAATGGTAGGATTGACACTGTGATACCAACAACAGCCACGATATAACACTTATATTTACTATTTCAAATATTTCCTTCAAAGATTCAAAAAATGTTTTTTTTGCTAAAAGAAAAGCATTACAAAGGGTGTTGAAGGTAGGATTGAAATATGACCTAAAGTTCTAAGACAATGTCAATATTAAATTATTAATTTAGCACGAGCAATATGTTCTAAAAGAAATACATAAAAAATGCAAAGAGCTTTTTCTAACTATTACGCTAAATAAACTCTGTTACAAAGGGTGTTGAGGGTAGGATTGACAGTTGACCTGAGAACTTAGCGCCAAAGTGGCAGCCATAAAAAACACAACCAAAGTTAAAAGGGAAAAATTACTAATCCAAATATTTACTCCAAAAATTAAGAGATATTTTCCAGAGAAAAGCGAGAAAATGGTGTTACAAAGGGGGTTGAGGGTAGGATTGACAGTTGACCTGAGGACCTAATACTTCACCACAGCGCCACCAGTGGCAGCCATAAAAAACAAAACCAAAATTAAAATTGATAAATTACTATTCCTAGTATTTACTCCAAAAATAAAGATATTTACCATTTTGATAGCGAGAAAAACTGTGTAACAAACGGGGTTGAGGGTAGGATTGACAGACGACAATAACATGTATGTAATTAAAAAAAACGGTGATTTTTATCTATTTCGCTTGAAGTAAAAAGTGTACGACAAAAACTTAAACAACCTTCACAAGCCTAGTTTCATCGTCACGTTGTTCCACTGCAGAGGAACCACGTCTCGACTTCATAAAACAAAAAAAATCTGCCCAAACTATTGTGCTGAGTCGGCACTTACTTGGATCTTAATGGGCCAAGTGAAGTTGCTGACGTAGACGAAGAAGGTGATGTTCGGGCTGTTGCGGAAATCAAAGTTCTCGTTGGAGAAGCTGTCTTTGAAATCCTTGATGTTGCTCCGTGACACGATGGGAATCTCCTCGCCGGCCTGCGTTCCCGCTGGATGACGGAGATGAAGATCAGAGGTTAGTGACGCACGAAAGAATGAAGAAATAAAATAGAGTTAAGAAGAAAGAGTGAGATGATCATTTAGATTAACATTAAGGAACAATAACTGACTTTATTTCACTCATTTGGAAACAGAAAACAGTGAAAGTTTGTTCAATAAAAGCTATTTTTTAAAGATAACTTTAACAACTTTTGATTGGACTTGAGCCTCGATGACAATCTCCAGGAAAAACTAGTTTATTTTTGGCAGCATTAACTAGACGTCCTCCAGAAACAAGCCGTAGAGGTCGTCCACTGATTTGGTCAGTGTTTGACCTTCGCCCAAAACCATCTCACGAGGAAAAACAAAAGTTGATGAACATCCTGAAGAACCTCCGCCCACAGCGTTTCAACTTCCCAAAAAAATGTTATCTCGAAAAAATCTTAACAAGATAATAAGAGTATAAATCAACAAATAGTTCCAGTTGAAGAGTTCACAGAGAGGGTGTGAGACAAAAAGAGTTTAGTGTCCAAAGATTGAAGTGAGTTTTCTAACAGTGAAAAATTGAGTCGAAATGCGATTTTTGTATTTGAGTTACAAAGCTAGTTGAAAACTTTTCTCTCGTACAAATCCTTAAAAAACAGCAGCAGCTTTTGTTTTAGTTCAATAATTAAATCCTAAACATCTTAAAAGAAAATGAATCATCTCAGCTTTATTAATCATGTATTTTTAAGCTATGTTGTCGCATTTTCCCCCATTTATTTGTTATAGAACATCTTTAAAAAGAAAATAAATGATGGTGATGAACATCTTAAAAAGAAAGCAGCAACATCAATGTACTTTTGCATCAATTAAATAGGCGAAAATAAATATATAAACAGATAAACTGTAGATAATTATAGTATTAAAATGGTTGAATGTAAAATTGGAATTGTTTTCTGCCCCTAGTGGGCTTTAAACCTGCAACCTGGGGTTTAAACGAAGGGGCTTAATTGCCTCATGAACAAACAACCAATAATGAAAATTATATTAAGAGATATTTAGTTTTTTTTTTTTTTCTGGCAAAAAGAAAAGGTTACAAAGGGCGTTGATGGTAGGATTTACAGATGACTTGATGTTCTATTTAACAAGCAGCTGCAGCCACAATAACACAACGGAAATTAAATCATTAATTAACATTATAAATATTTACTTGAGAGATATTACAGAGTTTTTAAGATAAAATTGCATGTTATAAAGGGCGTTGATGGTGGGATTAACTGTAAATATCGCTTCTATTTTAAGTGGATTTATTCAGAAAGATACATATTTTTTTTTTGATGGTCTAATGCAGGGGTTTCCAAACTTTTTTTCCCCAAATATTGCCGCATTTGATGAGGTGAACATTAATGTAATAGTGAAACAAAGGTAAAAAATACTTAGCAGGCGACATATCGTGATTTTTGTTTCAATAGCACTGTATCCATTTCTTTTTTTAACCTTTGAAATAACAAATACATATAATTCAAAGTTATTATTTGGTTTATATTTCAACAGTGTGTGTATAAAAGACAATCATTAAATGGTTTATTTCACAATGAACACTCAAGTAATCCCTGTGTTTATTCATTTGTGTGCTGCAACTAAAACTCTGGCCACTAGTTGGCACAGTTGTCATTTCCTGATTAACAAAAGTGGCAAAATTGCAGCAATGAGTGAGTAAGTATGTAAGTAAGTAAGTAATTTTTATTTGTATAGCGCTTTTTCAGACCAGGGTCACAAAGCGCTTAAACAATCAAAACAATATTCAATAAAGTATTTACTTTAAAGATCAAGATAAAACTGATAACACAACAGGAGTTCCAGAAAATCAAGGAAAAGCCTGAACAAATAGAAACGTCTTAGTGAAAAAGGAAAGGATACACCAGAGTCCAGCAGCTTTTAAAGCCGATGTTTGGACTAATTTTGGACTTAAAACAAAGTTTAAAGTTAAAAAATCAAACACTATATTTCATGTTGTTCTAGTTTGTTTGTTAATGCACTTCATTGTTAATATAAGTTTACATTTGTTGTCCTGGGAGAGCCTCACCTGTGAAACTACTGGCCCACGTGATGTTCAGGTTGAAGTTCTTGGACGCGTTGATGAACATGTCGAGGTCTCGGTTGGGCTGAGTTCAAAGAGAAGAGAGAGAGAGAGAGAAAAAAAAAAGAACAGTTTAGTGAAGAAGCCAGAGCCACATTTATTCAAACTGGTCCAGAGTGTCTGGGCTGCTGCTGCCGCGAGAGGTTTTTTCTTCTCCCACCTGCTCGACGGCGAGCGGCAGCTGCACACACACGGTCACGCGAGGCTGCGTCTGCACGGCTAATAGAAACTGATGGAACGCATCAAAACTACAGAAGCCGCCGCCATCCAGCCAAAATATCATCAAGCCGTTTGAAACCAACGCAAATCATTCTGAACGAGGGAACAGACGAGCTAATAATTGATGTGATCCCGACAAAAAGGCTGGTAATGATCTTGTTCAAATGATACTTTCAAACCAATTTTTTTCCAAGATATCGACATCTTCAGACTGGAGTTTCGCCGCTGATTAAAAAAAATAAAAAGGACGGTCATCATTTTTATCGCAGCCAAAAGAGCCATCTGGGCTCGTTCATCAAGAGGCTTCTCCGTGAGCTTCACGCCCAGATGTCGCAGTCAGGTAAACACAACGGAAGGAGTCGCAGTTTAATGAGAAGCACATCTGCGCAGCTTTATCAAGTTAAGACATATTAACCTGCAGCTGAGCATCGGAGCAGATTAACTCTCAAGTGATTTGACTCGTTATTAATGTGATATTTAGTGGTTAGAATACGTTCGTCTCAACACTTGAAAAATCTTAAGTGAGTTTCCTTTTATCTATTTCTCTTCTATATATACAGTATTTATAAACACGACATCATGTCAGCCCGTCAAACAGTGGTTTAAATAATACATCTATGAGTTGTTTATATTGTTTATTTAACGACTAAATATGTTCGTCTTTTCTCTAAATGTCATCATTTAAAAAAAGTGATTAAAGATTAACTCAGATAAAAACTATAGTCTTATTTGTTTTGCTTTCATTGATGGTAAAATCATTTAAAAAAACAGTTATTATTATTGTAATAACCAGCAAATTAAAATAAAAATAAAATCTACTTTTGGGGAATTATTTTTACTAAAAGGTTTGTTATTTAATTGTTGTTCTTAAACAAACTTTATTAAATGTGATCACTTTTTATTAAAACCTTTTTTCTTCAATAATAATTTCCCATTTACATGATTTGCTGCTTATAGTAATTAGACAAAGTTTATGATTATTAAGTCAATCAAAGCTCCCCAATTAGAAACTAATATATATGGTATATCTGGATTGCTTTATTTTAAAAATATATTTTTTGTTTTAAATTCATGCGCATTATTTTCAATAGATATTCAATAAATAAAAATAGGTTGATCTGATGTAAAATAATACATTAAAATAAACTTTTTACTCACTAATAATTACACCAAGAATTGATTTACATCGTGTTAATAATAATAGTAATAATAATTATTTCACTTAAGTTTATGATGATTTCATTGATATCCATCAAAGCCAAAAATAAAAACAAATTAACCGAATATAAAAACTTATATTTTTAGAGCATTATTTACAAACAAAACTTCAAAAAATCATTTAGATATCCCTTTATGTATATTAATTTAATGTGTTTTTTGTCTTTTGTTGGATATCAAATGCATATTTTTGTTATATTCAAAATCGATTAATATAAATATTTATAGAGGGATTAAAAAAAAAGAAAGTATTCAACGTCACATTTTTCTTCAAAATAAATGTTTTACTTCAATAAAAGTCCACAAAAATATGATAAACTTAGATATCTAAATAATTTTTTTTAAAGTTTTGTTTGTAAATATTTCTCTGAAAATATATGTTTATATATTAGGTTAATATTTTTCTTGGCTTTGATAGATATATAAATTAGACATTATAAATTATTATTATTTTTACCACGATTTAAATCTATTATTGGGGTAATTACTAGTGACTAAAAAGTTTATTTTAATGTATTTTTTCAAAGAACAACCCATTTTTATTAATTGAATAGCTAACAAAACTTCAAAAAATCATTTAGATATCTCAGTTTGTCATATTTTTTGGACTTTTAATGAAGTAAAACGTTTATTTTGAATAAAAATGTAACATTAAATACATTTTCTTTTAATCCCTCTATAAAGATTTATATTAATTGATGTTAAAAATAGCAATAATGATAATATTTTTTGATATCTAACAAAGTCAAAAAACACCAATGACACCAGTGGAAAGTTACGCTCCCGCACACCTCTCGAATCGTGACAAATAGACGGTGATGGAGAGAACAAAAGAAAAAGAGTCGGAGCCTCATCAGAGCGACAGCTGCTGTGACGGCAGGACGCTCTTATCGTCAACATACCTCCTCCGGAGTGGCCACGAAGTTGATGGCGGTGTAGTAACGGTCGTCCTCCTGCGACAGGCTGAAGGTGAACTGGTAGTCGATGAGAAGCGTGTCTATTTGAAAAAAGGACAAAGATTGGATCAGACTTCAGGGGGAATGATTGACGATTTGGACATCATTTAAGAAAACGTTAGATCGACTTTAGATCCTTATGAAGATGATTTATTCATCCAGGTATCTCGGAGGATCGGCCCCGTCTTCACGGTGTGTCATCACAGGAAGATGATTCTCTTTCATCCGTCGTTTTGAAACATGCTTTCACGGCCTTAACCTTCTTTGATTTTCAGCTCAAACGTCGGCGGACGTGCAAACGTCACTCGTCTTTTCTTAGCAGCCGCTAATTGGAATTCCACTTACAGTAGCAGGTGCCTTTAAGAGGGTTGCCTTGGTAACGGTTCTCCACTTCACACCTGAGGAGAAGGAAGAGAAAAGCATGAATAGAAGTTGAAAAAGAAAAGAGCATCTATTGCTTTGGCTTTTGCTCAAAAATAGTCGTATACATGTTTTTATTTTTTTAATTAAGAATAACTCAATTCAAACGTATTCAGCTATTTATGACAACAAAAACCTATAAAAGGCAAACAGACACCAGAACAAGTAAACTTAGGAGAACAGAAAGAATAAGAACAAGGACACGTACAAAAACCAACAAGAAAAACAAGATCAAGAAGAACTGGAACAAGGAGTATAGGAGTAAATAGATCACATAGAAGAAAAAATAAAAATTCCACTAAGAACAGCAGAAACAAGAAGAAGAACAAGATCACAATGAACAGGAAGAACAAGAAGAAGAACAAGGACAAGAAGTACAAGGAGAAATATTTCAAGAAGAAGGAGTGTACAAAGAAGAAGAAAACAAAATACCACTAAGAACAGCAGAAACAAGAAGAAGAAGATCACAAATAATAGGAAGAACAAGATGAAAAAGAACCAGGACAAGAAGTATAAGAAGAAATATATCAAGAAGAACAAGATCACAAAGAACAGGAAGAACAAGATGAAGAGGAACAAGACAAGAAGTACAAGAAGAACTATATCAAGCAGAACAAGATCACAAAGAATAAGAAATGCGATATCAAGAAGAACTATAACAAGAAAAACATGAAAAACAAGATCACAAATAACAGGAAGAATGAAATCAAGAAGAAGAATATCACAAAGAATAAGAAAAACAAGATCAGGAAAAACTGGAACAAGAAGTACAAGAAGAAAAAATAAGAGTAAGATCACAAAGAAGAAGAACAAGAAGAAGAAAACCAAATACAACTAAGAACAGCAGAAACAAGGAGAAGAAGAACAAGAAGATCACAAAGAACAGGAAGAACAAGATGAAGAACTAGGACAAGAGGTATATGAAGAACAAGATCACAAAGAAGAAAAACAAGAAGAAGAAAACAAAATACAACTAAGAACAGCAGAAACAAGAAGAATACGAAGAAGATGACAAAGAACAGGAAGAAAAGATGAAGAAGAACTAGGACAAGAATTACAAAAATAACTATATCAAGAAGAACAAGATCATAAAGAATAAGAAAGACAATATCAAGAAGAACTAGAACAACGAGAAAACAAAATATCACCAAGAACGACAAAAAAATAAGAAGAAAAAGGAGATCACAAAGAACAAAAAACAAGAAGAACAAGATCGCAAAGAACATAAAACAGGAAGAATGAGAAGAAGAAAACACAGCGTGGCTAAGAGCAACAGCAACAAGAACGAGAAGAACAGTAAAAAAAAAATAGATCAAGAAGAACTAGAAATAGAACTAGATGGAAAAAAAGAAAAAAAAACAATATCGCAAGGAACAAGATCAAGAAGAAGTAGAACAAGATGAACTAGAGGAACAAGATCAAGAAGAAGTAGAACAAGATGAACTAGAGGAAGAAGGTCAAGAAGAAGTAGAACAAGATGAACTAGAGGAACAAGATCAAGAAGAAGTAGAACAAGATGAACTAGAGGAAGAAGGTCAAGAAGAAGTAGAACAAGATGAACTAGAGGAACAAGATCAAGAAGAAGTAGAACAAGATGAACAAAAGGACCACAAAGAACTAAACGAACAAAATCTAGAACAAGAACTACAACAAAAACGAGATCACAAAGTACAAATAGTACGAGAAGAAAAAGAAAACACTCACAAGTGGCAGCGATCTCCTTTGATCCCTTTAGTGGTGCAGAAACACTTGCCGTTGTTTGGGTTACACATGCTGGCGTGACCGTTGCATTTACAGGCTGAAGACAAACAAACACAAATCATCGTCAATGACAGTAGCGAGAAGTAAGTAAGTAAGTAAGTAATTTTTATTTATAGAGCGCTTTTCCAGGCCAGGGTCACAAAGCGCTTAAACAATCAAAACAATATTCAATAAAGTATATACTTTAAAGGTCAAGATAAAACTGAGAACACAACAGGAGTTCCAGCAAATCAAGGAAAAGCCTGAACAAATAGAAACGTCTTAAGATGTTTCTTAAAGGAGTCAGTAGACTCCATCAAGCGAAGAGAGAGAAGAAGATCGTTCCAAAGCTTAGGAGCAACAGCCTGAAAAGATTTCTCTCCTCTGGTCCTGAGCCGTGTGCGTGGAACCATCAGTAGATTCTGATCCACAGACCTCAGAGCCCGAGCTCGGGTGTAAGGCTGGATCAGGTGTGAGAGATCATTAAACCTGATCAGAAACAAACATAGTTGATTGATAGTCACTGATCATGTGATGGTAAGAAGGTAGAAATATACAAAAACATCTACAGCTGCTGTACTACACGGCTTAGCTGTATTACGCCGTCGACGCTACACACGACTGATTTGTCGTCTGATTGGCCGACCGTCAACAGAGCAGAGTAAATCTCCAACGGCCTGGAGGGGGGCGGGGGGGCTTTACGAGGCGGCTCAGGATCTCAAGAAAATGGCCGCCATAAAACTGGACTGTAAAACGCTGACGGGGTAAATGAACCCTGCGCTCGCCGGGCGCCCGTGATTTAAGCGTCGAAGAAAAAAAAAACTCACGTTGGCAGCTGCCGCCGTTGGTGGGGTCGCCGTAGAACCCGGAGATGCAGCTCTCGCAGTGTCGACCCGTGGTCAGGTCCTCGCACTTCTCGCACACGCTCTCGTTGAGGCAGCGGCTGTGGCCGTTGCACTGGCACGCTGGGACACAGTCGTTAAAAATGAATGAGGGATAAAAAAAAAAATAAAGATGTTTTTTTTATGAACATACCAGGACACTGGATGAAGGACCACTTGTACTTGGCCTCGCTGGGACACATGCTGGAGTTGAGGGCGGGCTGGGGGTCAGCGGCGAGTCCCGGTTGCGTGGAGGGAGCCGGGACGGAGGTCTGGAAGGGTCCCCGGTACGAGCCCTCGATGCACTGGCCTTTGCCCGTGTTGCTGGGGTCCGTGCACCAGCCGCAGCCCGGCTGGTCCAGACACTGACCGCACGTCCTGTAGCCGGAGCAGTTTTCCGCTGCAGGATTAAAAAAAAAAAAAAAAGTAAGAAGATAAATAACGAGGAACGAGGGAAGAGGTGGAGAAGGCGGTCGTACGTGGACAGGTGCTCATGGTGTACCACTCCATGCACTGGCCGAAGGGGAAGGAGGCCACGTAGGCGTTGGAGTCCACGCACTGCTTCATGTTGCTGCACCACATGCACTCGGAGCTGCTGCTGGTGCACTCGGTGCACGTGGTCCGCATGGCGCACGGGGTCCGGCACTGCTTGGCGCTGTGATTGGCTGAGGAGGAAGAAATATGAATCAAAACTTTTTAACACCAATAACGCTCCGAAACTCATTTTAAATCAGATTAATCGCGGGTTTTGTGAGGATTAATCTCGATTAATTATGATTATTTTAACTTCATTAATCTAATGATTCATTAATTTTTTATTTGTTTTACATTTAATGGGTTTAATAAACCCATTCAGATCATGAATATTTTACAAATTATATTTAATCTCTTTTAATCAAACGTAACCATGTTATTAATCTCAATTAATCTCAGTTTCTATACTCTTTTTTTTTTTTTTTATTGTCTTGAATTAACAGATTCAGACCATGAATATGTGTTCTAATACAAACTCACTTTGACATTTAAACAGAAACAATTTAAGTTTAAGATCAATAAAGTTTTACATTACCTTACCTTACCTTTATTAAAGTTTTAAAAAATAAGATTGTTATTTAATCGCTATTAATCCACAGTAAAACCTGTGACTAATCTCAATTGTTTTTTATTAACATTCATTTGTTTGATGTGTTTAGTATCACAAAAAGAGCATGAATATTTTTCCTTCTCTTATAATCAGATGCTTGTTTTGCAAAAACATGCTAACAGATGCTAGTTTTGCTAACAGATGCTAGTTTTGCTAACAGATGCTAGTTTTGCTAAAATACGCTAATAGATGCTGGTTGGATAACAGATGCTAGTTTTGCAAAAAGATGCCAATAGATGCTAGTTTGGCTAACAGATGTTTGCTACATCAACATTATATAAATGTGGTAGATTAAATGAATGATATTTAATTGGAATAATCCCGTTTAACACAGTGATTAATCTGAAATGATACCAAATCAAATATTGTGTATATAGATGTTTTTATCTGCATTAATTCCAAATTAAAAATAGTGAGAGCTAATGATATAAGAGCAAACTCATCTAAGGATTATTCCTCTTACCCTTTTTTTTCAAAACTACTTTCTGTACAAAGACAAAGTAAAAAGAAATAAATAAATAAAAGTCACACACGACAAAAGCTCGAGTCTCCAGAGATTTCACGTCATGGACTCTGATCTGCGACCGTCAAACAAAACCTCCCGAGGGCCGAGAAGGTTGAGCCACTTCCAGAGGCGAGGACCTAATGTCCGACATCAGTGTTCACGCATTAAATCAGACCCTGGTATCACTTTTCAAGGGTAATAACAGCTCGACCATATTTACTGCTCCATGTCTTCCACAGCAATCATCCTGTCAGCGACAGACAACCAGCTTCATGGATGAGGAAGAGGAGGATGTGAAGAAGAAAGGAGTGAATAGAGAAGGCCGACAATAAATGAAGGAGGGGAATAGGAAGAAAAAAAAGGAAGAGGAAAGGGAAAAGCATCGACAGAAAGGGGGAAGAAAGATAGAAAGTAATGAAGGAGAGCAGTGGGAGGAAGAAGAGGGAGGAATAAATAAAAGAAAGACGAAAAAGGAGGAAGTAAATGAGAATTAAAATAGAGAAGAATAGAATAAAAGAAATAAAAAAGAGACAAGAGGAGGATGAAGAAAAAGATGGCGATGAAGCACAAAGGAAAAAAAAAGGAAGGACATGGAGAAAAAAGGAAGTAAAAATAAAAAAAGGAAAGAGGGAAAAGAAACGAGAGGAGGGAATAATAAGAGGAAGGAGATAAAAGAATGAAAGAAGACAAAAAAAGAGTTCTGAATGAAGGATTAAAAAAATCAAATATAAGAGGAAGAAGAAAAGAGAGGAAGAAAGAAAATGAAGAAAGAAAATAAGAAATGTAATTATAAAGGAAAGAAACAGTAGAATAAATGAGAAAGGTAGTATGTAGAAAAAGCAAGGGGAAAGAAAAGAAAAGCAGATAAAAAAGGCGGAGAGGACAAAAGAAAATAAAGAATAGAAAGAAAGTAATAAGGGGGAAAAGAATATAAAGAAGAGGAAGAAGTAAAATGGACAAAAAGGGGGGGGGAAAAGAAGGGGAAATAGAAAAAGTAAAAAATAAAAGAATAAGAAAGAAGATAACAAAGGACAGTAAAGACAGGTAGAAGAAATAAGAAGAGTGTAAAGATAAAAAAGGAGAGAATGAGGAGAAAAGAGATAAAGAATACATTTAAAAGGGAAAGTGGGAGAGAGAAGAGCGAGAGCAAGAAACGCAAGAGGATGAAGAAGACCGAGCAGGAGAAGCAGCGCTAGCTAACAGCTAATAGCTAATAGCTAGCAGCTAACAAAGAATGAAAGCCTGACGAACAAACATGGCTGAAGATGAAACCATGTGACTCACCTGGACGTTCACACAAGCTTCCGTTGACAGGACTGATGCAGGTCTGAGCCTTCAAGCCACTAGAAGCTGCTTCAGCCAAGTATCCACAGAAACCTGCGTCGCTCGGTTCTCCAGGCAACCACTGCAGCGAGGTGTTGGTGAACGGAGACATGTCCTCCCAGCACCAGTAGGACACGTTGATCTTCCTCAGGCCCACCCAGGGCGTCACCGAGGCCTTGTACTGCAGGAGAGAAGAAGACGCTCTGAGAAGAGATACAACCAATCCATTCCAGATGCTACTTTTGCTAATAGATGCTAACAGATGCTACTTTTGCTAATAAATGCTTAAAGATTCTAGTTTTGCTAACGGGCGCTAGTTTTGCTAATAGATGCTAAGAGATGCTAGTTTGCTAACAGATGCAAGTTTTGCTAACAGATGCAAGTTTTGCTAAAAGGTGTTAGTTTTGGTAAACGACGCTAGTTTTGCTAATAGATGCTAAGAGATGCTAGTTTGCTAACAGATGCGAGTTTTGCTAACAGATGCAAGTTTTGCTAACAGATGCAAGTTTTGCTAACAGGTGCAAGTTTTGCTAACAGGTGCAAGTTTTGCTAAAAGGTGTTAGTTTTGGTAAACAATGCTAGTTTGGCTAGCAGATGTTGGTTTTTCAAAAATAAACTAGTTTTGCTAATAGATGCTAAGAGATGCTAGTTTGCCAACAGATGCGAGTTTTGCTAATAGATAAAAAGAAGGGCAAAAAAAGAGAAAGAAGGGGAAAGAAAATGAAAATACATTCCGACTGAAAATGATCTGAACGTTGGTCAAAAACTTTTCCAAACCACTATTTTTCACATTCACTTATTCATGAATGAATGAATATTAATGTTTTCTCGGCGACCTTCAAACCCCTCCAGAGATCGAGGGGTTGGACGATGACATCACTACTCACCAGCACGCTCATGATCTGCAGCTCCTTCAGCACGAAGTCCACCTTCTTCTGGCTGGTGAGCGAGGCCAGGACGGCGCTGTGGCTGCGACACGCCAGCTTGGCGTTGTCGTAGGAGTCGTTGGCCGTGATGAACTTCAGGCAGGAGTTCCCCACCAGGTGCCAGCTCTCCCCGCAGACGTTCTCTGCTCGGGAGGAACCAGGTGAGTGTCTTCTAAAAATCCGACAGAACCTCCGATAAGAGAAAGTACCTGGGAGGGAGATGCACTCCTGGTTCCGAGCCTCCCACTGACAGTTCTGGTCCACGGCGCAGCTTTTGCAGCTGGTTTTCTTCTGGCACACGAAGGTGGGGTTGTCCTTCGGGCAGACCTCCAGCTCCACGATGGCTCCCTGAGAGGAGATGAAGTTGAGGAGGTTTGTGTGAGGACGACGCGTTTGATGGTTAGGATGGAGTTTCATCTCATTCTGGAGCCAAAACAAGGGATTTTAAAACAGAGTCTATTGTTAAATACAAGCAAAATATACCTGAGAAGTAAATATTCACTATAAAAAAATCTAAATAAATAGACTTCTTTCAGAGATATTTTATTTTGGTCTTATTTTAGGGATTCATTTTCCAATTTGTAACAAACACAACAAGTTGATATTAAAGTAGATAATGAATCATATGATAAAATAAGAGTCATGTCCTTAAAGTATTAGTTAAGAGACTAAGTTGTAGGTTTTAAGTGAATATTAAAGTAAATCATGAATAAAATAAAACAGACGCTTTGTCTGAGTTATATTATTTCAGTATTAGTTTGGAGATTAATATTGTAAATTGTCACAAACACAAACAGTATTAAAGTAAATATTGTATAATACAATTAGAAGAAAAATAAATGAATATACTTTATCTAAATTTGTGTTCTTTAAGTTCTAGTTTGGGGAATAATTTAGGTAATTTTTACACACATAGAAAGTGAATATTAAAGTAAATATTGAATAAGAAAATAAAATAAATATACTTTTTCTGAGATATGTTCTTCCAGTATTAGTTTGGGGATTCATTTTTTTAAATTGTAACAAACAAGTGAATATTAAAGTAAATATTAAATAAGAAAATTAAATGAATACACTTTTTCTGATTTATGTTATATACTTTTAGTTTAAATTTGGGGATTAATTTAAGTAATTTTCACAGACATCCAAAGTGAATATTAAAGTAAGAATTTCAATAATAAAATGAATAAATAGATAGTTATAGAGTTTACCAACACAGACTGATGGTATAAACTGCTAAATACATTGTTAAAAACAATATAAATACTTTTTTAATGTCACTAGTCTGGAAAAAACTAGTTTTCTGTTTGTAAATATCAAAACATTTACTCATAAAACCCTACGATGACTCGCATCACAATAAACGTGTGAAACCAGGGTTCTAAACTCTCCATCGACTGAAGCGTCTCCGCAAATCAATTACAGGAAATGGATTAGGAATTACTGTGGCGGTCGTGATAAATGTAACGGCTTAACCTGTCGAGGGTTTTCTCAGTTTCAAGAAAAAACATTTGTTTGCCTCAAATAACAGCTTGTTCGTGACAAATACTTTTTATCCTTCTTTCTTTCAGGTTTTTTATCGTGTTCAATGTTTTTAACTAGATCAATAAATGCATTTATTATGTTTTATTTTGAAAAATTCCAATTGATCAGGAAGTCAAACAAGAACCCGGAATAAAAACAAATATTCTATTATTATCTCAGATATTATTTCAATATAAAGTATTAAATCTACTATTTATTCTAGTTTGTTATTTTACTTCATCGATGTCAACAAAAGCTTTTACAATTATTATTAAGCTTTTTTTATTTAAATTTAAATTTATATTATATAGTCGTTTACAATATATATATATATATATTTGTAAATGTTGTGTAAATTTATTTACTGTAAATTTACTTTAATGAATCTTCACAAAATATCTTCTTGGACTTCTTAAAATACTTTTCCGCAACATAAATGCAACTTCTAAGAATATAAACAAATATCAGTTCAGGATATGCTCAAGCTACTTCCTGTTTAGAGGGACAGGAAGTAGCTTAAGTTATTTATTATTTAAGACACACACTTATTTAAAGTGATTAGCGAATGCTTAGGTTAAGTGCGTTCAAAAATTCAGAGTTTACTCAATTAGAATGTAATATTTAATTTCAAATATTAGCATTGTTAGCATCATTAGCATTATTAGAATGGTTAGCATTAGTTCTCACCAAGGTGGAGGTGCAGTTGCTTCCCAGAGAGACGCACTGGCCTGAACACCACTGGCAGCCGTTGGTGTTGGCGGTGCAGCTGTAGCAGTCGGAATACTGGTCACACCTTTCGCTGTCGACGTCTGGAAAATGACGGAAATCGGAGTTAAAAGCTGTAGAACATTTTAATGCCTCGTTTATTACTGGTGCTTAATATCTATGAACATTTTAAGAAGTAAATAAATGTAATATTCAGTTCATGAATCGACTTTAAGGGGTGTGTATTAGCAAGAATATTGAGATATGATACATATCATGATACAGGGGCAACAATACCATATCGTGATACTGTAGGAACAAGAATATATTTGTAGTATTGTCCGAGTACTTGACTCTGGTGTTGCAGAATTTACAGACCACATGACTCTTGACGAAGTCGTAACTGCTTTCATTTGTTTTGAAACCAAAATATGTCCAAACATCAGCTTTAAAAGCTGCTGGAGACCAATGTATCCTCTTGTCCTCAGTCATCGCCATCTCAATTTAACGACTGCTACCATTTAGCGAAATATGTCGAAACATCAGCCTTAAAAGCTGCTGGAGTCCACTGCATCCTCTCGTCCTCAGTCATGGTCAGGGTCTCAATTTAACGACTGCTATCCTGTAGCAAAATACGTCGAAACATCAGCTTAAAAATGAGTGAGTGTATCCTCTCGTCCTCAGTCATCGCCGACGTAATGACTGTTGATGAAGTTTAATAGCAACCGAAAATAAACTAACACTTTCCTATTGGTTATTTAAAAACAAAATCTAATTATTCTATTTTTTACACACTTTGTTGAAATATGACAAAGAACAATGAAAATAAATAAAACAAATAAAATGTGTTTTAAAAGCTTTTCATTTTCCAATTCAAAAAAATATTTTTGAAAAAATGGATATGATAAAAAAGAAAAGAAATTGCTGTATTTAAGTGAGTCAATATTTTTTAACTACTTCAATCGTTTAGCTGCGTCTCCATCGGAACATTGACTTGAGTCGAGGGGAAACTAGGGCGTCGAGCCAGACGGCAGCACAGCCTCATGATGTTTAATGTGTCTGAGATACTTCAGGCTGTAGTTTCCCATCTGCCCCCTACCTGTGAACCAGTGCAGGAGGAAACAAGCCTCTGAAGGTGAAGGAAAAGGTCGGATCATGATGAGCTTCTGTTTCCAACACGACTGGAACATTTCAACTTCCTGCTCCATCACCGGGTTTTTACTGACTCAGCACTTTTTTTATTTTAATTCTTTTTTATCGCTTCCTGGATGATTTTTAATCTGTTCTGAGGAAATCATGAGGCGACTGATTTAATTGGAACGACGGCTCGTGTCACGAACCAAAGACCACAAATTATTATTTTTTAATTTGTGTAACACATTCAGGACGAGTCAGAAAAATTGGTGACACGCGGTGATGAAGATGAATTATATTTAATTCATTTATACATTTATAATCGACTACGTGTGTTAGAAAATATCAATAATGTATTGATATATACAGTATATACATTTAGTTTAAATGAAAATGTTGCTTTAGAACGAACTACAATTTTCTTTTTAAATAAACATTTTGGTAAAAATGAATTCTTTAAAGTTAGATTTTTTTTGCTGGTTATAATAATAATGATAACTGAGTTTAAAAAAACAAAACATTTTACCCTTAATCAAAGCCAAAAAAAACACTATAGTATTTACCTGAGATCATTTATTTATAAATTACATTTTTTTAAATCATGATTATATATATATATATATATATATATATTAAAAATATATAATATATTTATATTAAACTTAAGACAACATCACTTCTGCAGCTAAAAGAACAATAAAATCCCAGCGATGACTGAGGACGAGAGGATACGGTCGTCATTGGCTGCTTTGAAAGCTGATGTTTAGACATATTTCGCTAAAGAAACAATTAAAACCAGCGATGACTAAGGACGAGAGGATACGGCCACTCGTTGTAAAGCTGATATTTTGGCATATTTTGCTGCATGGTAGTAGTCGCTGAATTGAGATCCTGATCATGACTGAGGACGAGAGGATACAGTGACAGTTTGGACATATTTTGGTTTGAAAACCAAGGAAATCAGTAACGACTCCGTCAAGAGTCATGTGGTCTGTAAATTCTACAACACCAGAGTCAAGTACTCGACAATACTACACATATATACTTGTTACTACAGTATCAAAGTATATCATCATATCATCTCTTCATTATTTAAGCGATGAATTTATCCGAATGATCTCTCCGTTTGTCCTTGTTC
This sequence comes from Callionymus lyra, assembly GCF_982586985.1. NCBI lineage: Eukaryota > Metazoa > Chordata > Actinopteri > Syngnathiformes > Callionymidae > Callionymus > Callionymus lyra. Next base: position 11,783,872 of record NC_141835.1, on the reverse strand, counting down.
ACCAAACTGATTTCTTTCCTTGAACATCAATTTTAAACTTTATGTCGACATCCACCATCTCCGTCCCTTATCTTATCTCAAGAGCCATCTTTCTAGGTCATTAGAAGAACATGACCTTAATAAAATGGAGATCCTATATCATACAGGTAAAAAAAAAATCAATATTTAGAGTTGCTGATCCTCATCCTGATCAACAACAATTAAAACATTTACTTACATGATCTTGTGGTGCACGAGGACATGAACTGATGCTGCAGCTCGGGTGCGACCCCGGTGCCCTCCCACGGCAGACAGGTCCCGTGAGTGCTGTTCCAGGTGCAGTGGATCCCGGGCCAGGCCAAGGCGCAGGCGGCGGACGTGGAGAAGGCGGAGCAGCTCGGCGACGTGTAGATCAGGACGTCGTCCAGCAGGAGGCTGTTGAAGCCGCCGAACACGTGCATCTGACTGTGGCGGCAGAAGAGACGCAGGACGTGAGGATATCATCTCAAAACAGGGGCCAAAATCATCTCCACAATCTGGGTCAACGTACCACATATTTCCAGTTCGTTGTTACAGATTATTAAAAAAAAATGTTTTCCAACATTATTCTTGACATTTGTTGTCTCAGCAGAAAACAAAAAAAAAATGCTAGTCATTCTGTCTTTTTATTTTAAAGCTCCTGCGGATCACAATACATTCTGTACTAAAAGGATATATTCGTTTTTATAAATGAATTAAATTGAATTATGTGTTTATTGAATGGTTAAATTCTTTTTTTTTTTCTAATAATTGATATAATTGTATTGCATACTTTCAATACTTAAAAGTAGAACATGATTTTTCTAATAATTTAATTCAATAGTTTCAATGTTTAAAATTAGCATCAGCTTTATTGTTATTATTGAATTAATTAATTTCAATATTTAAAACTAAAATAGAATTGTATTTAATAATTATATTCAATCATTTCGATTTTAAAAAGTAGAATTCGATTTTTTGAATAATTGAATTCAATCATTTTGACATTTAAGAGGAGAATTAGTTGTTTTTTTAAATAATGGAGTTCTATCATTTTGAAATTAAAAGGTTGGACTTTGGTTTGATTAAATATATCTATTCAATTAAACTTTTATTAAAAGGTTTAATATATTTTTAATGTATATCATTTAATTTTTTTCTTTTTACAGTTTTTAATAGAAATTATTATTTTTCAAGGTATTATTTTTTCTTTATACACCAAGGTTGATAATATTATTCCAACAATTAAAAAGGAAAAAAATAATAGTTTTAATTGGCTTTTGAATTCACTGGTGGCACCAGTAACTCAATTATTAAAAAATAAAAACAACTCTTCAACGTGCAAAGAATTGAATTAAATTATTAAAATATTTATCCAATGCTAAAAAAATCAACAACATTTCAATAAAAAACATTTGAAATGTTAGATTCCACATTAACACGAACATACTTCCGTACACGTGACCAAGAGTCTCACTTTATAAAGTGACTCTTGAACTGAAGTTATTCATGGGTGCACATGATCAGCAGGTGTGTCAGGCTGGCGCGTGATTGGCCGTCAACAGCAGGTGTATAATTTAACATGGATCTAAATGAGTGGCTCGGCAGGCGATGCAAACACTCCTTACAGACGAGTCATCGCATCTGCTCGCTGTGAACAGACTCTTATGAAGGAGCTCACAGCGTTTCCAGCATCACTCCAGGAATCAACCTGCTCTGAATCACAGTTTCAACCATAGGTTTGATTTTTCTACGGAAAAGTGACAAGTCACGATGTAAAAAGATATCAAAACTCTTGATAGAAGTGTTTTTAGCTCATATTGTGATTATATTTCTACAATTTTAATTCATTTTTATCGACGACTAATGTCTGCAAAGTCCTATTCATGTTAAATCACACATTTTCATTCATTTTTTGGTTAAAATTAGGCTCTTGTTGCATTTTTTACTTTGTTTTAAATAAAAATGTTACTCATATATCCAATAACACTTACCTGAAGGAATGTTTTAAATGTAGTATTCATTCTGCAAATCTATAATTTAAAAATAAATTGGATAATCACTATTTTTAAGACAATAAAAGGTTTTTTCTAAGACCACATGTTAACTGAATCTTTCTTGTATTACGATTTTTGAGCACTGCCTTCTGTTTTTTGTTATTCAGAATTTTTACAAGGTTTTTATTAATTTCACTTTTAAATTATGGCATTCTTTTTTTTCTAATTAAGTAATACTGACTTCATATTTTTGAAAATTAAGATTAAAAATCCTCTAAATCATCAATGAAATGAAAACCTAATAGACTCAATAAAATCTTCTAGATTTTTCCATACTTCAATAAAGTGTGTATAAAAATAAAATAATAAATAAATAATAAAATAATAATATATATAATATATTATAAATAACAAATATTCAGAACGTTCATGTTAATTTTTGTCTCGCAATTAAACTTCCGTCTCTATTACCTCTGAAGCTAAGAGGACAATAAAATCCCGGCAAAGACTGAGGACGAGAGGATACAGTGAATTTTTTACAACAACATCAACATTTTCCCTTATTTCTTTTTCTGCCTTTTTAATCAACACATTTATTTAAATAATTTATGCATCACATTTTTTTTAATTTATAGAATCTGGAATTGCAGGGTTTTTTTTGTATTATTAGATTCTTTTTAAGGGATTAACATGTCTTTTAATGATTGATTGTTTATTTTATATATATTTTTTTACTTTCAAGACATTTACACACATTGGTCCAGCATTTTTAGAAAAGAACATTAAAAAAAAAAGAATTTAAACTTTTGTTTTTAGGCCCCTACATTACTTTATTTTAAAAAACAACAACACAGGATTAATTACAAGAGCACAAGATTAAACATAGATTTCTATCAAGTTTCTACTCAGAGTTTAATTAACAAGAGAGTGAAGATTGATTTAATTCCTTCCAAACCAAACACTTTATTTTAATGAATCTGTTTATTTACTTGGATTTAAAAAGTATTTTTATAAATCTCGTATTTCAAAGTGCTCACCTGTCGCTGAAGACCGCCGAGTGTCCGAAGCGGTTGACGTCCTGGTAGACGTCCGGTCGAGGCAGGACGCTCCACTCGTCACAGGCTGCAATGAGAAATGTTCAGGGGTCAACGCCGCCGACCTCTGGTACGCTTTAAATCATACGTGTCTCGGGAAAAGTCGGCCGCGGTCGGTTTCGCGGAGAGACTCGCTGACAGCTTCATATCTATTTGTCAATCAACGTGTCGGCGGCGACGGCGTCCTTGACCGAGGAGACGCCGCGAGTGACGAGGACGAGGACGAGGAGAAACTGTCGAGGGACGGATGTTGTTGTGCGTCTGCATCGTAATGAAAGTCAAACTGTTCCTGACACTCTGATGAAAATCATACATTAATACATATAAAAATGATGAAATAATGAATTAAAAACAAATAAATAAACAGGAAATATGATTATTATAAATGTATATTATTACAAACATATTTGACCAACTATACACCAAGATGCATTTTCTTCATTTTGATTTTTTATCTGTTAATGACATAGAAAAGTGTATTTTTTCTTAATAAAATTCACTTTCCTTTTATTAAATACTTGAACCGAGTGTCAATTGTTTTGATAGGAATTAATAATTCAGTTTTGAGCTTTAAAAACAACATGTTTGATCACTGTAACAAGAATTAAAATCCTTACATCATGTTCAGATGACTTCATGTATATCATTATATCATCAAATTTTAAATGTACTTTTCTTAATATTTGAAACATTTAAAATAACTTTTGTGTTAACCTTTTTACAATAAAGTCATTAAAAATCACATCTGTTATATTATATTATATTTGAGTCTTCAATGGGAGTCTGTATTTGCAGAATACGATACGCATCATGATACAATACAATTTATTATGATACTGTAGTATCACGTATATATGTGTAGTATTGTTGAGTACTTGACTCTGATGTTGCAGAATTTACAGACCACACGACTCTTGACGAAGTCGTAACTATTTTCATTTGTTTTCAAACCAAAATATGTCCAAATATCAGCTTGAATCACTGTATCCTCTCGTGCTCAGTCGTCGCATGATTTAATCACTCCTTTAGCTGCAGAGCATGTAACGGCTGCTGCCATCTAGTGGCCGGAGGTTTAATTGCAACACAGAAACGCCAGGAATATTTGGATGTTAATTGTAAATAAAGTATACATTTTATACAAACTTTATTGTAACATAAACCATAAAATAACTTTGGTAATAAAATACAATATGATTATAAAGCCTTTTTTATATCGACATGCTGTTGTCGAATATTGATACAGTATAAATATAAATATTACAATATATTGCTGTATCAGCATGTTATAACATCCATACCATTTTAAAATATAAAGCAACACTAAAATTAAAAAACAACACAACGTTGGGCACTGAGTGCTATACAATAAGTAAATAAAACGCACATAAGCAATAATAAAATACAATAAAACAGCTAAAACATGTCAAAAGATGACATAATTAAGGAAAATAGTAGAAAGAAAATTCCTTCAGTGTCATCTTGACCTCTTTCATCTTTTATTAAATCATGAATATTTCATAAAATTCATTTTATATTTCACAACCTTTAAGCCTAAGAATTCAAACGTCCTGTATCTCTGACCGCAGTAAATCTCCTCCAGTATATACTTGCAAGTCATCATCACGTCTCAGTGGAGCCTCCACGCTTTTCACGGGTAGACAGCGCCATCCTGCGTTTGTACCGAGTACTGCATGTGAGCAGGAGGAGGTCGAGGGACGGAAGCCCCGAGTCCTCCTCTATAATCGAGCTCAGCTCGTTAACGACGGTCATTAAGTCTTTGAACGCATCGCGTCTAAACTGTAATTACAGGACAATTACTGAGCTCATGCCGCGAGTCGTCGGCACGAATCCTGCAGCTGCGGAAATACTTTCGCTCCAGAAATGACCAATTGCTTGCCTCTGGAGAGGTCAAAGGTCGGGGAATAGATCATTTCCAACTCGAGAAAGTTAGAACGTATCCGTTTGTAAATGTGCGAGGACTTCCTGGTGACGAGGTGGGGGCAGAGGACTTCAAAATAAAAGCTGTCCTGACTTAAATATGAATTAAATCAAATCAAAGTGGATTTTTCGAACAGTACGTCTTCAATAAAGACCCTTTTTTTCCTTCTCGTACCTAAAAATATATCTTTAAATTTCTGCCATATTGATTCACCGTGTCTGAAAGGTGTTTTATTTTGAAAAAAAAAAATGGATTTCCCCCTGAAATAAAGTGTCATAAACTGACCTAAATTGTAGCTGATGAAGTCCGAGGAGAAGCACTTGGCGCCGTGGCTCATGGACGTGTCGTTGTGGGTGTTCCCTCCGAACACCAGCATCGTGCCGCTGACGATCACCGCCGTGTGGAGGTACCTGAAGAACCCGCTGTCCCTCAAGATGGTCCTGCACACACGGATGAAGATCAAGCTTTTATTTTTATGTTTAATTTTTCCTGGACGAGCCTTTTATTTGCATTGACGCGACCAAAAAAAAAAAAAAAAAAAAAAATAGATTATAAGTACAATTCAATTCAATTTAATTGTAATGTAACATGTTAAACTTCAGGTCTAATAGATGGCAACAGCCGTTACAATGAGATTCGAGTGATGACTGAGGACGAGAGGATGCAGTCGACTCCTTTTAAAGCTGATGTTTTGACATATTTTCGTTGAAAAATTAGCATGCAAATATGCATAACGTTTGTTTATTTTTCGTGTTGCAATTAAACTTCTGAACACTAGATGGCAACAGTCACTACACTTACATCTGGGTGATGACTGAGGACAAGAGGATACAGTCGACTCCAGCAGCTTTTAAAGCTGATGATTTGACATATTTTGGTTGAAAAATTAACATGCAAATATGCATAACGTTTGTTAATTTTTCGTGTTGCAATTAAACTTCTGAACACTAGATGGCAACAGTCACTACACTGACATCTGGGTGATGACTGAGGACAAGAGGATACAGTCGACTCCAGCAGCTTTTAAAGCTGATGTTTTGACATATTTTGGTTGAAAAATTAACATGCAAATATGCATAACGTTTGATAATTTTTCGTGTTGCAATTAAACTTCTGAACACTAGATGGCAACAGTCACTACACTTACATCTGGGTGATGACTGAGGACAAGAGGATACAGTCGACTCCAGCAGCTTTTAAAGCTGATGATTTGACATATTTTGGTTGAAAAATTAACATGCAAATATGCATAACGTTTGTTAATTCTTTCGTGTTGCAATTAAACTTCTGAACACTAGATGGCAACAGTCACTACACTGACATCTGGGTGATGACTGAGGACAAGAGGATACAGTCGACTCCAGCAGCTTTTAAAGCTGATGTTTTGACATATTTTCGTTGAAAAATTAGCATGCAAATATGCATAACGTTTGTTTATTTTTCGTGTTGCAATTAAACTTCTGAACACTAGATGGCAACAGTCACTACACTTACATCTGGGTGATGACTGAGGACAAGAGGATACGGTCGACTCCAGCAGCTTTTAAAGCTGATGTTTGGATAATATTTTGGTTGAAAACAAATGATATCAATTACGACTTTGTCAAGAGTCATGTGGTCTGTAAATACTGCAACACCAGAGTCAAGTACTCGACAATACTACAAATATATCCTCGTTCAGACAGTATCGCAATTTATTGTATTATTGACCCCGTATCGTGATACATATAGTGCCTCTAAATTCTTGACAATAAACAGGCTATTTACACTAAAATTCGACATATATTTGGGGCTTTTGTATTGGTTGCTTATTGTTACGACTTAAAATTATTTATTTTCTTGTTTTTGTTCATTAATCCACATATTTCTGATAAAATAAAATATAAAATGTATTGTTTTCTTGTACCTGAACACAAACAGGAAGTCAACCCAACGACACGCTAGCAAATAAAAAGTCAAATCCGTCCTTGTAAAAAGTTGTTGAGCTGGTCTCACCACTTCCTCTTGTCCACGTCCAGCTTGTAGAGGTCTCCTGCCAGGCCGTACTTGTTGGCGCTGAAGGCCTTGTAGCCTCCGTGGATGTAGATGGATCGAGTGTTTGGGTCGAAGACGCTGCTGTGGCCGTAGCCGCCCTGGACCAGAGCGCCGTCCGTCTCCACCACGCTCCACGTGTTCTTCCCTGGTAGAGGCCACAGAAGATATACACTTAAATATCACAATATTTATTTTACCAAACTGTTTTGTTTCTCTTTCAAATCCTATTTTATTACCATCATAGTCATTTTATATACATTTATATATAAGGTAAGGTAAGGTAAAACTTTATTGACCCCTCAGGAGGTCTCCTTCGGGAAATTGTTTAATATATTAATATATATTTATTTAAAAGTGTTGATTAAAATAAATTAGATTTATTTTTATTTACAATTATCATGTACATTTTCACGATTAGGGGTGTTATATCTATTTGAATATATCCAAATTATATCGCGATATTCTTTCCACGATATTGTATTGAATTTGTATTGTATTGGACAGCAATGTATAGATTATTAAAAAAGATAGATATATTTTCGTTTAAAGTACAGTAATTTGTGTGTAAAATTAAATAATTATATTATTTACAATGAACATGCAAATATTATCTTCAGTTTTTAGTTGCAATTAAACTGCTGGCCGCTAGATGGCAGCGGTCATTATGTTTTCGCCGCAAAATTGAAATCCCACGGGAATGGAGGCGATGACTGAGGACGAGAGGATACAGTCAATTCCAGCAGCTTTTAAAGCTGATGTTTGGACATATTTTGGTTGAAAATTCACATGCAAATATGCATAATGTTTGTTTATTTCTGTGTTGCAATTAAACTTGAGCCACTAGATGGCAGAATCCATTACAATGACATTCGGGAGATGACTGAGGATGAGAGGATACAGTCGATTCCACATATATATTGGACATATATTGGTTTGAAAACAAACGAAAGCAGTTACGACTTTGTCAAGAGTCATGTGGTCTGTAAATTCTGCAACACCAGAGTCAAGTACTCGACAATACTACACATATATCCTTGTTACTACAGTTTAGCAATTTATCGTATTATTGACCCTGTATCGTGCTACATATAGCGTCTCTATATTCTTGACAATAAACACCCTAAATACAGTATTTACACTAAAGTTCTACATATTTTTCAGGTTATTTCCACAATAAAGAAAGACGTATTTGTGATTAAACATTGTGTCGTTCGGGCGAGCGACTCACCGATGTCGTACTCCTGGACGTGGCTGATGTAACCGTACAGGGGGCAGTGTCCGAAAACCACCACCATGACAGGACTCTCTCCCTCCAGCAAGGGGGGCACGACGTGAGCCGAGTGACCCACCACGGCGTACTGGTCCTGGGCCCGGGGGTTCAGCAGCACCCAGGTCTGGTTCTGGATGTGGAAGACCCAAAGCTGGCTGGACACGTTCCCGGTGGAGTCGATCTTCCCTCCGTACATGTACATCGTTCCCTGTAAAAAGCAGCAGAGGATTATGGGTAAAAATGTAGTGTCAATCATGAATCATTGCTCGTCTCTCTCTCAGAGCCTAACATCTTTGCGCCGTGAGTTTCCGCTTCGGCAGAGTTTCATCCAGATTCGAGTCGAGGTTTGTCGGAGCGGCTTCTCCGGTCGCGTCGCTACGCTGACACAATTCGAGCATCGCAAACACGCGACACCTTCCGACGTTTCCGAAAAACCACTGAGCAGAAAAGTCTCTTGATTTATGATTCCATCAGCAGTTTTCTCGCCGGAGACTTCGCTGTGCAAGATGTTTACATCGCATCCGACACGACGGCAGGATGATACTTGTCATTCCACACTTGTCAGCTGCTTCCCCTCCTCGCAGGGATAGACATTTATTCTGTGAGAACAGATGGATTTGAGTAGAAGTTTACCTCATGAAGAGCCAGGGAGTGGCCATATCGTGGCGTGACGGCGTTGACCGAAGGTTCAAGGGTCAGCCAAGTCTTGCTTGATAGATTATAGCTATGAAAACAGAAAAGTACATTAATTTCTCTTTTTATCCCATCTTTATTGCTAGTAATGTCAGAATACAACAGGGATTTTTCCATTTTATTATCATTATTATTATACATGTTCCTTTAATTCTACTATATTTCCCCTTTTTTTTTATTATAAACAGAATTTTTTTTTTAGATTAACTTTTATAAAAGATATACCCAATCAGTTTCCATGTTAAATTGTTAAAAGCCCGATCGGTGGTAATTTGAACTTGCTGGAGTCTACTGACTCCTTTAAGAAACATCTTAAGACGTTTCTATTTGTTCAGGCTTTTCCTTGAATTTCTCGAACTCCTGTGTTGTTCTCAGTATTATCTTGATCTTTAAAGTATGTACTTTTTTGAGTATTGTTTTGATTGTTTAAGCGCTTTGTGACCCTGGTCTCGAAAAGCGCTATATAAATAAATATTACTTACTTACTTACTTACTTACTTTCTGGCTCCCCTAGTGTCGACATAGTGTCACTGCAATGTTACTTTAATCTCATCTTGGCATCTAATTTTAAAAAATGTCTCATAACTAGTCTAATAATTAATCAATCCACAGTGTATTTCTGCACAATAGCAACAAAATATTTCCATCTTTTATAAATACTTTCATTCTCAAGTTTAATAAGATGAAATATACAAAGACTGATCATGTTAGGATCTAATTTCATGTTCAAAACACCTCAATGTAAGTTACTACACATCGATCCACAGCTTTTTCAAGAGCGATACAATAAATTCATCTGTAATCGTTACTTTCATTCTTATAATTCTTAAAAATATATAAAATTATAAATATTTTTTCTCCTCACAAAAGCATCTAATGTAATTTTTAATGCATTTAAAACGCTTTTTTGTGTACATATGCATTTTTTACAATAAATCAATAAACAGACATTGTTTTTCACAAACATTTTCAATAGCAACAACAACAAAAAAAAATCATCCTTTAATTACCAATTTCATTATTTTATCAAAGTTAACTAGGGTTATAGCTATAAACACATAATATATATATATATATATATATATATATATATATATATAAAAATACAATACATCGATCCACTTCACATTTTTGCACAACAATGTTCGATAGCGACATAATTTCACCTTTTATTACTGACTGAGATTGAGAGGATACATTTGATTCCAGCAGCTTTTAAATCTGAGGTTTGGACATATTTTGGTTGAAAATTAATATGCAAACATTCATAACCTTGTTTTTTTTCCTGTTGCAATTAAACTTCAGGCCACTAGATGACAGCATATTTCTGAACAACAATGTTCAATAGCCGTAGACATAATAATTTCACCTTTTATTACTTATTTTATTCTAAAGTATCAATATACACCTTTACACATTAGACATTACGTCCAACTGTTATCAATGTACTGAGATATATTGCATTTCTAACCGTTTTGCAGTGTTATAATGGATTGAAGAACAAAAAAAACAAGATTTAAGTGTTAATAACAATAAACGAAGATGATACATTTGAAACTTTTGACATATTTAAAAGAGCAAAATGTATCTTCTGTTCTTTTTTTAAATTTGCTAATTGACAATTTCCATGTCCAGATACTTTTTTTTTTTTCTGGTGAGGTAGGACTATAAGTAGTTCTTAAGTTTATTTTTACATGATTTTAAATAAGACGAAACCCAACTATCATTACGACTCTGTAAACAATAATAGTGTCTTCCATTATCACACCCTAGGGGTCTCACCCCCTCTCAGTAAACTCATCACTGAAGCTTTGTGAATTTAGAAAAAGTATACCGATGCATGCATCATTTAAAAAAATAAATCAAAAGATTTTGTACTCATAACACAGTTATACTAGTTATACCAGTATGCTACTCATTCGTTATGGTTTTCAATTGTAAACATTATTTCTTATGACCTTTTATATCGAGGCTTGTCCTTGTGTTCGACTTAATAACAGCCATTTTCCATTAAAACATGACAGTTTCAATCTTCTAGAGCGTCCTCAGAGAACATGAGGTCATGTTAAATAACTGGGTGGAGTCGAGATGGAGAAACATCAGCTGCTGTTGCAATCTTTGAGTTTGAAATGATAGAGACGTCCGGCCTGATGCGACTGTAATTATCGAGAGGATGTCGAGAGTCAGTCGCTCTCCAACATGTTATTTAAACGCACACGTGCGTATTAAAACTATTTTTAATGTGTGTTCGGTTCAAAGTCCTTTGGGTTTGGATATTAAACACTCACGCTTTCACCATCTGATAGCTGGACGAGTTGAAGACATAGCCGCCGACGACCCACATGACGCCCTGATCCACCGCGGCCTTGTGGGCCGCCCGGGCCAGACCGGGTTCCGAGGATTCTTCTCTGGTCCAGAACGAGGAGTTGGCAGGCACCGGGACAGAGCAGTCTGGACCTGTTCCACAAAAAAAAAAAGTAGGAGATAGTGAATTGAAATTGTTATAAGTGATCAATACGACCTCAGACCCACTGATGCTAACAGACGAGCTAAGTAAGCAGCTACATCTCTCCATGTTAGATTCACCCTCGTTTTACAATATATATTAATAAAAACTTTTTTTCTTTTTTTTTTTAAACTAATGTGCATTTTCTATGAGGAGAAAGAAAAAAACATTTTTAAAAATTGTCATAAGTGATCAATACGACCTCAGATCAACTGATGCTAACGGGGCTATCGACGAGCTAAGCAAGCAGCTACATCTCTCCGTTTTAGATTCCCCTTGTTTTACAATATATATTAATAAAAACATGAATTAAGTATTTCAAAACTAAAGTGCCTCTTCTATGAGGAGAAAGAAAAACATTTTTTAAAATTGTCATAAGTGATCAATACGACCTCAGAACCACTGATGCTAACACACAAGCTAAGTAAGCAGCTACCTCTCTACGTTTTAGATTCCCCTTGTTTTACAATATATATTAATAAAAACATTAATTAATTAATTCAAAGCTAAAGTGCCAAGTCTATGAGGAGAAAAAAAAACATTTTTAAAACTTGTTATTCATATTTACATATTGAAAAAACAGCGTTAGCATCAACTAGCTAGGAGCTAACAACACATCTAACTGCCCAAACAGGAAGTCAATCAGTCCTCAGGCAATAACAAAGCACCATGTGACAGGAAGTGGAGTTCCGTCCAGCTATTCTCTCTCTCTCTGCGCCGCGGTCAAGCCGACATGGTTTCCTCGCTATAAATAAAAATCAACGCCGCTCTCCCTGGAGGCGGCGGCTTGTTTAAGGGCGCTCGCTGTGAAAGCGAGATTAAACGCCGCGCTGCCTCCATCCCAGAGACGTCCGTCTCCTCGCTCCGGATGGCGTGGAAAATGAGTCCATTTTGAGAGCGTCGCTGTGGACTGGACTCGTCCTCGGATTAATACCACGACAGGCTAATGAAGGAAGGATAGAAAGTCTGGCGAGCTCTGGGAATTGTGAGAACACTTAAAGTGAAGCTCATTGAAGTTGTCGGTTATAAACCCGGGTTGTTTTAAGAAGTACCAGAGCGTCCACTGATTTAGTAAAGATCAAGGTCAAAGATAACTTTTTGGAAAAATACATTTAATTAACTTATTTTTACGTTAGTGTTAGACTTCTTCAGCTAATGCTAACACTTGATTGTTACCACTAGCTTTACTGTAAAATACTTTTTGAGTTGACTAATAAACAACTTAAGTTTCATGTCTATGTACTCGATTATATTTTGATAATATTTACTAACATATGTTAAACTCAAGTCTGGCCCGCGGATTAATACTAAAATGAGTCGCAGATTTATACTACAGTGAGTTGCAGATTCATACTACGGTCACTTGCGGATTCATACTTCGATGAGTTGCAGATTCATACTACGATTACTGGTGGAGTAATACTACGGTGAGTCGTGGAGTAATACTACTGTGACTCGTGGACTAGTACTACGTTGACTCGTGGAGTAATACTACAGTGACTCGTGGAGTAATAATACGGTGACTCGTGGAGTAGTACTACGGTGTCTCGTGGAGTAATAATTAAGTGACTCATGGAGTAATACTACAGTGACTTGTGGAGTAGTACTACAGTGACTCTTGGAGTAATACTACGGTGACTCTTGGAGTAATACTATGGTGACTCGTGGAGTAATACTACAGTGACTCGCGGAGTAATACTACAGTGACTCGCGGAGTAATACTACAGGGACTCGCGGAGTAATAATACGGTGACTCGCGGAGTAATACTACGGTGACTCGCGGAGTAATACTACGGTGACTCGCGGAGTAATACTACGATGACTCGCGGAATATTACTACGGTGACTCGCGGAATATTACTACGGTGACTCGCGGAATATTACTACGGTGACTCGCGGAATAATACTACGGTGACTCGCGGAATAATACTACGGTGACTTGTGGAGTAGTACTACGGTGACTTGTGGAGTAGTACTACGGTGACACGTGGAATAATACTACGGTGACTCGCGCAGAAATTCTACGGTGACTCGCGCAGTAATACTACAGTGACTCGCGCAGTAATACTACAGTGACTCGTGGAATAATACTACAGTGACTAAAAATCGTTGAAAACTTTACAGTGAAGACTTTTTCATAATTTTAACGACAGACATTCATTTATTTTATTCCGTGAATCTTTCGTGACACCAAAAAATAAAAAACACTCACCTTGCCAGCCATGCTTGCAAACACAACTCTTGTCGTGACACTGGCCCTGCTCCGGAGCGCCGCAGTCGCCCTGGCAGTACGGCGTGTCGCAGGCTTCGCCCTTCCAGTTGACTTCACACTCACAATACACCGAGCCAGAGGTGCTTTGCACACGACACTCGCCTCGACCGGAGCAGTTGTTGGGACACAAGTTGACGCTGAGAGAGAGACAGAAGTGCAACATGTCAATGTTCGTGTTGTGACAGCGAGTGAACACTTGTCGCTCATCTGGGCAGAGAACGACGGAGTCGTCACGAGCGCAGCAGATGCTGCGAACACACCCAAGACTGCAGCAGATGCTGCCGACGTCGCTCAGCTGTTGACTGACGCCTTCGTGTTATTGCTGTCGGCAGCAGCAGCAGCAGCAGCAGTCGACACATTATTATCTGAACCCACATGTTTGTGTGAACGTGCCGCCATTATACACACAAATAAGCAATTAATGATGTCTCGGTACCGTCACACGAGTGTGAATGAAGACATGAAGAGGTTTTATTTACTATTAATTAAGAGTTTTTACTTTAGATTATTATTTAAAAACCATAAAAAATCCATTCAAAATACAATAAATGACTTCTTATATTATTTACTCATTTTTAAAAACTATGAATTAGTTTTACATTACTGTAGAATAAATTAAGTTTTTTTTTCCTATTTCTCAAGAAGTTTTTCTACTTCAATTTATTATTTAAAAATCAGTAAAATCAAATTAAAAATCATTATTAAAAGTACAATAAATGACTTATTCGTTTTTTTTCTTTTTCTTAAGAGATTTTACTTCAGATTCTTATTTAAAAATAAATTAAAATCAAATTAAAATCATTATTTAAGGTAAAATAAATTACTTAGTTTTTTTTCTATTTCTTAAGAGTTTTTACTTCAGTTTATTATTTAAAAATGAATTTTAAAAATCCATTCAAAATACAATAAATTACTTGTCAAATTATTTCCTATATTATTAACTAATTTTAAAAACAATGAATTCGTTTTTATTTGCATTACTGGAGAAAAAATGAATACATGATGAGTTTTTTTTAATTATTCAGAGATTTTACTTCAGATTATTATTTAAAAAAACAATTTAAAAAATATATTCTAAATACAATCAATTACTTGTAAAATTAGTTCTTATATTATTTACTCATTTTTAAAAACAATGAATTAGTTTTTATTTACATTACTTTAGAATAAATGGAGGTTTTCTTAAGAGTTTTTCTACTTCAATTTATTATTTAAAAATCAATCAAATCAAATTAAAATCATTATTAAAAGTACAATAAATAACTTCTTCGGTTTTCTTTCTATTTCTTAAGAGTTTTTACTTCAGTTTATTATTTAAAAATTAGTTTAAAAAATCGATTAAAAATACAATTAATTACTTCAAATTATTTCTTATATTATTAACTCATTTTTAACAATAAATTGGTTTTTATTTGCATTGCTGGAGAAAAAATGAAGACATGAAGAGTTTTATTTATCAAAAATCAATTTAAAATACAATAAATTACTTCTAAAATTATTATTTTTTTGGTTATTTTCTCATGTTTAAAAACCATTTTATCAGCATTACTGGAGAATAAATGACAACATCAAGAGTAAATGCTTCAAATGCTTCAAATGTTCCACAATGTTGAGTGATTTCTACTTCAAAATACATTTTAAAAATAAATAAATTACTTATTAGCTTATTAGCATCACTGAGGATAAATGAAGACACAAGGAGTTAAAACCTCAAGTTTCATTACATTTTTTAAGAGATTTAACTTCAAAATAAATTTAAAAAAAAAAAAAATCATGTCTAAATAACCTCACTGGAGGATAAATGAGATTTTTACTTCAACATATATTTTATAAAAGATCTTTCCTAGCTCCACCCAGACTTCAGCACCCGATACTTTGCAGGAGCACTCACTGGTACGAGATGTTGAAGCCGGTCAGGTTGTAGGCGGCGTCGCTGAAGAAGTGCAGCAGAGCGTAGCCGGACGTCGACACAACCTCGGGAACCGTCTCGTTGGCAGAGACCTCGGGAACGATGAGGCCGCTGTGGATTTCATTAGAAAGAAATGCATTAATTTCATTCTTTCTAACGCATAGAGCTTGATATTCTAGGTCCAATAAGGAAAAAATAAATTATCTAAATTCAATATATTTTTAATTCCTTGTCTTTTTAATTGGATATAAAAACATTTTATAATAATGCAAATATTTTGAATTACTAAAAACACTTTAATTAATTCTATTAATAGAGAAATCGTTTAATTCAATTATTCAAAAATAATATGAAATGCTTAAAAAAAACATTTAAAATATTACATTCAATCATTTTATATTCGGATTGGCACTGATATACTTCCATATGGATGCTATAAAAAAAAAAAGGAAAGATGGAAGATTTTTGTTTTGAAAGTGAGAGCAGTACCTGAAAGCAGCCAGCAGGGGGGCGTAGATGGAGTCCCCATCGTACACGTAGAGGTGGTCCCAGCTGCACTCGGTCGCAAAATGGTTGAATCGCAGTCGCAGCACCGAGTTGGGCCTGGAAGTAAAAAAAATGTAATTAAATAACTTGTCGAATTGATGGATAAAAATAAAATAAATTAATACAATTAATACAGAAATAAAATCATCTGAGTCATCAACAAAAATCTCTTAAAGTGTCAAGGGTTTAACGCCTGGACGAGCTCATCATTTCTCCGTTATGGGCGAAATGAAGATGTCGATCGTCGCCATTGACGAGTGATTGGATCTGAAGTGAGGCGTGAGAAGTGCTGCCGGAGCGTTTCCACGATCAGAGGCAACGTCTGTAATGAATGGATCTTTTTTTTCCGTCTCCGTTCGTCTGATGCCAAATGATGCGATCGATTCATGAACAACATCTGAAATAAAATACTTATTTTCAAAAGGCAATTTTAAAAGAGCGACTCACTGTCCTTCGATGAGCCACGTGCACTTGGTCTTGTACTTGTAGTTTCCTGGTCCGTCCGACAGGTGACCAGAGAGTCCAGTTAACCTGGAGAGAAATAGAAACAAAAAACATTGTAAATCAAACGTTTAAAATCCAAAACATGCAGATCAGGGCGACTTATTTTTCTAATGAGACTTGAACTTTCATCCTCATTCATGGATTATTTCTGAATCAGAAACATCTTTATGGCCGGTAATGTCAGAATAAAAGTGATTTTTCTATTTATAATATACATCTGCCTTTAATTCTACTATACGTTTCCCTTTTTTTTTTATTATAAACAGATTTTTTTTTTTTCAGATAAACCTTTATAACAGCCCAACATCCCAAATCAGTTTCCCTGTTAAATTGTTAAAATTCTTATTGGTGGTATTTTAAACAGTGTTTCTGGCTCCCCTAGTGTCGGCATAGTGTCACTGCATTGTTATTTTTACTTCTATTTAGCATCACTTTAGGATAAATGAGAACGTAAAGAGTTAAAGCATCAAGTTTTGAAGAGATTTTTACTTCAAAATGTATTTTGAAAAACAAATAAATTACTTTTATTTGCATCACTGAAGGATAAATGAGGAGTTAATTTATGAAATTTCATTTAAGAGAGATATTTACCTTAAATAATAAAAATATATATACATAGATGACTTAAAATTAGCATAACTGGAAGGTATATGAAGACATTAGGGTTTAAAACATGAAGTTTTGAACATATATTTTTTTAGATAAACCTTTAAAGCAGCATGTTAAATTGTTGAAAGCCCGATCGGTGTGGAATTTTAACAGTGTTTTTGGCTCCCGGCATAGTGTCACTGCATTGTTACTTTTACTTCTATTAAGCATCACTTGAGGATAAATGAAGACATAAAGAGTTAAAACATGAAGTTTTGAAGATATTTTTTTTAGATAAACCTTTATAACGGACCAACATCCCAAATCAGTTTCCATGTTAAACTGTTAAAAGCCGGATCAGTAGTATTTTAAACAGCGTTTCTGGCTCCCCTAGTGTCGGCATAGTGTCACTGCAATGTTGAAATTTCTATGTTTCGCTGTTGCCAGTTTTCTGTTTGTACATAGTTATTTTAAAAAAAAAAACAACAATCTAATGTGCGAGTTTCCCATTTTCAAAATAAGTTAAACCAAAAACACTAATAACGTGTCAAAATGTTACCTAGTGTGGCTTTAATGGTCATAATCTTGTTGATGGCATTTGTTGTTTCCTAACCTGTGTTTTAGTTACATACTTGTTTTTCTCCAGAGGAAACTTGTCTCGAGTGGACTTTCTAACGAGTCCGTGGAGACTTTCTCGATTCACAAGGAAAACAATAACTAGACAAACGGAGGAAACGAGCAGTGGACGGATCCGGGTCAGCAGAGGAACATGAAGCAACACGAGTGACCAACATTTAGATGCTTTAGAAAAATCGCATTTTGGTTTTTGAATCCGATAAAAAGCAGTGATGTAGAAGAGTACATCACTCTTGTTACTAAGCGTTACTAAGAGGTTCATTTTAGATTTTTAAATTACAATTTAAATTAGATATTTTAAATACTTTTATTACTTCTACATTACCAATTAAAAATAGTTTATGTACTCGAAATTCATTTTTGTTTCTTAATTTATTTTAAATATTTCTTTAAATGTCCACAACATTTGAGGATTTCATGCTTTTAGGGTGGATTTATTTAATAAAAAAAAATATATTTTTATAAAATGTATACAAGAGTTAAGAGGTTAATTTTTTTCAAAACTATCAAGTATTCAAATTATATTAAAGTTTAAATTCTACAATTTGTTTTAAATGACAAAACCATTTTATAACTTTTTTTTTTTTTTTTTACTTCCACATTAGAAATATTAATATAAGCGTTTACTTCACTCGCCATTTATTTTGATGGTCCTTTATTTTCCTTTATTCCTAATTTTAATATTTTTAGAATTAGCTTCTCTTCGGGGAAATTTATTTACTGAAAAAAACAACGATGAAAATAATCGCATTTTTGTTTTGAATCTGATGATAGCAGTGAATTACTAACGAGTCATTAATTGGTTCATTTTAGTTGTTTTTTTTAATAAACTGTGAATTAAAAATGATAATTTTACAAAACGTTTGAATGACAAAAATAATTTTCCTGCTTCTACATCAGTGATATAAACAATATTTGATAAACTCACAATTTATTTTGATGATTCTAAATTTGACCTTCTTTTTATTTTCGACAAAATTTGAGATTTTGCCAAAAACCAAAACGAAAAAATTATCAAAAATTGCATTTTAATTTTAAATCTGATGTACACATAAAATAAAAAAAATATATAAATATGTATTTGTATTCATTTTTTAAGTTTTTGATTTCTTCTCTGATTCAGATTTTTTTTCTATTCATTTAAACATTTGAAAAAAATGTAACTCAGACAATTTAAAAGAAAAGTATACGAAGTACACTTTGTGTAAATGAGATTTTAGACAAGATTTCTGCCGACATCAGAACGTTCTACTACGCAAGTATCTTCACTTCACCCTTTAAACAAAATATGTTACGAGGAAAGGAATCTGTCGAGATGTTTGTCTTTCGATTGAAAACTAAACGCTTCTGGGAAAAGTCTCGACCAGTTTTTAAAATAGTTAACGAATGACCCAAGTGTTGCGCAACATGCTGAGCTTTCTACAGCTGCTGGAGTTTAAACACAAACCCAAAGAAAACAGAACCAAAACCTCCGACTTCAGAATGAGTCACTCATCAAACACAAGGCCGGAAAAATCATCCCAACCAGTGGCAGGAAGATTCAAAAACGAAAGAAAAATGACTTTCAAAGAATATTCGCCATCAGCGACCCAGAATGCATTGCGGTAAAACTCGACCGTTATCGACTATAAAGGCGTTAAGACGAGGGCAAAAGTTAAAAAAACAAATATGAAGACGCCCTTGAGCAAGGTCGCCGAAATCCATCATGCAAAAAAAGGGACAAATAGCAAAGACGCCGCCAAAGTCTTTCGGGCCGAACGCAATTTCTATTCATCGCACGTTTTATTGGTCCAGATAGTATTTCTTCGACGCGAGCAGGAAAACATCTCCTTCGACACGACTTCCGCGGTTCTTCATCTTGATCTGATCCTTTCATCCGCACAAATGCTCTTGGTCGAAACCAGCCTCTGTCCTTAGTCCTTAACACTGATCTGGTTTTTAACTTGCGTTTTTTTCTTTAAAACAGATGTACTTTTAAATCTCTTGCGGTCACAATAAAACTAGCTAGTGGGCCAGCTTTGACACCCCGGGTTCAAGAAAGTGCTTTTCGTGTACTTTTAATAAATAAAGAAGTTACAAGGCAGTTGTTGCTTCTATTAATAGTATTATGTACAGTACATATCGCAATACAGTACGTATCACAATAAGTAAATATAACAATACAGTACATATTGCGATACAGTACGTATCGCAATACAGTGCGTATCGCAATACATTACGTATCACAGTACAGCACGTATCGCAATTCATTACATATCACGATACAGTACATATCGCGATACAGTACGTATCGCAATACAAGAGACAACGATACAATATATTGCGTTGTGTTACAAAACTGTAGTAACGAGGATGTATTTGTAGTATTGTCGAGTACTGAGTCTTGTCGGATACTATTGCCGTATCCTCTCGTCCTCAGTAATTTCCGGCATTTCAATGTTCCTTTAGCTGCGGAGGATGTAATGACTGCTGCCATCAAGTGGCCGGAAGTGTTAATGCAAAAGAAAAGCAGTGAATATTTGTTAATTGTATATATTGTTTTATTTTATTTTAATTGAAACCATAATGAAAATATAATGCATTTCTTTGAGTATATATATATATATATATATATATATATATATATATATATATAAAAATTTATTCACTGCTGTTGTACATCAATACAGTATCGTGAAAAGCAATAATGCAATATATTTCCATCACAGTATTTTCTAACATCCCTGCTATAAACGTATAATAAACAAGTTAAAAAAAAAGAAGTGAATCTACCCTCAAAGTTTGTCAACGTTGAGACGACAGAGTTGTTAACCTAAACCGGACAATAAAGGTTGATGACACAACAACCAGATTGTTTGAATTGCAGAAGTGAAGATAGTGTAACCATGGCAACAGCTGGCCAACACAACCATAACACTTTAAAGTACATCACGGCCCTTAGTTTGGATTTGAAAAAAAACAACATTCTGAAATGTAATATTGAAGCTATGAAGTCATTTTCACGTCCTTCCTTATCTTCGTACGATCAAATGATTTCACGTGTAATACTTCCTTCAAATGAAAAGTGTTTATTGCGACTTTAAGTTTAAAAAAAAAAAAAAGGAATTTAATTTTTATTTCCATTTCCTTCTACCGTGATCAATATCACATCACAGTCACGTCCGAAAGTCATTAGACGTCTCTCGGCCTCAACAACAACATTTGGAGAAGCAGCGTTAGCTTCTGTGAGCGGCCATTGTCTGAGGCTTAAATGCAGCTCTTTGAGCGACACAACAACAGAGTCCAGATCAACAAACGCACATACGCTCGTAAAAGTTCAACCTTTGATTTTTACGAGCGTATTGTTTTCGAGGCTGTCCAGGAGCGAGAAATAAAAAAACAACAACAACTGCTGCGAAAGATGCTAATGCTAACTTGCTAATTATGAAAAATGACGCTACCTTTAAAACAGCATCGAAGGTAAACAAACGGCCGAACTGAAGAATATAAATACAAGAAAACAAGCAGATGAATAGATAAGAAAGAAAAAAATGAAAGAAGATGAACAAAGACGGACTGCAGGAATGAAGAATGTGAAGGTAGGAAAAGAAAAGAACAGAGGATTTAATAAATGAGAAGCAACGATAGAAGTAGGATGTCGCGAAGGAAAGAAAAAGGACAAGGAAGAAGGGATGAGTGGGTTACAGAGGTGGGGATGAAAAGGAGAAAAGACCGATGGAGGGATCGAGAGATGGATAGGAAAGATTGAATGTAAGACTGAAAAAAATGGAAGAACAGAAGGAAAAAAAAGGGAGGAGAAAACGAAAAATATTCCAAGAAAGGAAGGAAGAAGGAGAAGAAAACGTGAAGTCTAAGAATGAATGGAAGAAGGAAAGGGAAAAGGAAAAGAACGGAGCTGTGGATAGAAGATGGAAAGATGAAGACGTAAGAAAAGGAGGAGCAAAGAACAAAGTAAAGATGAAAAGAAGAAATAAAACTCAAGAAAGAAAGAAAAGGAAGGGGAGAAACAATGGGAAAAATTAGATTTTAAATGTTTAAAGAAAGAGTGAGGTAAAGCAGATAGAAAGAAAAGGAAGAAGAAAAGTTAAGGTAAGACTAGGAAAGAAATGTGCACAGAAAAAAAAGAAAAGAAAGCGTATGTCAAACCACAGAGCAGACGATAAACTTGATCACGTTTCCAAAACTTTATCGACAAATGGAAACTCACGAAAGTTGGCAGTCAAGAAGGATCTCAACACACAACTGTAGTGATGAACACACAACTGTAGTGATGAACACACAAGTGTAGTGATGAACACACAACTGTAGTGATGAACACACAAGTGTAGTGATGAACACACAAGTGTAGTGATGAACACACAAGTGTAGTGATGAACACACAAGTGTCGTGAAGAACACACAAGTTTAGTGAAGAACACACAAGTGTAGTGAAGAACACACAAGTGTAGTGAAGAACACACAAGTGTAGTGAAGAACACACAAGTGTAGTGAAGAACACACAAGTGTCGTGAAGAACACACAAGTGTAGTGATGAACACACAACTGTTGTGAAGAACACACAAGTGTAGTGAAGAACACACAAGCGTAGTGAAGAACACACAAGTGTAGTGAAGAACACACAAGCGTAGTGAAGAACACACAAGTGTAGTGAAGAACACACAAGTGTAGCGAAGAACACACAAGTGTAGTGAATAACACAATAATGTAATTAAGAACACACAAGTGTTGCGAAGAACACACAAGTGTAGTTATTAACACAATAATGTAATGAAGGACACACAAGTCTAGTGAAGAACATACAACTGTTGTGAAGAACACACAAGTGTAGTGAAGAACACACAAGTGTAGTAAAGAACACAATAGTGTAGTGAAGAACACAATAGTGTAGTGAAGAACACACAAGTGTAGTGAAGAACACACAAGTGTAGTGAAGAACACAATAGTGTAGTGAAGAACACAATAGTGTAGTGAAGAACACACAAGTGTAGTAAAGAACACAATAGTGTAGTGAAGAACACAATAATGTAATGAAGAACACAATAGTGTAGTGAAGAACACAATAGTGTAGTGACGAACACAATAATGTAATGAAGAACACAATAGTGTAGTGAAGAACACAATAGTGTAGTGAAGAACACAATAATGTAATTAAGAACACACAAGTGTTGCGAAGAACACACAAGTGTAGTTATTAACACAATAATGTAATGAAGGACACACAAGTCTAGTGAAGAACATACAACTGTTGTGAAGAACACACAAGTGTAGTGAAGAACACACAAGTGTAGTAAAGAACACAATAGTGTAGTGAAGAACACAATAGTGTAGTGAAGAACACACAAGTGTAGTGAAGAACACACAAGTGTAGTGAAGAACACAATAGTGTAGTGAAGAACACAATAGTGTAGTGAAGAACACACAAGTGTAGTAAAGAACACAATAGTGTAGTGAAGAACACAATAATGTAATGAAGAACACAATAGTGTAGTGAAGAACACAATAGTGTAGTGACGAACACAATAATGTAATGAAGAACACAATAGTGTAGTGAAGAACACAATAGTGTAGTGAAGAACACAATAATGTAATTAAGAACACACAAGTGTTGCGAAGAACACACAAGTGTAGTTATTAACACAATAATGTAATGAAGGACACACAAGTCTAGTGAAGAACATACAACTGTTGTGAAGAACACACAAGTGTAGTGAAGAACACACAAGTGTAGTAAAGAACACAATAGTGTAGTGAAGAACACAATAGTGTAGTGAAGAACACACAAGTGTAGTGAAGAACACACAAGTGTAGTGAAGAACACAATAGTGTAGTGAAGAACACAATAGTGTAGTGAAGAACACACAAGTGTAGTAAAGAACACAATAGTGTAGTGAAGAACACAATAATGTAATGAAGAACACAATAGTGTAGTGAAGAACACACAAGTGTTGTGTAGATCAAGGACCATTTTGATGTTATATTTAGTGATATTATATATTTAAACGTCTTCATAAGTCACTGAAGTGTTGAACACAACAGTTGTGTAACTACTTTCATTGAAGACTTTCAACCTACATCACTTCTCACTGTGGGCAGCGACAGAGTTGTCGGTTCAACACCGTCATCGTCCTCCCACCTCTCGTATGGTCAGCTCGACACACACACACACACACACACACACACACACACACACACACACACACACACACACACACACACACACACACACACACACACACACACACACACACACACACACACACACACACACACACACACACACACACACACACACACACACACACACACACACACACACACACACACACACACACACACACACACGACCTTTGACCCCTCCACCCTAGCTTTATCAAAAACAAACCATAAGTGGAAGTAAAAATAAAGAAGTTTGTTTTTTGTAACTAAAATAAACGCCATTATCTTGAAATTACTTCCTGACTCCTGTAGCTACAATCTGGTGCACAGTTGGCGCCAAGTGATGACATCACAACGTGTTATTTTACCTTCAAAATCAAACCTAAAATTCATTGACTCAATCAATTCAGCTCAGCTAAACAGAAGCTTTAGGTCACATTATTTAAACATTGACGTTTGTCAACAACAAAAACAGAAATATACTCTTGACTGAAATTATAATTTGTTGTTCATTTTTCAGTTTTTCTGAATTAAGAAAATTGGTAGTAATTTCACCTAGCGAGCAATGCTAGCAGCTAGCTAGACTAGCAAGAATAGCAGTATAAATTGTACTTCCTTCAATAATAAGATTATTGAAATATGCTGTAATATTTAAATGGATTTACCTCAGGAAATGTGTTTTTTTTGGGGGGCGGGGGGGGGGGAATACTGAATCCTGTAGCATTAATATTTACTTACTATATTTACGTATATTCTGGAAATGATCACAGTTTTCAGAATGTACAAAATACACAAAGTGTCACGGATCTCACCATGCTAGCGCAAGAAGAGCCATTTGAAGCGTAATTACTTTCTAAAAATAAAATAAAAACATTTTTTATTAATATGTTTGAAGAAATACAGAAATGTGTAATATTTATACATAAGTATAGATGTAAACAACTTGTAAAGTTTGAGATCAAGTTTTGTTTTTTAGTTCTTTTTTTTTACATTAATTTATTTCAAAATGTTAACAAAATAATATCTGACGGATATAAGAACTTATAGTTTTGTTGGTTAATCGTAGATATACATAAATTAAATATTAATATTTTAAATGAAAGTGTTACACACTGGTAATCTCACTTATCTAGCACTACTATCAACTAGCAAAAATAGCTGTTTAAATACTATGTATAATCAAATTATTAATATATATTTTTTACTTTCAACTATACATATCAAAAACTATAATATTATAATATATATAATGTAATAATTAGAAGTAGCATTTATATTTAGTTTTAATTTTTTTTTTTTTATAGTTACTTATTTTTGGGAGATTAACAGTGTTTATATCCTAATTTAAAAATGTTTTTTTAAATTGTACATACAATTTAAATGATAAATATGAATTCGTTTTTAATTAAACGTCTCCAAAACTGTAAAATAATTCACATGTATACTTAAAACTGCAGCATTTTTATTTACTTTAATTTTAAATTGTATATGAACTATTACCAAATTTAGATACTTTGCTTCAAAAAAATACACAAGTGTTACTTATGGTCATTTCACTTAACTCGCAAAATTTGCGGTTTAATAGTACATAGTATTTAAAATAAAATAATCGAAATTTGTTTTTAATTTTTAATTATATCTCTCCAAAACTGTATTTTTAACTATATTTGCTAAGGGGAAAAATACTACAAATTGTAGCATTTATATATATATTCTTTTTTTAATTATAAAATGTCTTATTTTTAGGAGATCGAAAAGGTGGTATTTACACATTTCACATAACAGCAGTTTAAATACTTCTTATAATGTATTTTTCATTTTTAATTATACTTCTTCACTTAAAATCATTCGTTTAAGGAAGAAACACAAAACATTGTAGCATTTAATTATTTTTGGCTAAATATATTACACAGGATATATTATTTAGAATAAAAATATTTTAATTTCATTTTAAATGTTATCTCCAAAACCATACAACTATTCACATTTGTTTTAGCATTTATATATTTTTTTATTTAATCATTTTTGAGAGACTAACAATAATATAGATACTACTTTATTTTTAAATACGTGTTTCAAGATAGTAGTTTCACTCGCACTACTATCAACTAGCTAAGCTACACTAGAATAAATAAATAAAAAGAAGATACTATTTATTATTATATGTATTGAATTTCTTTAATTTCTTTAAAAACTTTACAATAATTTATATTTATTTGGAAGGAAAAGAAAACGCAAAATAAACAAAACATACACGTTTGACGTCATTAAACGAATAAGAATAAACATAATATTATGAAAACGTGTCAATATTTGATTTTTATTTAAATGACGTAAACACCTGCAGCAGGTGAAACATGTCGCTGCTTCATCTTCATATTATGGGATGTGTTTTATCTAAGCGATGTCGTCACGGGGGCCAGACATGTCAACACACAGCGGGATCCACGGAACCGTCTCACGGTGATGACGCAGACACGTAAATAAAGAATAATAAAAACCCAACAGAACCGGGTTCGGTACCTGAATCTCCCCCCGCAGTGCTGACACAGGTCTCCCACCCAGCCGGGGAAACACACACAGTTGCCGGTGGCGTTGTTGCACCGGCCGTTCAGACACGCTTTGTCGCAGTCCTTCGCCGCGGCGAGCCCGGCGAGGAGGACCAGGAGCCCGGCGAGCAGCACCAGCGCGCCCCGGCAGGAGGCCCGCCGCGTCCAGCCGTACATTCTCTCCCACAAAAAGATGGCTGCTGAGCGGCTAGAGAGGAGGAGGGAGGGAGGAGGGGGGGACGAGTACGAGCCCGAGCACCGGGGGGAGCCCGGAGGAGGAGGAGGAGGAACCGGGTCGCGACGCTACGGAGGTCGAAAGGGCGGAGAGAGTGTTCGCTGGTCGCGGGGTTCTTGGCTCTACATCCTCCCGGAAGGTTCGCAGCAGCAGCGGCGCCGCAGCAACACTGAAGCCGCAGATCCACGGCCAGAAGTGACGTCGTAGTAACGGAAATGCGCAACCGGGGGGAGGAAGAAGCGCGCTGGACTTTAAACCGCGGGGACGTGGAGTGAGCGTGGGGTGCGCGAGTGGAGGTCGTTCGGTCTCGTTTTTTTTAGGGGGTTGGACTCGAAATAAAACGTTCGCTTTTAACGCGATTTCAGAAGTTGAGGTGACGGGTTTTTAGGGTCATTACGGTAAACCGATTACATTTCCGCGTTGGTAGATTCACAACAAACAGTCGAAACATGTACATTTAAACGAAATAAAACTTGCTTTAAAACGCGAATTACTATAATAATTATGTTTCTACCTGGAAAAAAACATGTTATGAACAATATAATGTAATTATTTTAGTGATTTAGTGATTTTTTTAAATTATCGCTAGAATGTTATTTTTTTGTAATTGTTTTTATTTAATTTGTATTTAAATTGCATGTCTTAGTATAAGGTGTACGTATTTTTAATATTTGTGTAACCTGCTTTTAAAATGGGAAAAATTACAATTTGTAAAACAATATTAAGAATGTAAAATGTAAACTAAATATCCTTAAATGATGAACGTGTCTAGAGGTATTTTTATTTTATTATTATTATTATTATTTTATTATTTATTTATGTAAATACGTGTCAAAAATAAATGCTAAAGGATCAAAAACGCAAGTGATATGATAAATTAAATATTTTAAATATAAAACTAAAAAATGTTTTGTCGAGTTCTCATTCGTTCGAAATATACCATGTAACATATAAATACAAATGTTATTAGTTTGAGGTCAAACATTAAGTATTATTTTTAAATACAAAAACATAATCAAATGCTGGTTTAAATATTTAAACTTAAATAAATTGAGATTCACTCAAAAACAAAGAAAATATTACTTTCTGAATTCACACACACACACACACACATATATATATATATATATATATATATATGCACATAAAAACGTGATTAATATTATACAATTTAAATGTAGTTATCTCGAATAGTAATATGTGTTTAAAGGGGTAAGTAGCTTTAAAAAAACAACATTTAAATAGGTGTTAAAATGATTTTAAAAGATCAGAAATTCCAGTTCAAATATTGTTAATTGAATAAATGTGTTTAAATATCATTTTTAACTATTTAATAACAACTAAAATTCTGTGTGAAACTTACATTATTTAATACAAATACATATTAAAACATTCTTGAAATATATTAGTTATAATAATTATAGTAATAAACATGTATTACTGATTTAAATCAGTTTCCCTCGTTGTTTCAAAAACACAGAGAAAAGTGTTTAACAAACACAAATAAAGATCCGACACGACTAGTATTGAAGAGTTTATTCAACGTAGACTTGGACGAAGTCATCATAATCCGACACGCTCAGAGCATGAAGCGCATCGATAAACACCAACCCGGGACAGATTGATCGTTGCCATGGAAACATAAATAAAGCGACTTGAACATATTTACAGACGCGGACAGAAGGTTGTGCAGAGTGAAGGGAGGATGAGCAGGAGCTTCTTCTTCTTCTTCTTCTTAAAAAAGAGAAAGAATATTGTCATTACTCAGCGTTTGTTCTTTAAAAAAAGGCCCATTTCCTGTACAAAAAAAAGGCTCCTCAGGTTCCTAAAAAGCAAGGAAATGATTCGACAGGAGACGCTTTTTTTCTTTTATATATAAAAAAGAAATGTCAAAATCATTTAGAAAAAGTACAATCGTTGGAAGCGAAGAACAAAAAAAAAAACATCATCGTCGCAGACGTGACCTTCTCGTGAGGATCACATGACCAAAGACGTCATCAGGTCCAGTGTAAAGAGGAGGTGAAAAAAGAAAAGTGCACTTGATGGCACACTCTGGTGGGGGGGGGGGGGTCACGGGGTCACGGATCCTTCTCCTGGTCCGTGCAACACTGAGAGTCTCGTACAGCAGGAGGCGCCGGATCCAAAAACTCCAGACTATCTTACAGGCGTGAAAAGAGACGTATTTACAGGGAAAAGAGAAAAACTGTACAAACGGTTCCCGGAAAAAAAAAAGTCCAGAAAAAGTCCTTCCTCTCATGCAGAAGGTCATTCATTCATCGGGGGGGTTTGGAACCTCCTTTATTTTCTTCAAGGCAAATCTGATTATCATCGACATCCCTCCTTCGTTCTTCTTTTTTTTTTTTTGGTCTTCCAGGCGTTTCTTAAGGACGACGATCCTCGTGGCGTCCGGACCTGAGGTGTTGCACACGACGACGGGGTCAGTTGTCGCTCTTGGGCGTGGAGAGGCGCGCCGGGCGACCCATGGACGAGGCGCTGTAGGTGCGGCTGCGCTGCCTCATGGCCGGCCGACCCGGCAGCTCCAGCTCCTGGAAGAGAGGCGTGGAGATGATCTCCGCCGCCTGAGGACGCTCGCCGGGGCAGAGAGACAGCATGCTGCGCACCATGTTGAGCTGCAGGGACACGGAGGAGGCTTTAGTCTATGGACCCTGAACGCACCACTGGTGGAATGAACGATGGAGGAGTGGAGGAGGAGGAGGAGGAGGAGGAGGAAGAGGAAGAGGAGAAAGAGGAAGAGGAGAAAGAGAAAGGGGAAGAGGAGAAATAGGAAGAGGAAGAGGAGGAAGAGGAAGAGGAAGAGGAGGAAGGAGAGAGGTAGGAAGAAGAGGAAGAGGAGGAGGAGGAAGAAGAGGAAGAGGAGGAGGAGGAAGAGGAGGAGGAGGAAGAAGAGGAGTAGGAAGAAGAGGAAGAGGAGGAAGAGGAAGAAGAGGAGGAGGAGGAAGAAGAGGAAGAGGAAGAGGAGAAAGAGGAAGAAGAGGAAGAGGAGGGAGAGGAAGAGGAAGAGGAGGAAGAAGAGAGGTAGGAAGAAGAGGAAGAGGAGGAAGAAGAGAGGTAGGAAGAAGAGGAGGAGGAGGAAGAAGAGGAAGAGGAGGAGGAGGAGGAGGAAGAGGAGGAAGAAGAGGAGTAGGAAGAAGAGGGAGAGGAGGAAGAAGAGGAGAAAGAGGAAGAGGAGAAAGAGGAAGAGGCGAAAGAGGAAGAAGAGGAAGAGGAGAAAGAGGAAGAGGAGGAGGAGGAGGAAGAGGAGGAGGAAGAAGAGGAAGAGGAGGAAGAAGAGGAAGAGGAGGATGAAGGTGTTTCTAGACAGATTATGCTTGTGGATTATGATAATCTCACGTTAACAGTGATGAACGTGTTATTGACGTGAAAACACAATTTAAATTGATTTAATCTTATATATATCAATATAAAGTTGGTTCGAACACAATAAAGACGTCACAATACATTTACTATTAACTAAAGATTATTTAAATGAAGATTAATTTTGATTAAACATTTTAAATTATCAGATTTTGAACTTTTATTGTTTATTGTTATATATCGAAAGCTTGTTTTTTATTTTTTATTAACTTAGTTAAATCCATTTTATACAGAAATATTTTAATAATAATAACAATTGAAATAGAAAATTGTGAATATTGTCAGTTTTATCTGGTGGAACTATTATAACAAATGTGTATATTTAGTCTAAAAGCCAAAAGGTTTAAAAAATATATATAGTTTTGAACGACTGGAATTACAATATTAACTCATTTATTAATTATAATTACTAAAATTCCCGTTTCTTACATTACTGGCAATGAAGCCGTTCCTGGTGAACAACAACATCCCAATTATAATAATAATTAATTAAAGTTAAAGCATTTTAAATGTTAAAATTAAGAATTTAATATGTAGAAGGAACTAATAAACTTCCATATATAGGTGACCTAAATAAATGTATAAATAAATAAAATAAACATATAAAAAAATTACAATATTTCTGAGAAATGTCCTTGAAAGAAAAATAATACAAACAATAATAAAAATATATATTTATAAATGATGTCGATAAAGAAAACACAATTTAAAAATATATATATAGAAATAAATCATATGATAATAACATACTAGTTGAAAGGTAAAAACGTCAAGTTAACGATCAGAAACCAATTTAGAGAGAAAAACCACAGCAAAAAATGTAATAAAAGTTTAGAAAAACAGTTTATAATTCATTATAAAAACATAATTTCACCCTAATGTAAACATCCCTGATTATTACAATATAATATATGTGAAATTATACAAAAATATATCATATTCTCTTGCAATAAAACACTATAAACGAATTATTATTATTATTATTATTATATTACCAAAAACAATTACAAGCAGTAGTCGTGTCCCGCCTCTAGAGGGCGGCAGACTCACCTCTTGGTGGTTGTTCCTGGAGAACTCCTCGGGGATGTGCAGAGACCTCACCTGAGTCAGCGTCTGGAAGGAAAGACACACCTGAGGAGCTGCTCGTCGCTTTTGTGTTTCAAACAAACACAAAAAATACATCGACGACGCGGATTTTACGAGTTGACGACGGATGATGACGTTTTTTTCTCTGTTTATTTAGATACGCGCGCTCTCCACTAGGGGGCCTCACTCAAACACAGACGGAAAATCTCGTTTAAAAAACAAAGAACAAAAACAAATAAAAATCCTCTATATAGACACTTAAGTTTATGTCCTCTAAGTTTTAAAGATTTTAAACTGTTTTAAATTCATAATAATAATATATCAATCTTTAAAACGCTCAAATGTGTCAAGAATAACAATAAATAAGTCATTAAGGGATGGTTTTCAAGATTCTAGCACATGTTTTGGGAAAAAACAGCTCAAGTGCTCCATAACAAGGTACATGTAGTTATTCAAAGTACACCAGGTTTTAAAATACTGAATATTGTATGAAAAACATGTTATCCATGTTATTCTGTTTACTAGAGGAGGGTATAGTAGAAATACTGGTAACTACAAAAGGTACAGAAGAAATACTGGTTACTACAAAAGGTACAGTATAAATACTGTTTACTACAGGAGGGTAGAGTAGAAATACTGGTTACTACAGAAGGGTACAGTAGAAATACTGTTAACTACAGGAGGGTAGAGTAGAAATACTGGTTACTACAGGAGGTACAGTAGAAATACTGTTAACTACAAAAGGTACAGTATAAATACTGGTTACTACAGGAGGGTACAGTAGAACTACTGTTTACTACAGGAGGTACAGTAGAAATACTGTTAACTACAGGAGGTACAGTAGAAATACTGGTTACTAGACGAGGGTACAGTAGAAATACTGGTAACTACAAAAGGTACAGAAGAAATACTGGTTACTACAGGAGGTACAGTAGAAATACTGTTAACTACAGGAGGGTAGAGTAGAAATACTGGTTACTACAGGAGGTACAGTAGAAATACTGTTAACTACAAAAGGTACAGTAGAAATACTGGTTATTACAGGAGGGTACAGTAGAAATACTGTTTACTACAGGAGGTACAGTAGAAATACTGTTAACTACAAAAGGTACAGTAGAAATACTGGTTACTACAGGAGGGTACAGTAGAACTACTGTTTACTACAGGAGGTACAGTAGAAATACTGTTAACTACAAAAGGTACAGAATAAATACTGGTTACTACAGGAGGTACAGTAGAAATACTGTTAACTACAAAAGGTACAGTAGAAATACTGGTTACTACAGGAGGGTACAGTAGAAATACTGTTTACTACAGGAGGTACAGTAGAAATACTGGTTACTACAGGAGGGTACAGTAGAAATACTGTTAACTACAGGAGGGTAGAGTAGAAATACTGGTTACTACAGGAGGTACAGTAGAAATACTGTTAACTACAGGAGGTACAGTAGAAATACTGGTAACTACAGGAGGGTACAGTAGAAATACTGGTTACTACAGGAGTTACAGTAGAAATACTGGTAACTACAGGAGTTACAGTAGAAATACTGTTAACTACAAGAGGTACAGTAGAAATACTGGTTACTACAGGAGGTACAGTAGAAATACTGGTAACTACAGGAGGGTACAGTAGAAATACTGGTTACTACAGGAGTTACAGTAGAAATACTGGTAACTACAGGAGTTACAGTAGAAATACTGTTAACTACAAGAGGTACAGTAGAAATACTGGTTACTACAGGAGGTACAGTAGAAATACTGGTTACTACAAGAGATACAGTAGAAATACTGGTTACTACAGGAGGTACAGTAGAAATACTGGTTACAATATGATAGAACAGAAAAAGTTTTACAGTATTGTTTACAGTGAACGCAAAAGAGCATTCTGAACAAAAACAACAACAGCCCAGATCTCACTGCTCCTCTCACTGCTCCTCTCACTACTCCTCTCACTGCTCCTCTCACTGCTCCTCCTCACTGCTCCTCCTCACTGCTCCTCTCACTGCTCCTCTCACTGCTCCTCTCACTGCTCCTCTCACTGCTCCTCTCACTACTTCTCTCACTGCTCCTCCTCACTGCTCCTCTCACTGCTCCTCTCACTGCTCCTCCTCACTGCTCCTCTCACTGCTCCTCTCACTGCTCCTCTGACTTGCTCCTACTCCTCTCACTCCTCCTCACTGCTCCTGCTCCTCTCACTCCTCCTCCTCCTCACTGCTCCTCTCACTGCTTCTGCTCCTCTCACTGCTCCTCTCACTGCTCCTCTGACTTGCTCCTACTCCTCTCACTCCTCCTCCTCACTAATCCTCTCACTGCTCCTGCTCCTCTCACTCCTCCTCCTCCTCACTGCTCCTCTCACTGCTTCTGCTCCTCTCACTGCTCCTCTGACTTGCTCCTACTCCTCCTCCTCCAGACATGACAGTGTTTGTTTCCGAACAGACTCCTCACTCCTCACTCTAACTCCTGCCACTGAGTCTCAGCTCAAATGTGTCAACAACTGTTTCACCATCAGCTGATAAATAACGTTTTATTATCATTAGATATCATCACAGAACCAGAGCTTTTTAAACTGTATTTAAGGCTTGAAATATTGTTTCTGCTACTGTGGGACGTCGTGTGTTTACTTGTGTAAATAATGAAAAAACATAGTTTTGTTGGGAGGTTGGGTTGTTTAGAAAACTAAAACTGTTCGCACAAATGCTTGTTAATGACTGGAAAACAACTGTAATCCCAAAAAAGAATAACAACGCGTCGAAGACGAGTTTGTACTGTGAAAACTGTTTAAAATATAAAATATGGCTTTAATTTCACACAATAGTCACCTTTTATTTACCTTTTCTATTCTTTGAAGAGGTGTATTAGTCAGAGACAGAACCCTGGTGGAGTCTCTGGTAAATTAAAAGATTATGTAGCTTTGTTGTGTGTGTGTGTGTGTGTGTGTGTGTGTGTGTGTGTGTGTGTGTGTGTGTGTGTGTGTGTGCGAGTGTGTTATTTACCTTCACTCTCTCCATCTGTGTACTGAAGGGATGCAGCAGCTCAAACAGAATCAGACCCAGAGAGTAAATGTCCACTTTATGAGAGTAGGAATTCCCAGAGAGCTGTGGAGGACAAACATTAAAACATTAAAACATTAAAAATTAATTAAAAATAAAGCTACGAAGTTGTTGACGCCGACCTGCTCCGGACTCATGTAGAGTTTGGTGCCGACCTGGCCGGTGTGGCGGGTCAGCAGCGGCGCCGGCGTCAGCGTGCACTCCTCGTCGTCCTCCTCCTGGTCCATGGCCGTCACCAGGCCGAAGTCTCCCACCTTCACCACGTCGTCCAGGGAGAAGAAGATGTTGGAGGGCTGGAGGACATGAAGGAGAGACGCTTGACACTTCATCGGGATCACGGTGAGAAAAGTTTGACCCCAAGTTATACTGACAGAACTTAACTTAAGAGTAGTTAACGGTTCACAAAATCTGACACAAAATTATACTGTCAGAAGGTAACTGTCTGTTGTAACTGCCCCGAAATTATAATAACAGAACTTACTTAGCTGGTATAACAACATAAAATAACAACTGACAAAATTTAGCCCCCAAAAAATACTGACAAAACTTAATTTAAGAGAACATCACAATACTTTTTAGCCACAAAATTATACTAAAATAACTTTTTGGCTTTCAATTCATATTTAATTTCCTTCACATTATTATTATTTGATGGTTTATATTTAATAAAGAGTGCGTTAACTATAAAAAACATCCTTTTTTTTTGTTTGTGTTCATTTTAGTGTTGCAATTAAAAAAAAATACATACATTTATTTGGCTTTTAAATCATATTTATTTTTTTACAAAAGTTTTTATTATTGTTAACATTTCAAAAAAGGGTGTATAAAATTAAATGATTATCTATATTTATTTTCAAGTAACATTCAAATGTTCTGTAAGATAACTCAAATGTTTTATTTACAGCATGTTGTTGCAATTAAACTCCAGGCCACCAGATGGAGTTTATAGTTCAACAAAGTGTGATTAAAATAAAATAATAAGTGTTTTTTATTTACTTGGAACATATACAGTATTCCAGTGCGATCATTTTTGCTTCGCAAATAATACATAGATGGCAGCAGTCATTACATCCTCTGCAGCTAAAGGAACAATGAAATCCTGCAAGATCGCGGTGGTGACTGAGGACGAGAGGATACAGTCGACCCCAGCAGCTTTTAAAGCTGATGTTTGGACATATTTTGGTTTCAAAACAAATGAAAGCAGTTACGACTTTGTCAAGAGTCATGTGGTCTGTAAATTCTGCAACATCAGAGTCAAGTACTTGACAATACTACACATATGTACTTGTTATTAAAGTATCACTATATATTGCATCTTTGCCACTGTATCGTGATACGTGTCGTATCGCCAGATTATTTTCATTACGTCAGCCGAGGAGGTTTAGAGGTTTATTGATCCGATTGTTTTATAATAAAAGACGAGCTCCTTGGCGGAGGTATGCGGCGTCCCGGTGCTCTTACCTTCAGGTCTCTGTGCATGAGACCCTTGCTGTGCAGGAAGTCGACGGCCTCGGCGATCTGGACGAAGATGTCCAGACACTCGTTGTGTTGTCTCTCCTCCGGGAGGCAGCGCTGAGCCATCCAGTCCTTCAGGTTCTCCTTCCGGCAGAGCTGCATCTGGATGTACATGTAGACCTGCAGGGGGCGCACAGCACACTGAGACACGGGCAGGAGTGAGCGAGTGAGGGGTCAAGGGTCAGGGGGACCGACCTTCGGGGAAGACTGCGGTTTGGCGGCGGGGGTCGGCGGGAGCGCCAAGGAGAGCGAGGTGGGTCGCGGCGGCGAGGAGGAGAGAGGACGGGAGTCTCCTCCGTCGGTGCCGGACGAGGAGGAGGAGCTGCTCCTGTTCGTCGTCGTCGTCGTCCCGGGACCCAGCGAGTCCGTCTCCGGGTCCGCCTCGGCGTCGCGGTCGCAGCCCGAGTCCTCGAAGACGATGTCGAAGGAGGAGGAGGTGCAGTCGGCGGGGTCGCGGGACGGGAAGATCTCGAAGGAGTGCGGCGTGTCGGACGGTTCCGGGTCGGCCTCGGAAGACGGGTCGTTGAGGCTCAGAGCTGCGCCTCCACTGCTGCTGCTGCTGCTGATGGACGCCTGGACGTCCACTGACGCCTCCGGCGCTTCTGTCCCGCAGAAGGCCGAGGTGGACACGGGGACTTTGACCGACAGCGCCTCCATGTTGTCACGGAAGGTATTTTGCCAATCAGCAGTACTGAAGGAAAAATATTCAACGTTTAAAACATTGTAAAAGTAATTAAATAATTTAATTATTATTTTTAAATCTTAAATTGAACTTATTTATTTATTTTACACATAGGGTTTGATACTTTAATTCCACAAATGGAAAAAAAAGTTTTCAAAAATTTATATTTTTTAATTCATAGCCTTTTAAATTCAGTATAAAAAAGGAATAATACACTGACCAGACTATACCAACAGAGTACCGAGCTACTTGATCCAACTTTAAGCTAATCATTATATTTCCGAATACCAACATTTTTAATTTTTTTATTTAAAAGGCTACAGATACACACAAAAAATACTGTGTTTAGAAAATCTATTTTTTAATGATTGGAATTAGATCATCAAACTAATCAAAAATTATTCATTGGAAAAGGAATTTTAATTTAATTTATTTTTATTTTTATTCATTATTTATTTATTTTATATTGAATCTTAAAGACTAAAAATGGAAAACACAATGTGTTTAGAAAATGTATTATTTATTTTTTGGAATTAGAATATAAAACTCATTAAAAAAAGTATCAACTAAAAATAAAATTCAATTTTATTTAAATTGATTTTTTATATTAAATTTAAAAGACTACAAATGAAAAAAATATTGTGTTTAGAAATAGAATAGAATGTATAATTGAATAATTGGAATTAGAATATCAAAGTCATTAAAAAAGTATTAATTAAAAAGAAAAAAACAATTTTATTTAAATTAATTAATTAAAAAATATGTATTTATTAGTAAATAAATAAATCATTAATTAGTCTTTATCAATGTGGAAAATATGTGATTCAATGATTCAAAAAACGAATGAAATGCTTGAAATAAAGTTTCAATATTCTTCATTATTCTGGGACTGGTTTACTTCCTGGACCTTCTACATCCAGACTCACCTGGAGTCCTTCAGCCACCTCTGGTCGTCCTCCTCCTGCCAGCCCTCCGGTGGACTCTCCTGCCAGGCGTTGAAGTAGCGGATGATCCCGGGATGTTCCAGCTTCGCCAGAGCCTTCACTTCCCTCATCACCTTCTCTCGAGCCAGTTCCCTGAAGAACAAAGTGGTTAAGAATCACCTGGATTAAAAAGACATTCAAACAAGAAGGTAAATCAGTAAATAAATACAAACAAAGGTACTTTTTAAAAGTTATAAGAGTTTTTCTCTTATTAAATCTGTACTTTTGAGACAAAGTTACACAATTTATTTGATTTAAATAGTGCAAGTTGTCAATCACTGTGTATAATATTGAATAGTATCATGAGATTAGTGTATTGTATAGAATAGTATTGTGAGAATAGTTTATTGTATTGTATGGTGGGATTAGTGTATTGTATTGAATAGTATCGTAAGATTATTGTATTGTTTTTAATAGTATCATGAGATTAGTTTATAATATTGTATCGTGAGATTAGTGTATTGTATTAAATAGTATCGTAAGATTAGTGTATTGTTTTTAATAGTATCATGAGATTAGTTTATAATATTGTATCGTGAGATTAGTGTATTGTTTTAAATAGTATCGTAAGATTAGTGTATTGTTTTTAATAGTATCATGAGATTAGTTTATTATATTGTATCGTGAGATTAGTGTATTGTATTGAATAGTATCTTAATATTAGTGTATTGTATTTAATAGTATCATGAGATTATTTTATTATATTGTATTGTGAAATTAGCGTATTGTATTGAATAGTACTGTAAGATTATTTTATTATATTGTATCATGAAATGAGTGTATTGTATTGAATAGTACC
The DNA here is from genome assembly GCF_982586985.1 of Callionymus lyra. Classification (NCBI taxonomy): domain Eukaryota; kingdom Metazoa; phylum Chordata; class Actinopteri; order Syngnathiformes; family Callionymidae; genus Callionymus; species Callionymus lyra. The sequence continues at coordinate 11,745,458 of NC_141835.1, read as the reverse complement.
GTAAGATTATTTTATTATATTCTATCGTGAAATTAGTGTATTGTATTGAATGGCATCGTAAGATTAGTGTAATGTATTTAATTGTATCATGAGATTAGTGTATTGTATTGAATAGTATCATGAGATTAGTTTATTATATTGTATCGTGAAATGAGTGTATTGTATTGAATAGTACCGTAAGATTATTTTATTATATTCTATCGTGAAATTAGTGTATTGTATTGAATGGTATCGTAAGATTATTGTAATTGTATTTGATAGTATCACGAGATTAGTGTATTGTATTGAATAGTATCATGAGATTAGTGTATTGTATTGAATAGTATCATGAGATTAGTGTATTGTATTGAATAGTATCGTGGGATTAGTTTATCATATTGTACTGTGAGATTAGTGTATCATATCATATGGAGATAAGTGTATAAGTACAGCCATGATTCAAGCTCCAGGTTTCATACAGTGTTTTTGATTCTCTAGATGAAGATAAACTTTCGATGGGGTTTCGTAGAAGTTCTACCTGTTGGGCAAACGGATTCTCTTGATGGCGTATTTGCAGTCGTCCACTTTGTTCCGGGCTTCAAACACGACTCCGAAGCCGCCGCGACCGAGACACTGCACCGGCTCGAAGTCCGTCAGGTACCTGCGGCGAGAGGAGAAATATAATATAATATAATAAAAATGTTAAGAAATACATTCACTTCTATTGAACACTTTAGAGAAACACTTGAAGGACATTTCAAGGCTGTAAAGAGTTGTTCGCTGACAGTGATGGATCATGACCTCGTGACCTTGAAGCAGATGTTACAGATAGTGGTGGCATCTGTGCGGCACAAGCTCTTTTTTTTACTTTTTTTTTGAGAGATGAGCCATCCCATCATGATTTATTCAACTCCCCAAATCTGCCCTCTGGACAGCATGTGGTCACCATGGCAACAGTGGTTTAAATCCCCTCAAGCACAGACTTGTTTGTTTTCTGCTGAGTAGACGCTGAAGAACTTCGTACCTGGACACGTATTCGCTGGACCGGATCTCCACGGGACCTTGATCTTTGCTTTCCTCGACTTGGAGGTCGAACTTGCTGTCGGTCTGACACTGAGTCTCCGACTCCTTGCGTTGCTTTAGGAGGGAAAATAACAAACGTAAATAAATGTTAAGATTTAACGAGTGCAGAGTTACTCATGTGGTCGAATACTATACAAATACATACTAGTTTGCTAACTTAATTATTTTCACGCAGACAGGAATTAAATCCTGAGTAAAGGAATTTATGTATAATAACATTTTAAATGCAATTAGACATTGAATCATTTTTTTAATATAATTTAATATTTTCTGTATTAAAAGATATTGTTTTTTATTTCTTATTTATAATTTAATTGAATAATTTCTTTATTAAAAGATAGATTTTTTGTGGTTATTTTTCTATAATCTAATTTATTAATTTCTGTATTAAAAGGTAGATTGTTTTTTATTTCTTTTTTATAATTTAATTGAATAATTTCTGTATTAAAAGGTAGATATTTTTTTATTTCTTTTTGATAATTTAATTGAATCATTTCTGTAATAAAAGGTTGATTTTTTTTTTCTTCTTTTAAATATTTCTTTTTATTTGAATCATTTTTGTATTAAAAGTTTATTTTATTTTTTATTATTTGATAATTAAATTGAATAATTCAATTAAATAAATATTATTTTTTATTATTGAATTATTATTTTACAAGATGTAAAAGAAAAATGTGACCCTTTAAATATAGTTATTACTTAATTTAATTATAAAAAATAATTATATAAAAAATTCAGTTCTGTTCTGACATTTGAAACAAGATTTTTTAAACCATAATAAATATATTTTGTTTAAAAAGTGCAAAGAAAAAAAGCAAAACAAATGGAACCCTATGTGTTGTGTTGATGTTTTGATTATTTGAACCTGAATTTATCGTAGTTATCCTTGTGTTTTTCCTCATTTACAAAACGAAAATACTACAAAAAAAAAAAAAAAACCAACAATCTTCTCTTACCCGCACGTAGGCCGTGGGCGCCGGCGGGTGGAAGAACTTCCTGACGACGTACGTGGTGGCGGCGATGCAGAAGACGATGGTCCCGAGGATCTCCTTCCACCAGGGCAGCAGCAGCACCGGGTCCTTCCTCCGCCGGCCCTCCTTGATGATCCGCTCGGGCTTGGTCAGGCTGACCTCCCGCTTCTCCCGGTCGTACTTATTGTACGGGAAGTAGACGCCGTTGTCTGCGGAGACGAGACATTGAGGGGTTGTGAGACCCCCGGAGTTTCCGGCGGGAAAGATTGAAACTCACCGTAAGGATACTGCAGCACCGACAGAGCTCCGTTGCTGTACTCCTCGTGGGAGAACTTATCGTTGTTCAGACACTTGTCGAACTCGTCCATGCCGACCAGGGCCGGGGTCCGAGACGGGGAGTCTGGGAAGATCGAGACGTGAGCACCTTTGGCAGAGGTATGTCACGACTCGGTGCTTTAAAAAAAAAAGAAAAAGGGACTCACGGATCAGTGGCTTCCATTTGACGGTAGGAAGATGAATGATGTCCGACCCGATGGCTTTGGAGGGGAACTTCTCCGTGATGCTGACCGAGGACTGGAGGTAGAGCTGACCCTGGTACATCCCTGGTACACAAGACGGATGTGTAAAGTATTCCTCCTTCACGGGGTCAGGTCAGGGGGGGGTTTGTTTTTTTTTTTTGTTTTTTTTTACCGAGGTAGACGCTGGATTCCGACGCCCCTCCGGCTCTCGCCGAATTCTCGTCGTCGTCGTCGTCGTCGGTCTCGGCGTGGTCGCTGTAGTCGGAGTCGTCGAACAGGCTGATGGGGGTGATTTTGCCTCCGCCCACGAGCCAGGCCGAGGCGATGGGGGTGCAGAACTACAGGAGGGATCGATAGAAGATTAATCTCAGGGAAGCGACAGATTAAATTAATCTTTGGTTACCTGGCGTTCCCACACCGGCTGGCCGCCGGAGTCCGCTCGGAACGCCATGACCTTCCAGTCGGGGACGGACACCTTGATGACCAGGTCCCGGTTGGGGTCGGTCGTCGGGTCCTTTTCTTTGGGCTCGTGGTCGGCGATGACCCGGAGACTCTCCTTCCACTTGTCGTCCACTTCCGCCTCCAGGAAGTTGACGCCGGGCTGAGACTCGTGGACGTACTTCAAGTCGAAACTCCCGACGCTGAAGTTCCATCTGGAAATTTCACGAGCGAAAACCACTTTTTAAAAAATAGATCGAGATCAACGTCTTTATCGGGATTTTCATTCCCTTCTATTGCAACGATTCAATTATGATGGATATCGTTCTCGTGACAAGAGGATCCAGGATATTGATTTTTCTGTCGTAATGATGAATCAATACTGACTTCTCCAGTCCAGATCTGGGTCTGATGGCCCGGACGGTCTTCTGAGTCCTCTGCAGCAACAGCACGTCCTCGGCGTCGATATCCTCCTCGTCGGAGCGCCGGCAGCCCATCGCCGAGCAGATGTAGCGAAGCTACGACGAGAGCGACGGTTACGAACCCGAAGGAACCGTCGAGTAGACGATGAGTTTTCTTACCTTCCCGCTGAAGGTGCCGAGGCCGTACGTGGTCAGGGATTTCCCGCCGACCAGGATGGTGTCTTCCCCGAAACGATAGGACGACTCCAGCAGAGACTCCACGGTAAAAGGCACGGCCTCCATACTCTCCCTGTCCCGGTTCCAGTGGAACAAGGCACCGTCCAGGGAAGGGATGATGATTTTGTTCTCGAATACCTGGACCGAGGCAGAAAACGGATATCGGACGTCTTTTAATAGGAACTTTTTTGGGGGCGACTGAAACGTCTAAAACAGTAGAAATAATCTGAATCTGCTGCTGTGGTGGAGAAATCAAGCTCCCACCGAATACTTCAACACTTCAAAAAATAATTGGGAAATAACGTAATAAACTTATGAAGTAAAGAAGTCGTTTTTTATCTTAAAGCTCTCGATAAAATATCCCAAAAAACGCTTCAAATGTGAAACAAGAACAACATTTCGAGGTCCGTTTATTTTTTTTGGAACAAGTTCCCTCGTCGGAAGAAAAGGAAATATTTATTTATTTTAATGCTGATGAATCCTAACGTACGTACAAACGATATCCCAAGTAATGGAAAGAGGAACAATGAACATTTTTTGAAGGAATCGAAAGAAAAACACTTTTATTTTAAGGTTTATCACACGTAGATTTGGAACGTTCAAGCTTATGGCCCCCTCTAGTGTTGGAAAAATGGAACTGCAAAATCCAAGAAACCGAATCTAAATGTGAATCGTAAAAAAAAAATAAGAGAAAAAAAGTTTAGTTCGACTGATACGTCTTTGTATCTTCCCCCCAAAAAAACCTTGAAAAGTTTCCTCATTACTTTGGCCAATATGGAAATGAATGCAAGCGCCGTCTGAGAGACGCGAGCAAACATTGAAAAAAACAAAAAAACAGGTGTTGCGACAGCGAGCCAGACACAAAGCAAAAGCTTGTTTATGTCGGAAATACATGGTCTTCTCGTTCCAGACAATAATTCCAAAGAATTTTCTCCGAGACGAGAACCAGTCGTCGGACACAAAAGGCAGCTTCCGCCTCCGCACTGGTGCTCGATCCCCCCGACACGCTTACACAAGTGGGTGATTAACCTGGATTTGAAGTGACCTGCTCGCCGCAGACCAGGATGACATCATCGCACAAAAACAACCCAGATTAAAACGCCGCTAGATTGAGATTATTGAGGGAGATTATTGGAATTAGTCGCGACTGTTTACACGGTCGTGCAAGTGAGTGATTCTACCTGGTTCCATCTTTTGTGCGAGGGAAAAACCCAAAAATAAATCGGAGCTTTGTGCTGGATAAAAAAGAAGCCTGTGGGGGGGATGTGCCAGAATGATTTAGAGGTGAGCGACAGAGAGGGGGGGGCAGAGGTGATGTCATCAGACTGGAGTATATATTTAGAACATGCGAGGAGGAGGCGGGGGGGGGGGGGGGGGTCAACAGCCGGACCGCGTCGAGGATTTGCAAAGTCCGGGAACTGATGCTTTTAATCCGGGATGGAACTCTTGACCTGCTCCACGGTAAGGGGGCAGCAGGTCGACCCTTGTACCGACCCCTGTATTTGAGCAACGCACTTGAACTCAAAACCCTCAGTCTAGAGCGCTTTGTATGAATGAAAACATCCAGCAGTAGCAGCAGTGCATCGTGGGACTCGTAGTAGAAGTGAAGTTATTTTCAACAAGCTCGCCATAAATTATTATAATACAACCAAGATATGGGCTCTCTTGTTCGCTAGCTCTTCTGCTAGCAATTTTTGGCTACTTAGCTCTTCTGCTAGCAATCTTTGCTAGCACTTTTGCTATCAATCTCTAGCTCGCTAGCTTTTGTGCTAGCAATCTCTGGCGAGTTAGCTCTTGTGCTAGCCATTGCTCATTCTCTCAATAGCGCTTTTGTTTGCCATCAATCGATAGCTTGTTTGCTATTCATTTCTCGCTGGCTTCCTAGTTCTTTAGCTAGCCATCTCTTGCACTTACACTCACTTTTTAGCTAGCCATCTCTAACTCGCTTGCCAATTATTTTGCAAGCAACTTCTTGCTAGCTCTTTTGCTAGCCATCGCTCACTCTCTCGAAAGTTGTTTGGCTAGCCATCTCTGGCTCTCCCGCTAGCTCTTCAGCTAGCCATCTCTCGCTCTCCCGCTAGTTATTTTACTAGCCATCTCTTGCTAGCTCTTTTGCTAGCCATTTCTCGCTGTCTCGCTGGCTCTTTTGCTAGTCATCTCCGGCTCTCCCGCTAGCTCTTTTACCAGCCATCTTCTGCTAGCTCTTTTGGTAGCCATTTCTCGCTCAATCTTTTGTTTGACGTCTCTCATTTTATCGATAGTTATTTTGCTAGCCATCCCTCACTAGCTCCTTAACTAGCAGCCTCTCGCTAGTTATGTTCATTCATTAACGTTTTTAAATCCTGCATCAACTCACATATCGCAGCAGTTTTTCTTTGTAATGATACAAAAACAATAAAATATTCAAAAACAGCCAGTTTAAAAATATCTTTAATAATTCACACGCTGACTCGTCAGCACATAGCCTTTCCTTGCCCTTGCATATTCTCAACAGTGATATCTTAGGAGTGTTAATATTTCATCAGCCTGAAACCACTTCTCGTTCAAGTTTTAAGGGGAACATAGTATTGCTTAAAACATTTCCTTGAATCCTACTATCCTGAGGGAAATCAGCGATTCCGTGTATTTTTAGCTTCTGTCTGGAGGTTCTAGTTAACAATAACATATTCATTCACATAAACTGGTTCATCTAGAGCACGGGTGGGCAATTATAATTCTTCAAGGGCCACATTCAATTCTGTGAATGTTGTTAGGGGCCGTCAAGCAAAAAGAAAGACGAAAAAAATCCCTAAGAAAAAAAGGACATTAGGCCATGAAGCTGCAGGTTTATTCTTGAATACGAGTTTTTTTCAAAACATTTCTTCAACTAACTATGTTTTGAGGGATTAATATATACTAAAAAAATTACCCACAAGAAAGGAGGGGGAAATTAATGTATTGTAAATGAATAATAAATACAAAATACATTTGTTAATGCATTGTCTGATCTAAGGCGTTCCTTTTCATTCTAAATTGCTCTCTAATTCTACTTTTGCTAGCACTGAAAATATGTGAAATTTAACTTATTGTTGTCACACTGTTTTTAAATAACTATTCAATAACGATAATTCTATGCTACCCGGTTTTATAATATGTACTCATGACAACAGGTTATAAAAATGGAAAACTCACTTTAAAAATAAATTTTAAAAAAACAAGGCATTGGTTACTGGGAATTTTTTTTTTTGAATGTCACTAATATAGATTATTATCATCTTATTTTAATATAAAATCAAGGAAATATTATTTAACCAAAGACAAAACACTTTTTACTTAAATATTCAACTTTAAAATTAACCCCCAAAACATGTCATGATGAGACGCATTTCTTTCTTTTTTTTTATTTAGTTGAACACAATTTTATCTGAATAAAAAAAAATTAAACTGGTCCATGACGATAAAAATAAACAATTCATAGGATTAATTATTGTGGATTAAATTTTTTTTTTTTTTAAAAACACACCTTCAAAAGAAAAAGAAAAAAACAATTACTTAACAGTTCCAAAAATATTCTTGCAGTATTTGAATTGAATTAGTTTTACTAAATTCAGAGATGTTTCACCTTCTTTAAAATAAATAACCTTCATCGAATCATGAGAGCAGCAGTAAACACACAGATTAACGGCGTCTCTTGCAATGCGTCGCAACCAAACTCGTCCCTCTTTGCTAGTATTTCCTGTCATTTTTTATATATACGGCGTCTCGACCGGGGGCCACTAATGTTAACAACGTCCCCCGGCGAAGCCATATTAACACGTGGTTACGACTATAATCCTGATCCCGACAGAGTTTACGGGTCGGTCATGACTTCTTCTTATTAACAGCGATAACTTCCGAAGAGATTATTCACTAAAATAAATCACTCTTTGATTTCTCTATCATCAGGATAATTACGTAACAAAAAAAACGCTCTAAAAAAAACCTAATGAAACATTCTTGACACGGAGGTGTTAAGAGTAAAGAGAATTAATCCGAGGTAATCCATTTTTAAAATAGTTGTTAAACACGTCTCGTATCCGACCGCCGCCGTCTCGGGGGCTGCTGGGAATTGTGCGTTTTGACACGTGGTGTGTGTGTGTGTGTGTTGCCGGGGAAGCTCCGGTGACTTTGTCAAGCATCATTAACCTCAATGCATCACCTTCGCCGCAGAACACATTGTGGTCCGGAGAGTTTAAAAAGTCAAGCTTTCCAGCAACTCCTTTCGATACAGAATTAAAAAAAAAAAAAAAAGAAGTCTTAATTCTGGGTCAAGAATCAATGGAGGTGTGAATTTTTTTTTGTTTTTTTTTTAAACACGATGACATCATCCATGGTCTAAAGCATTACCTCATCATCCTAATCACCCCCCCCCCCCCCTCTCTAGTCTCCCCCTGGTCCTGCCAAATCATGACTCACTATTCAATCCTCTTTGACATCGACCCCACGGCGGCCAACTCTTGCAACACTCGCAAATAACAACACTTCAAACTGATCGCTTATTTTTTTTTTCTGCACACAGTGCTGTTTGTGCGTCTGCCGTCGCACACACACACATGGATGCAGCAGGTGACTGGCTGCTTCCTCCCCGGAGTGTTCTGGGCAGCCAATGGCACGGTGGCAGATCCCCCCCCTCATCACTGAGCAGACTGGTGTGTGTGTGTGTATGTGGGGGGGTGTGTGTGTGTGTGTGTGTGTGTGTGTGAGTCCCACGGCAGCGATTGTGCGAGACCTGTTGGAACGCAGACGCTGCAAATGCACGACATGCATGTGCAAGACGTGGGCAGATGATGAGGGCGTGTGAGGAGAAAAAGATACACATGTTTAAAAAGAAAAAAGTGGATCATCGAGAGCATCAAAACAAAAGTGACGTCAGCGACGGCTTCCTGTCGCATCGGCTGGTTCCGCTTTGACAGGTTCCAAAAATTAAATAGAAATAAAGGTGAAAGTGAAAGCTCGAGAAAAGACGTACATCCTGTGTTAAGATATAAGAGGAAGCGAGATGTTTGTGTGGTTTTCTTGATATACACACCGTTTATTAAATTGAAGATTATTGAGCAGGAAGAAATAAAGTATTCAAACTAAAAATTGAGAAGAAACTCGTCAGAAAATGGTGGCAGGTGAGAAAAAAAAAGTGGTACAATTATTTTAAATTCAATATTTAATTAAACTTGTATTATTATTCTTTTTTTTTTAAATACTTTTTTGTTTCGTTTTTAAATAATCAACGTTATAAATGTATTTAATGTATTATATTGTGTTGATTAAGTACATGTTTGGCATGAATTTAGTGGATACAGTGAATTCTTTTTTCAATTCTAAAACCAAATAAAAGAAATAGGTCGATTAACAAAAGAAAATGGATAAAAAAAATAAATTAAAAGGAAAGTAAGAAAAGTATTACCTTGATAAATGGAAAGTTTTAGAAACATAAAAGTACATTCAATAGAAAAGGAGGAGGAAGTTTGGTAAATCTAATAAAAAATGACAAAAAAACAATTCATAATGTTACTTGTCGTCTCCTACTAATGTTGATAAAATACTGGAGACTCAGCAGATGTTTTTTTTAAACATTAAAAAATTGGAGCAGACTTTCTCGTCTCAATGGAATATAATCCACTAGGAGGTTTTGTCAACATTTCTCAAAGTTTGTTTCTCCAAAAATACATTTAAGTGCAGCAGCTCCAAGTATACGTCAGTCTAAGAGGCGAAATATCTCGTCCTAAAAACCCGACTTTCAGTTTCACTTTCTCCTCTGGTGAGCATCGATTTGGGTCAACAGCATATTTCCAAGAACTCCGAAAACCGTCCTTAAAAGACGACGACAACGTTTGTGATCGTAAACACAACAAGTGGAGGTTGTGAAGCGAGAGTTCCCCGAGCAATGGAGTCGCTGGCAGATCGTGACAAGAGAAGGTAAATACGGCGTGGCAGGGAAGGCAGAAACGATCTCGCCTTCTTTTTAGGAACACGCCACAGTCTGGGCTCGGCTGTCGCGGTGAATCTACGCCTACAGGCGGGTGAGGAGCAACGAAAAGACAGCTCGGGAAACAAGCCTTTTACAAACGGTTTATCTCGGAGGTAGACACGCGTTCATGTTGATATCGTGCCTGGTGCATACCTCTGCCAAGGAGCTCATTCCTCACGCATTATGAGAATACTACTTTAAGTTTCAATCCTGGCTCCGAATAAGATTGTTGTGGCGTCCCTGAACGAGACACTTGACCCAGTGTGAGCTGACATGCTGCGTCGCGGCCTACTGCCATCAGTGTGTGGAATGGGTGACTTGACTGAGAAACCTCCTTAAACAAGTTCAAGACCCACTTAAAATAAAGCACAAACACAATCAAACAACTTGACTTGACGTGTGCAGCAGTTTAACCTCTGCACCACCAGCGACGTCAGCTCCATTGATCTCGATTTAAGTCCGTTAAAATCAACGTTGAATGAAAAATAGAAGCTAATCTTGTAACCACAGTTATTTGTGTTTTATAAATCTGTGTTCCCCAACATTGGTCCGTGAGGCATTAGTTACCAGGTATTCTTTATTATTATTCTTTAATGGATTTAATATTGATTTATACATTGATTGATTGGAAATTAGGGACATTTTTTTTGTTTCACATATGCACACAGTACATACACATTATATGAGATAGTGTTAACATGTTTAAAAACTATAGAAACACTAACAAATAAGGATAAAAGGATGGAATAATGATGATATTTATAAATAAAATGACATCATGTCGTAAAAATCAATAATAATAAATACAACATTACACATAATTCTAAATATATCAACAACAATAAACCTTTATGACAATATAACTATCCTAAAACTCTATTTTTTTCAATGCACACACTACAGAAGTACAGAAAACGGAGAAAATAACCAATAAAAATACATGTTTTTTTTTTAATCAAATGACCTAAATGAATTGGGCGGGAAGAGTGTTTTGTTAAAAACTGAAGTAACATTAGCCTGTAACTTTTGTAACTGTTAAAAAGTTTAATCTGAAAATGTATTTTTCAATAAAGCGTGTATAAAATAAAATTGTTTTTTTCATTCACAATCAACACTCAAATATTTCTGTTGTTGCAATTAAACTTCCCGATGCTAAGTGGCGGCAGCCGTTACGACATCCGCAGCTAAAGGAAAAAGACAATCCCGATGACTGAGGATGAGAGGATACGGTCGTCTCCAGTGGCTTTTAAAAGCTGATGTCTGGACACATTTTCAACAGCACTTTATAGATTGTTTTTCTTTTTTAATTGATAGTTCTGTGTGTAATAAATATATGTTAAAACCCCATCAAATCACTGCTAAATTAGCCCAATGCTAACAGATTTCTATTCCATTTCCTGTGCCGTTGATCAGCCAACGCCACTCCTCGGCAGAGGTAATACCCGGGGTCTCCATCGACTGCCCAGCTTCAGCTCAAGAGTTACCATAACAACAATAAAAAGCTTCCGTTACACATCAAAGGAAGACGGATCCACAAACGGAACCTTTTGCTCGTTAGCATAACACGACTCAAGGTTAAATTTACATTTCATTTCTAGGGAGTTTCGGGAGCCGCCGTCTCGACAATCATAACAGAGAGTTATGCTCCGAGGATCCTTAAGGGCTTCTTCTTCTCACCACCAAAACCTCTGAAGACCCCGAGACGAGGCGGGAAATGAGGCTCATGAATTCTAAAATTAAAAGAAGAAGAAAAAAAAAATTGTGTAGCAACAAATTAAGAAGGTGTTTATGGATTAGCGGTACAAACCGCCAACGCAACACTTTTTCCAGGAATGTTTTAAGAGTATTTTTCCAGGTTTTTTACGTCCACGTTGGTGCGACTGGCTCAGGAGCCGATTCGCTGATAAGCCTTTGGTGGTGGATCAGACGACCTCTGACCCCGAACACGGCCCCCCGGAGCAGCTCTTTCATGTTAATGAAGACTCAGCGATTAGATCCCCTCCAGACTCTGGCTCAACACCAGGTCGGAATAACTTTCCTTCCGACGACATGAATAATTTCTATTCTTGAAGACGCATGAAAGAGATTTTTCAAATACAGGGACTGTGGGAAAACCTGGCATGACTTTAACCCCCGTCTCGCTTTTATTATTTAATTTAAGATTCAAGTGGATCAATAGTGAGAATTAAAACCTCTCACTTCAGCGAAAGCAACGATTTTTACCCGTTTCTCCCGATTCAAGTCAACATCTCAATTCAATAGAAGGACATTTTCAAATCGCGGATCTTTTCATTATAAAAAAAAAAAGAACGTTTACATTGACTCAACAGTAGGTGGCGGCAAAAACAAAAGTGGACGGAGACGAGCCGCGTTTTCCTTTCTTGCTTGTATTAAAATTGTATTTTTTAAAGGTTTTATAAACACTTATTTGTGTGATATTTATAATTATATGTTGTATTTTTCCATTATTATTTAAGACTTTTATTCTTAAAATTCTTAATTTAAATAAAAATCGTTTTTTTGTGTGTGCGAACAGACTGGCATCCTGTCCAGGGTGTCCCCCGCCTCTCGCCCGAATAAACTGGTTAACTTTCGAGGGTTAAGCGTCACAGAAAATTAATTAATTTATATTTTAATAAATGTATCTTATATAATGTAAAAAGCAGGTAAGTAAGTAAGTAAGTAATTTTTATTTATATAGCGCTTTTCCAGACCAGGGTCACAAAGCACTTAAACAATCAAAACAATATTCAATAAAGTATATACTTTAAAGATCAAGATAAAACTAAAGGAGTGTTATATGTTGATTATATCACATTTTTATACAATTACTTGACATATAATATGACAAAATAATAAATAAATAAGTAGTATACTGACTCACAATATTGTTTAAATGTATATAAATATTTCAATTCAAAAATTCTTCAGCTCCAAGTACATCAATAGATCATCAGCATTTGAAACAATAAACACTAACAACTCGTCCTCATTCCATCACAACACGAGCAGACCGAAACGTGAAAAAGATCCAAACAAACCACCAGGACTCTTGTTAGTATCGAAGACCTCCACCCCGCCTCCCCCCCCCCGCCCCCTACCAAAAAGCGAAACCCCTCGCACGAGGCGAGTCCACATCAAAGAAGAAAACGCCGGCACTTCTTCACACATGCGTCTCCGAGAGAGCAGCGCTCCGGTCTCGCTCCGAGCAACAATTCACTTTCAGCATGTCGATGTGGGCGGTTTAAGCTGGTGTGTACACGAGCAGACGAGGGTCTCGAGCATGTATGTGTAAACCTCTACAGTCAACAAAGAGGGCTAATCCTCCGGGCGAAAAACCGATGCATGTGGGGGTGTGCGAGGTTCGTCTGCTGCGAGATGTTTACATGGTTTCCAAGTGGAGCTTCTCAAAGTCGTGCAGACGCCGGAGCCCCCGAGAGAACCGCCCTGAGTCCGCGACACGTCATGTATGATCAATACCTTCTAACACGGGGTGGTTCATACAAATTGGGTTCTTCATGTGGGTTGTTTTTTTTCTTCTTCTGAGGACGATTCACGCTGTGATTGTAGCGACAAAGACCTTCAAAGACATGTATGTATAAAATATTAGAGCAATTTTCCTTCAGCTTTTCAAACTTCTGATGAAAAACATGTCAGCACTGTGGCGGCCATTGAGTGGATTCGATGCGAGTCTCTGATATTACTAAGAATAAATGGAAAATACTTCACGATTTGAGTACTCAAAAAAATAGAAGTAAACGAAGCTGCCAAGTAGTTGTTTTAGCAAGAATCTGGCGATAAAGTATCACGATAAAGGGGCAACGATACGATAAATTGCTATACATTGTGATACTATAGTAAGTAAGTACGTAGGTAATTTGTATTCATATAGCGCTTTTTCAGACCAGGGTCCCAAAATGCTTAAACAATCAAAACAATACTCAATAAAAATATATACTTTAAAGGTAAAGATAACACAGAGAACAACACAGAAAATCAAAGAAAAGCCTGCACAAATAAAAATGTCCTTGTGTTTCTTGATATAGGATATAGCTGTAGTATTGTTGAGTACTTTGCTTAACTGTGTCTCAAATCGCATACTTCTCTTAGTGCACTGGGAGGTTAGTACGCATCAGGATAGTGTACATACTAACTAGTATGCAAATTCTTGACAGATAGTATGTCTAAAATCAAACACTGCCGCTACGTACTAACAGGAAATGATGCGACAGCTTGTTCTTCTACTACTATTTAACGATGATTTCAACCAGCTGTAGGAACACTATCGCCACCTGCTGGCAGCACGTTTTTGTTTGGATCAAGAAATATGAGAAACTAAATATCTGCCAGATATTTACGCCGGTATCAGCACTGAAGACGTGACATCCTCCTACTGCTGGATGAAAATACACCTGTAAGTATATGCATATATACTGTATATATATATATATATATATTCCGTTTAAAACGTCAACGTTACTAAGATGGAGCCGTTTGAAAAGTGTCCATTGATCCATACTCAGTTTTGTGTGCGTTTTAGTGACAATTTACTGTTCATGGAGCACTACATTTCAAATACTAAGACTTGAAAGGCACTTATAAGTACGCAAGTATGTGATTTGGTGTGCAGAAACTACAGACCACATGACTCTTGACGCAACTGCTTTCATTCGTTTTTTTGCTGCTGGAGTTGACCGTATCCACTCGTCCTCAGTCGTTGCCAGGATTATTCCTTTAGCCGCAGTGGACGTAACGACTGCTGCCATCTAGCGGCCGGAAGTTTAGTTGCGATGCGAAAATGTACAAAGGCTGTGAATAGTTGTGTGTTGATTGTAAAAAAAATAAAGATTATTTTATTTTACGCAGACTTTGTTGAAATATGAATCATAAACAAGCTACGGTAAAATAAAGTAATACGATTTCAAAACCAAAAAAAATGATAATATTTATAATAATAACATTTGGGGAAAAAACAACAACATATTCTCTTAACACTTCTATAAAAAGCTTTTCATGTCTTACAGCAAATAAGTTTGAAGTTGTAAGTAAGTCATTTATATTTATATAATGCTTTTCCAGACCAGGGTCACAAAGCGCTTAAACAATCAAAACAATACCCAATAAAATATATACTTTAAAGATCAAGATAAAACTGAGACCAACACAGGAGTTCCAGAAAACCAAGGAAAAGCCTGCACAAATAAAAAAAAGTTGTCTCCCTGTGTTGACAGCAGGTCATCTACATTGATCCCATGATCCTTTGCTCCTCACCTCTGGTTTGCTGAGGCTGGACGACACCAGACTCCCCGAGCTGACGTCCAGGTCCCACTGCTTCCTGCCCTGGTTGTGAGGGTCCAGCGCCGCGATCCTTCCATCCAGAGTGCTGATGATCACCAAAGACCTGGAGGAGAAGATCCCACAAAAAAAGGAAGTAAATCAATTTTTTCCTCACGTTGTTTATTTCATGGAATAATCTCGGCTCTAAACTGGATCTGGTGGGAGGATTAAGTATTTCACGGTTCTCAAAGTCACCCCCGGATTGAAGCGGCTCGACATCGGCTTTTCATTTATTTATTCCTGCCCTTTCCGTGGCTCATCTGTGATGAGTTTGAACTGAAAACCACCCATGGGTGTGGAGTGGATGCTAGTCTCTGGATGTGGTCGACTCTGGAGACTCACTGCTGCTGCTGCTGCTGCCTGGAGCTCCAGACACTTGTGTTAACAATCCAGGAAAATTCATTCAACAAGGAGCTACGACTCAAATCCGCAGGCGACGCTACTGTACGAGCGGTGGAAGTGCACGATTGAAAGAGTAGCGTGGCAGTCGGGATCAAGATATGCCAGTGAAGGAAGCACAAGAATAGCTCATTCATGTTTAAAACTAATTGATTTGTAAAGTAAAATGTGGCTCAATACATACTCACAATTTTATTTTCACGGTAATTTAACTATTATTATCATATTTACCCATTTGTTGACTTTCAAAATATAATTATTCACAATTAAGTCTCAAAATATTATTGTGTTGCAATTAAACTTCCCGACGCTAGATGGCAGCGGTCGTTACGACCTCAGCGGATGAAAAGAACGAGACAACCCCGGCGATGACTGAGGATGAGAGGATACGGTCATCTGCAGTAGTTTTTGAAAGCTGATGTTTGGATACATTTTCAAAAGCACTTTATCCATTTTTTTTATTTGTTGGCAATAAAATAATATTTTAAATTTAATCATAATTCTATAATAATTTAGATTAATACATACATATATTTTTGCAATTAATCTTTCCGACGCTAGATGGCAGCGGTCGTTACGACCTCCGCAGCTGAAAGGAACATTACAACCCGGCAATGACTGAGGACGAGAGGATGCAGTCGTCTCCAGTGGCTTTTAAGGCTGATTTTTAACAGCACATTATCAATTTTTTATTTTATTTTTTTTTATTTGTTGGCTTTAAAATAATATATATATTTTTTTAATCATAGTTCTATAATAATTTCTATTCCAATCATTTTTTAATTTATAATAACCATGCAAATATTCCCAGCGTTTATCAATTGTTGTGTTGCAATTAAACTTCTGGTTGCTAAATGGCAACAGTCATTAGGTCCTCCACAGCTAAAGGAACAAATCCCACAAGATCCCGAAGATGACTGAGGACAAGAGGATACAGTCGACTCCAGCGACCTTTTTAACGCTGAACACATATATCCTTGTTACTACAGTATCACTATATATATATATATATCGCATTGTGGTCCCTGTATCGCGATACGGTTACAAAACCAAAAGGTAACAAAGTGTTTACCAATATTAAGGATCATTACCGATACCTTCCCTACCGAGATGGGTTCCTGATGGATCGTATTATTTAATTTATTTTAAGATCAATTATAATAAAAAGAAAATCAAAATCTCATTTAACTTTTTTCTTTGTTAAGGACTTGGCAAAAATTCGCAAATTGTATGAGTAAAAGTTGGTTAAAAAAAAAGCCTAATTTCTTAATTTACAACTAAAGAAAAAGAACATTAAAAAGGGCCATTTATAACTAATCTCATTAAGCTACGTACTATAACTACAAAACACCTTAATTAAAAATGTACTCTACTAATACTTTCAACTAGTATTGGCTGGAAATGTTTAAATTGACAATAACACGGGGTGTTTTCTATCATGTTCTATTATCATAATTACCCTCTTCAAAGATAATTCCCTTCATGAGGCTAATCTACTTCCGAGAGAAAACTGTGGGCAGAGACGCTAAAAATAAGATGTGCAAGAGAAGATAAGAAGCGGTGGGCGGAGTGAACCCCCCCACCCTGTCGGTGATGCATGTGCTATCAAGGATTTCAAAATAATTAGCGTGTTTTGTTTGGGAATGTTCCCCCCATTTGTATCCCAATTAGTCAAAGCATTGTTGTTTTTGAAAAAAAAAAAAAAGAAAAAAGAGGTTTAATTGATAAACATGTTTGAGGAACGACTCCCGTGAACCCGGTTGACGTCTTGTTTTTGCCTGGTAACTACCGACTCATACGTCCGGGGCAAATGGGGGGGAAAAGGTCCAGGCCCCGCCCCCCTTTCGAAACACCACATGTGTGCCGCATTGCCTGTCAATCAAGAAGAAGAAGAAGAAGAAGATGTTGGGGGCATCGTCCCCCCCTGGATTTATTGATTTGTATCCTTCTGGACGGGAAGCTGTCAGTGAGGCTTTTAGCTTTATTTAACCAGAGTAGAGACACCTCTCGCCCCCCCTTAGGGCAACATCAGTTTTAGACTTTTAGGAAAATCAACCCATAAATAATCCCGAATCGATCGGGTCAATTGATCATCCCTCAGCCTTGAAAGGGGGGAGCACATGTTCCAGGATGTTAAGGACTCGGGAAAACTAACAGATGGATTATTTCCCCGAGCGTTTAATCGACGGAAGGAAAGTTTCTTCTCTTCCTGAAACTTCCCGGGTTTTTATCTGCACTTGAGCCGGGATTAAAAAAAAAAGCTAATTGTGTCACGTGACTTTTAATGAGACTTTCAGCTCCAGCAACTACCTATCTGTCCAAATCTGTTGGAAAGAAAGGGAGGAAGAACTATTTGGTAAATACTATGAGGGGGGGTAGGAGGAGGGGGTACCGGCCCGGATTGGCTGCGGTGGCTTCGCCCAAAAATATAGCGCTCATTGGTTGTTGCTAAGCAGGGGGGGGGCTCGTAAGGATGGACCCTAAAAAAAAAAAAAAAAAATCAACCATCCTGAGTTGAGGCATGAAGACTCATTGTGCGAGTCGGATCAAAGAGTCTTTGTACTCCCGATAAGGGCGAGAGGGAAGTGTGTGTGGGGGGGGGGGAGGATAGGGGGGTACACCACCAAGTTAGGTGTATCTTGATGATAATGGGGTAAAATGAGTCGCGCAGGCGAGAAGGCGGGACTCAAAAGTACAACAAAAAACAAAAACATCATTTAGAAAATAAAGGCAATTTATTTCCCACATCTGAGGCCCCCTCTCTCGCCCGTCACTTTGGGGGATAACACGGAGCCCCGCGGGGGTGACGCTGACAACTGTGACAAATGCAAGGACACTGAGGAAGATGTGGGAGAATGAAAAGAAAAAAAAAAAAAAAAAGAAGGAGCTGCCAAAAGACCGTGGGTTTGTTACAGTTGTCCTCGCCTTGGAACGCTGTCAGAAAGTGTCATAATAGCAGACGAGCGCTTTCTTTCAATCACGGGGAACGCCGAGGCAGAGGAGCCAATTAACCGGGCTCTCCGCATGCTCCCTTCACTCCTCCGAGACCCGCTCGGGCGCCCGGCGCTTGGTGTTAAACATAACCAATCGAATGAGAAAGAAGAAAAAAAAAACTGTGTTTACACGGGCCGGGTCTCTGAGGAGCGAGAGCCACCGAAAGTTTGAGCCAATCACAAGTGCTTTTTTTTTTCCCCCTCATCGGAAGCCGCCAGTGGACGCCATGTTTGTCTCTCGCCCTCCCCCCGCCAATGGCGAGGAAGAGTGGCAGACTTTGAGCCAATAGCGGCGTTAGAGAGTCTGTAACCATGCGAGGGGTGTTGTGGAGCTTTTTTTTTTTACAGGACGGACGAAAATATGGGAGCGTGGGGAGCACGTGGCGAAGAAAGTTGCGGCCACGCCCGACGCCGATGGCGACGGACGGTTGAAACAGACGTTCAAAGATGCAGTCGAGTCAAGCAAACGTCCATCAGGGTCACTGCAGCAGACCAGAGGAGGAAGAAGAAGGAAAAAAAAAACAAAAAACACTCCACACTCCTGCGCACACGTGGTCGAATACAAACTCCATGGCGCCACAGGCTCGCCCGATGATTGGCGGCGCCGCCTGCCGCAGCCCGGCTTCCCATTGGTTGTTGCCAAGCAGTGAGCAGAGTGAAAACAAGGCAGCGTGGTCCTAGTTACTACCGGGTAACTCTTTTGTTTTTCCAAGACTTCTTTCTCACCCCACCCTTACTACTGCAGTGCTGCAGGACCGGAGCTGCTGACATGACAAAATACTTGCTATTGACAGAGTTAAAATAACACTGGAATCGTCATTATTTTTACACTTTTTTTTATCCATGAGGATTGTTTTCTTTTCCCACATTCTCATTAAAAATCATTACTAAAAGTGGGTTCAATAATGGGAGGATATCTTGTCGTGTTTTTTGTCATCCCTCCCTTTTATTATATAGTAGAAATGTTTAAAATAAACTTTCAGGAAATGTTGACAATAGGTCAGCGAACTGTATTTATAGACGACCATCTGAATCTTTATTAAATTAATTAAAACATGACCATGTATGTAGTTGTTGTACTTTTGATATTGTTTTAGGGTTACTAAATGACTCTTTCAAGTTACTATCTATGATCCATGTTGGATTGTTCCTATTTATAACTTACTCGTATAGTTTCTTATTTATTTTTGCACAATATCAGTTTTTCTAAGAATCCTTTTTCTCTAACATATGTACATTTTTAACTGAATTCCCGCTTCGCTATATTTGCTAGCTCATCTTAGTATCCTTGTATAGTTTGAAGATCAACATTTTAATTCTAAGAATAGCTAAAAAAAACCAACAACATTTTAACTGAATGCTATACTTGCCCAGTTAGCTATTTTGCTAGTTCCACTTAGCTATCAGGTATAGCTAGCTACACTTTGTATCCTTGTATATTTGAAGATCAGAATATAAATTCTAAGAATAGCTAGAAAAACATTTTAACTGAATGCTATACTTGCTATCTTAGATTAGCTAGCAGGTATAGCAAGCTACATGTTGTATCCTTTTATAATTTGAAGATCAGAATCTTAATTCTAAGAATGGCTAAAAAATATTTTTACTGAATGCTAAACTTGCTATCTTAGATTAGCTACCAGTTATTGCTAACTACACTATGTATCTTTATATAATTTGAAGATCAGAATCTTAATTCCAAGAATAACTTAAAAAAACAATTTAACTTAATGCTATACTTGCTCGGTTAGCTATACCTTCTAGCTTAGCTAAGCTAGCAAGTACAGCAGATTCCAAATTATATAATTAGTTAAACTTTATCAAATGAATGCTATACTTGATATCTTAGCATTATGTGATAGCTCATCTTAGCTAGCAATTACAGCAATTTATACTTTCTGTAGCTTTTTACCATTTGAAGATTTGAAGGTAAATTCTGAAAATATTTAATTAAGAAGCTGTTGTTTATAACTGAAAGCTATAATTGCATTGTTAGCTACAGTTCCTAGCGTACTTTAGTTAGCAAGTACAGTAGTTTATCATTTGTTTATTTGTATAATTTGAAGATTAGAGACTCAATTCTGAAAACATCCAATTAAGAATTACATTTTTTAACTGAACGCTACTCTTGCCTGGTTACACTATACGTCCTAGCTGGGCCTAGATAACAAGTACAACAAGTTGTACTCGGATATTCTCAGTTTTAAGCAAGTCAAATCTTAACTGAACCGCTATGCTTGTTAGCTTAGCTGCACATTTTATATTGGTATAATTTCATCAAGAATAAAAGTTTGAAAAGTAAATAATGAAGTAAGTCAATATTTCATTGGATGCTATACTTGCTAGCTTAGCGTTAGCATGTTACACTTTGTTTATACCGTTCTACCATTCTGAAAATATCTTATTAAAATAAGTATGTCAAATTTTACCTTTATGCTATACTTAAGTAAGTAAGTAATTTATATATACAGAGCTTTTTTCCAGACCAGGGTCACAAAGCGCTTAAACAATCAAAACAATACTCAATAAAATATATACTTAAAAGGTCAAAATAACACCGAGAACAACACAGGAGTTCCAGATAAAATCAAGGAAAACTTTCACAATTAACTATGCTTGCTATCTTAGCTAGTATTGTATAGCAAGTTGCACTTGAAAAAAATGGTTTATTATATGAAATTCTAGACATTGTGTGGCAGGAAAACAGCTGTTGACACCTGGGTCAAAATAAAAAGAAGAACAGACACATTTTTAAAGTAGAAACCAGGAGGAAGTGAAGCTAAAAATACATAAACGTTCATGCACTTGAAGCAATGTCAAGAACAGATCATCTTCTTCCCGTCAAAAACAAGTCAGGGATAAAAAAAAAAAAAATTCCCATCATCCACTAACTATAGCCAGAGCTGCGCCTCACTTAAATTCCGAGCACTAGCCTCGTCCTCCCGCGCCATTGGCCGACAAGTAGCCCAGCTCGCCCCATTGGCTGTTGCTAAGCAGTCGGTAAGTGCGAGGAGGAGAGCGGCCCAGAAGGGCTGTTGCTGCTCCACGGCCCTGAGGGGGGTGAGGAGGTGGGTGAGGCAGGTTCAAACAAAGATGCCGTCCTCTCACCTCGGAGTTCTCCCGGAGGTGAGGAGGAGGAAGAAAAAAAAAAAAGAAGGCCTCGGTGGAGAAACTTCCCCGGCGTCGAACCTTCAACACATGCATGATTCAAGACGGAGTCGCGTCAAACATGAAGCCGCGTGAAGACGGCGAAGGTGAAGGCGGGCGACAGCCGTCAGAGAGCGAGCGCCGCCGGATCAAAGGCATCGCCGTGGAATATTTAGAGATGAGAGGAAGGCGAGGGCGGAGGAGGGACTGTATGTCTGACAGAAACTAAATATTGACACGGGAACGCTTCCAGAACCTCTGGGAAAAAATAAATAATCACCCACTTCCTGTCGACCGAGAACTTATATTTCTAGCTCCTCTACCTCACGAGAAGACGGTCAAACTTTTTTCTTTTCGACTGAGTTCTCTTCGGAGTCAGACTCCAGAATCCAAGTGGTCTTCATCTCCGCCCAGGTGCGTTTTCAGGTGACGTTTTTTGCCAAAAGTTCAACGCCGATCCTCCCGACAGATGGTGGAGTCGGAGCAGCGGCGTCGACCTCCAGGGACCGCATTAAAAAGCAATGCATACGTCTGACGGTAAAGAGGGAACATATGGAGAGGAGGAGGAGGAGGGAGGTCGGGGTGGGACATAGGGGTTTGAGCGCCAGAGGAAAAGAAAAAAAAAAAAAGTCTTTGTCTCCCATATGAGGCATTCCTGAGCCAGAGTGGGAAAAGTTTAGAAGGATATTTACATCCTCGTTTGAACCTCAAATGACCCCTAAAGTTAAAGGTAAACAACAATTTTAAAGAAGACCTTCTGACATGAGTGAGATCTTTGTAACATCTTAATATAGAATACGTTTAAGTAAATGAAAGATGAATATTTTCTTTGGTACATCACAAAGCACTCACAAAGATTCAAAACATCGACCCTTACAGTGAAAAACAAAACTGCTTTTCATTTGTTTTGAAACCATAATATGCCCAAAATATCAGTTTTAAAAGCGGCTGGAGTCCACTGTATCCTCTCGTCCTCAGTTATTTTAATGTTCATTTATCTTCTGAGGTTGTGACAGACGCCGGGAGATTAATTCAAACACAAAAATGAACAAAAGCCATGAATATTTGTATGTATATCGTAACTTAAATAGATAAATGTAGATTTTACACTTACTTTAATGAAATATATACCATATAAACAACCATATCCATCCATCCATATACTTTATGAATTTCAGCTCAAAACATAAATCCTTATAATGAAGAAATAAATCAATATACAGCGAATAAATAAAAATAATTGATATAATAAACTAAATAATGATATCGCAATATTCAGGCGGTTACTTTTCAAAACTTAAAAAAAGGTTTTATGCATTTTAATAAGAAAATCTTTAAGATGTGTTAAGTTTTTGCGGTAACTTGAAGTTTTTATTAATTTGTCGCACAACTTCCTGTTTCTGTCATTCATACAACCACGACTTAGTGTTGGTCATGTTTATTTGTCAGGATATTTAAAAGGTTTTTTACATGATTGACAGACCGAAAATTGTTAATAAATAGGTAATAGTTTAGTTGTATTTGTTTAAGTATGTATTCACATGTACCCAAGATAAAGTTTACTTCAGTCAGCAATATATTGATTTATTTGATAAATAAATATGTATATATTACTTACTATCTATGAAATAATCTTGCATTTTACTTCAAAATGTTTTTCGTACCAACTAACAATAGCTTTAAAACCGCCGAAAGTTTAGCGGAAACATTTCTTGTTAGTAAAAAAAAAACACAAAAAAAAAAAAAAACTTTCAGACTAAAAACCATAATCTTCAAATGACCCAGATAAACAACAATTATAAAGAAGAACTTCTGACATGAGTGAGATCTTTGTAACATCTTAATAGAATATGTTTAAGAAAATGAACGTGGAATATTTTCTTTGGTATCATAAAGTACTTTATGAATTCTTGTTCAAAACAACAACCCTTATAATGAAAAAAAAAAACTTATTTTCATTTGTTTTGAAACCAAAATATGCCCAAATATGTCCACTGTAGTACACTGTATCCTCTCGTCCTCAGTTATTTCACCGTTTATTTATCTGATGAGGTCATAACATATTTTACACTCACTTTAATGATATATATACCATATAAACAACAATATGTATCCATCCATCCATCTACTTAATGGATTCCAGCTCAAAACATAAATCCTTTTACTTAAAAAAAACTGCTTTCATTTGTTTTGAAACCATAATATGCCCAAAATATCAGTTTTAAAGCTGCTGGAGTCCACAGTATCCTCTCGTCCTCAGTTATTTTAATGTTAATTTATCTGCTGAGGTCATAACAGACGCCGGGAGATTAATTCAAACACAAAAATGAACATAAGCCATGAATATTTGTATGTTTATCGTAACTTAAATAGATAAATGTAGATTTTACACTTACTTTAATGAAATATATACCATAGAAACAACAATATACATCCATCCATCTACTTTAGGAATTTCCGCTCAAAACATAAATCCTTATAATGACGAAACAAATAAATATAGGGCAAATAAATAAAAATCATTTATAAAATAAACTAAATAATGATTTCGCGAAACAAAATTTAAACAACAAATAAAATAAACTAAAATAGATAAGATTGTAGAAACAATATTCAGGCGGTTACTTTGCAAAACTTAAAAAAAAGGTTTTATGTATTTTTAAAAGAAAACTTTAAGATGTGTTTAAGTATTCGCAGTAACTTGAGGATTTTATTTATTTGTAGCACAACTTCCTGTTTTTGTCATTCATACAACCACCACTTAGTGTTGGTCATGTTTATTTGTTGGGATATTTAAAAGGTTTTTTAACATGATTGACAGACCAAAATAGTTCATAAATAGGCTTGTAATAGTTTAGTTGTATTTGTTTGTGTATGTATTCACATGTACCCAAGATAAAGTTTACTTCAGTCAGCAATATATTGATTTATTTGATAAATAAAAATGTATACATTACTTACTATCTATTAAATAATCTTGCATTTTACTTCAAAATGTTTTTCGTACCAACTAACAATAGCTTTAAAACACCTGAAAGTTTAGCGAAACATTTCTTGTTAGTAAGAAAAACACACAAAAAAAACAAAAAAACTTTCAGACTAAAAACCATAATCTTCAAATGACCCAGATAAACAACAATTATAAATAAGAACTTCTGACATGAGTGAGATCTTTGTAACATCTTAATAGAATATGTTTAAGAAAATGAACATGGAATATTTTCTTTGGTATCATAAAGTACTTTATGAATTCTTGTTCAAAACAACAACCCTTATAATGAAAAAAAACAAAACTGCTTTTCATTTGTTTTGAAACCAAATTATGCCCAAATATGTCCACTGTAGTACACTGTATCCTCTCGTCCTCAGTTATTTCACCGTTTATTTATCTGATGAGGTCATAACATATTTTACACTCACTTTAATGATATAAATACCATATAAACAACAATATGTATCCATCCATCCATCTACTTTATGGATTCCAGCTCAAAACATAAATCCTTATACTTAAAAAAAAAAACTCCTTTCATTTGTTTTGAAACCAAAATATGCCCAAAATGTCAGCTTAGAAAGCTGCTGGAGAGTCCAGTGTATCTTCTCGTCCTCAGTTATTCCACTGTTCATTTATCTGCTGAGGTCATAACAGACGCTGGAAGATTAATGTAAACACAAAAAGGAACAAAAAACATGAATGTTTGTATGTAAATTGTAACTTAAATAGATAAATGTATATTTTACACACACTGTAATGAAATATATACCATATAAACAACAATTTAAAACTTCCTGTTTTTGTCTATTATACAACCACTACTTAGTGTTGGTCATGTTTTTTTGTTGGGATATTTAAAAGGTTTTTAAACATGATTGACAGACCAAAAATAGTTAATAAATAGGCTTGTAATAGTTTAGTTGTATTTGTTAATGCATGTATTCACATGTACCCAAGATAAAGTTTACTTCAGTCAGCAAAATATTAATTTATTTGATAAATAAAAATGTATGTTCTATGAAATAATCTTAAATTTAACTTCAAAATGTTTTTGCTTATATACATTATCGTACCAACAATAGCTTTTAAACCTCGGAAAGTTTAGCGGATATTACATATGTTATGACTTCGTCAGATAAATAAACGGTGAAATAACTGAGGACTAGAGGATACAGTGTACTACAGTGGACATATTTGGGCATAATTTGGTTTCAAAACAAATGAAAAGCAGTTTTGTTTTTTTTCATTATAAGGGTTGTTGTTTTGAACAAGAATTCATAAAGTACTTTATGATACCAAAGAAAATATCTCACGTTCATTTTCTTAAACATATTCTATTAAGATGTTACAAAGATCTCACTCATGTCAGAAGTTCTTATTTATAATTGTTGTTTATCTGGGTCATTTGAAGATTATGGTTTTTAGTCTGAAAGTTTTTTGTTTTTTTTGTGTTTTTTTTTACTAACAAGGAATGTTTCGGCGGTTTTAAAGCTATTGTTAGTTGGTACGAAAAACATTTTGAAGTAAAATGCAAGATTATTTAATAGATAGTAAGTAATATATACATTTTTATTTATCAGTTATTTCACCGTTAATTTATCTGCTGAGGTCATAACAGACGCCGGAAGATTAATGTAAACACAAAAAGGAACTAAAAACATGAATATTTGTATGTAAATTGTAACTTAAATAGATAAATGTATATTTTACACACACTGTAATGAAATATATACCATATACACAACAATTTAAAACTTCCTGTTTTTGTCTATTATACAACCACCACTTAGTGTTGGTCATGTTTATTTGTTGGGATATTTAAAGGGTTTTTAAACATGATTGACAGACCAAAAATAGTTAATAAATACAAATAAATGATAAAGTTTACTTCAGTCAACAAAATATTAATTTAATTGATAAATATAAATGTATGTATTACTTAATATCTATGAAATAATTTTACTTCAAAACGGTTTTACGTAGCAACCAACAATAGCTTTTAAACCTCGGGAAAAGTTTAACGGAAACATTTCTTGTTAGTAGAAAGTTTGAGAATCTTCAAAAAGATGCGATTCCAAAAACAATGTTTTCTTGTCCACGAGCGACTTCGATCCGGCAGCAGAGCAGGCGGCACGTTTACTTCACTACACAGAGAATAATTTAGGGGGAGGCCGCGGTACAGCCCTAGAAACATGCTCCGATGGAAGAATTATTCACGAGCCGGAGCACAGCTTAAAATATCAAGACGTGGACTATCGGGGGCGGGAGAGAGATGGAAGAAGAAGAAGAAGAAGAAGAAGACACGGGGAATTACTACCATCAAGAAAGACACAACATCAAACATGCCGAGCGAGATATTCATTATAGAACACGGGAGAGTCCATAATACACGCCTCACCCCCCCTTCAGTACCACAACTAGTGGTCAAACTTCCAAGAGAGCTGTCAAGATACTTTTGATTGACAGGATGAGTGGCAGGAAGATGAGAAGGATGAAGAAAAGTTGTTTTTATTTATTTGTTTTGTCTACAAAGAGAATAAAACGGATTGATTTGTCAATAATTGAACATCATGAAGATGTAGTTTGTAAGGATGTTGGGGGGTAAGGGGGAACTTTTTAGGGTGTTCTGCCCGGACATGTCCACACCAGCGACTAGAGCAGACAAGGTCAGAGTAGAACATGTTTCTGAACCATTTTATATAGTTATTATTATATTATTAACTCTTAATATGACTTAAAAAAGTTCTTTTTTTTATTTGTCATATTTTTTTTTTATATTATCTCAACTTATTGGATCAAATGTTAAGATTCAGAGGGAAAAAATAGTTATTTTCTAACCCTTTCTTTCGTAAATAAATATTGTATTTGTATTTTTAGGTTTATTTTATGTTGATCTTTTCTTAGTTTCCCCTTTATTTCCGTCAAACTACTGTATATAACATGGGGGTGTGTGTGTTGACAAGAATCTGGCCAGACGATACGTATATGTATTGCAATACTGAAAAAAAAACATAGAGTACTTGTCTCTGGTGTTGCATAATTCACAAACCACTTGATGTAAAGTCGTAACTCAGTCCATTCGTTTTGAAATATTTTCAATCATCAGCTTTTAAAAGGCTGCTGGAGTCCACTGTATCCTCTCGTCCCCAGTTATCTCACTGTTTATTTAGCTGCTGAGGTCGTAACAAATGCCGGAAAGTTTAATGTAAACACAGGAATGAAAAAGGAAGTATTTGAATATGTGTATGTTTATTAAATAAGCTATAATGTAATATCGATACGCGACATGTACACGCGTAATGTCTACTGTCGCCCCCTAAAAGGAAATTCAACTGCCAACCTCTTGCAACAACAAAAAAACTATTTTCTGTTCTTGCTGCGTGTTGTCAATGTCACTTTCCCTTGTTTAAATAAAGGTTGAGAGTGACAGGCCGGTGTAATCCGGGTTTAACGAACGGAAGTGTGACGTGTAGAGTTTGTTAAATATATATATTTTTATTTAAAGTTGAATTGTTCGGGTGTTGCCACGTACACGTGTTTGTTTGCAGCTTGTTAATAATATATTAATAATAAATAATAAAAAGTTGTTTACCGTGTGGTCTGGACGTCCTCGTCACGCTCCGGTTCGTCTCCCGCCGAGCCGCCCTCGTCCTCCACGGTCACCTCGGGTCCGGTGCCCGGTGCTCCTCTTCCACCTCCGCCGGGTCCTGCTCGCTTCATGGCCAGCGCGGCATCATCGTCTCCTTCCTCCTCCGTCGCCGAGGTGCCCCCGTTGCCGGCCCGGAGCCCCCTTCCCCGGGTGTGCGAGGAGGTCCCGAGCGAGAGCAGCAGCAGCAGCAGCAGGAGCACCAGGGAAATGCTCACGTTTCCAAAGTGAAGCCACTTTTCCATTTGTAACCAGACTGGCGCATCAGTGAGGCACCAGAGTCGCGCGCCGCAGGCCCTGGAAGTCCGAACATACGACGCGTCGAAACGACCCGGAATGTGGAAGAAGAAGAAAAAAAAAAGCTACTTTTAAACCCGATTTAAACGCGTTCTTTAGTAAAACATAAACAGCCACTGGGGCTCCATGTTATTCCCTTTATAATTGACCAAGTCTGGCCTTAGTTACGGAGACTCCCGCCTTGTTTCTACATAGGGATTGGCTGCTGGGAAACACACGTTCAACATCCCCGCGCCCCATTGGTTGGTCCCCCCCGTCAATCAGTCGCGCTCGGAGACGAATCATAAACCGGTTGCGCAGCGGCGCCGTCAATCAGAGGAGGCGGGCTCTCACTCGCTCCCGCCTCCTCAAACACTGCGCGTCATTGGCTCGGGTGAGAACACGTCATGACGCGCGCAGGCGCAGAACGCGGTATCCACGAAAGATGACGCAAAGCGGTTTCCTTCCCCCTCGGTGGCGGATTCTGTTGTGAACACGCGATTGGTCGAGTCGGAGTCGTTCGCTCCAATGAGAGGAGAGAATGGGTTTTCTCGTCGCTTATTGGCGGCGGTTGGAGTGACGTCGAGCGCAGTGTCGCCGCTGATTGGACGGTGGAGGTGTCATTCACGCGCAGTTGTCAAGTCAGCCGACATGAAAACAACAACGTGGCTCGCATGAGGTGACAGTTGTCAGTTCCTGTTCCTGGTCACGAGTTCACGAGATGCTGACTAAACTATTGTACTGTAAATGGAATGTTAGCTTGATCAGCTATTTTTATAATGTTCTTTCAGTTTTTTAATAAGATAAAACCAATAAAAGTTATTCTCCGCAAAAATAAATGGAATTAATATTAAATAATCCTCTTTAAATTTCCCTTATTAATATGTTTATTTGAAAAATAAATGAATGTCCAACTAAACTTTAAATAAAGTTTAAACATAATTATTAACGGAATACATGTATAGCGCCCCCACGTGGTTATTACAACATAGTGTATTTCATAGTTTTAGTCAATTTTTTTTAATATTTGCTGCGGTTTATTACAAGTGTTCTTTGGACCTGTATTCTTGTTCATATGCTTAGAAAAAAAAAAAAACAAGGAACAGACATGTGTGGTTGTGTAACATTTGTTATTGTGTTGCTCAACAACAGAAGAGTGAAAAGTCGGATCAGTCACGTCAGGAATGAAGAAGTTTTCACCATAACAGACATGCTTTCTTGACTTTACGAGCACGGAATGGAATGTTTTTACAGACACGATACGAAAAAAAGAGAAGAATCTTTACCTTTGTTAAAGTAAAGTGAAGTCATTGAAGGCACAGTGATGAGATCAATGGATTCTTTAGCAGGAGAAGCTAAAATAATCCACATTTCAGGTTCAGTGCTGACGAAACTAAAGCATCTAAACGTGAAATAAACATTTCAATAAAGGCTCAAACTTCTCCATTGAAAGAAGAAGTTACGATTCTGTACACAATGAAGGATTGAAAACATTGAGTGTTAATGAAGACTTTGATCGTTTAGATTTAAAAGTCCTCAAACACTTATCATGACAGAATCAAAGTTCACATATTTTGGTTTCCACGGGAGATAAACAGATCGAAGTTCAACTTCGGACCGAAAGCGGGCACTTGTGGCGAGCGAGAGGTTTTTCTTTTCTGATCAAAATACATCTTTTAGTTTTGAGGAGCGTCTCGCGTCAGGACACTTCCGTCCTCCATCCCGAAGTAGGCTCGCTCCGCCATCCCCACGAAGAGTCCGGTTTCCACGACACCTGCGGCGTCAACATCAGCGGTTAGTTAGTTGGTTAGAACAACAAGATCAACCGACCATGACGTGAAGATGTCGCCGATTATTTACTCGCCGTCAGTTAAACCCATTAAATAGATTTGATCTTAATTAAATATGATGCACTTGAAGATGTTTTTCTTTATTTTCCGATAAAGTTATATTTGAATTTAATTAAGTATTATTCAAATGTTTTTTTAACTGGATTCTTTATCCAAGGAAAAGAAAAGTAAAAAACAATATCGTAGTAAGTGAATCATATTTAATGAAGATTACATCTATATAATGTCATTTAAACAGCAGGATTAAAAAATATTAAACATATAAACGCTTATCAAGACTTACCAGTACACATTAAAATGAAAAATAAAAATGTATATAATACAATAATACATGAAATCGGGGGAGTTTCAAATCCTTATTAATAAGAACAGCAGCAGTGAATAAAGGAGAAGAATTTCTTCTTCCTGCAGACACTGAATGTTAATAATCACTGACTCCATCAAAATGAAACATTGATTTTGTTTTTCAATATTTATCATATACTTCTAGTCTTACTCAAGTCTCTTCATTTAAAGACCTAAACAGCTCAATTAGAATATTAAGAAAAAAAAAGCCCTTTTATGCATTTCCTGCATCTCAAAGTTAACAAAACCCCCCCAAAAAGCTACTTAAATACATGTATATATACAATTATTTAAATTCACTTGTAAAATCAACAATTTATAAATACTTGTTTAAACACTTGACGACGTATCATGATACAGTGTTTTTATTTTGGCCACTAGATGTCATTCTTTGCTTCATAATATTTGACTTTGATCTTCCAATTCTATTAAACCTGAATTTTGATTTCAAGTGAAATAATAATCTCTATTTATATAGCGCCTTTCTAGACCAGATATTTAGGATGTCTTTGATTAAGTATAATTTTAAACATGATTATTAATCTAAGGAAAGAAAATGAAAGAAAACCATGTATTAAAT
Source organism: Callionymus lyra (assembly GCF_982586985.1). Classification (NCBI taxonomy): domain Eukaryota; kingdom Metazoa; phylum Chordata; class Actinopteri; order Syngnathiformes; family Callionymidae; genus Callionymus; species Callionymus lyra. The sequence continues at coordinate 11,714,280 of NC_141835.1, read as the reverse complement.
GTATCATATTGAATGATAATGGTCACAGTATTTATTATTTAATAGCCTAAAAAGCCTCTTTTGTGATATGGTTAAAATATTATTTTTTATTAATATTTGATCATGTTTACAGGAACAAGAGTTTATTTAATTTCTGGGTTGGCATTGCACAATAAAATATTAGATGAATACAATAAAAATATGAGATTAATACGTAAAATATGAGATTAATATGAAAGAATTATGACATTAATACGAAAAAAATAAAAGATTAATAGGGAAAAATGATGAGATTAATACGATAAAAATATGAAATGAATATGATATTAATATGAAAAATTAAGATTAATACACATTATATGAGATAACTGCAAAAAAACTTGAGATAATACAATGAAATTAATACGAAAAAATATAATTAATACAAATAATATGAGATTAATACAAAATAATATGAGTCAAATAATTAAAGTAGTTTCCGTCCTTAGCGACTCAAGAGTGAAGTGAAGTCCACCTGGAGAGCTGCTCTCACCTGGAATCATCTTGATTGCTGCGTTCACGTCCCTCCAGAGCTCAGCACGTTCAAACTTCCAATCAAGAATGAAGTTGCTGTTATCAGTGACCACAGGACCCTGAGGCGGAGGATCCAATCAGAACCGGCGACACAAGGAGACCCTCACAGCGGAGACACTCACGGCTTTGCTGACGGCCATACGCAGGATCGCCTCGCCGCCGAAGCGCTTGGCGATCGCCCTCTGAACCGGAACGTACGCCATCGGGATCACCTCGATGGGAACCCCCTTCTTCCACTGCTGGCCCAGAGACTTGGAGTCCTTCCTGTGGAGCGGATCGGAGTCAAAACCCGAAGCGACGTTTATACGTGAAAAGACAAAACGATTCACCTGTAATCTGCGATGACGACGAAGTGTTTGGCACAACCGGCGACGATCTTCTCCTGCGTCAAGCAGCCGCTGAGAGATGGAAGGTTCTTGTTTAGGGTCATGTGACTCACTTCGCACTTCCTGCTTCCTCACCCGCCTCCTTTGATCAGGGTCAGATCCACGTCCACCTCGTCCGCCCCGTCGATGGCGACGTCCAACTGAGGCGACAAAAGAAAAGATTCAACGAGAGAAGGTTTCAAATAATCCCCATTATTATGTTCCATCATATAATACAAGACAGAAGCAATCGATCACTACGATCCTTGCTCTGTTAAACATGTAAGTAAGTAAGTAAGTAATATTTATTTATATAGCGCTATGTCCTTCAGTCGGTCCAGTCCTACCTCTGGATGTCGATCCAGGTCTGAGAGCACGAGTCCGTGCTGCAGGATCAGCTGACGAGCCTTTGGGAGCAAAATAAATAAACTTCACGTAAACATTTTTATTTTGAATGATAATGGAATCGTTTCAAACGTGATACAATTCAAAAATTTAGAATTATGTGATTATGTTATCAAAGTTTAAAAGGAAAATAAAGAAAATATACATTTTTGACTTTCTTACAATTTGAGAACTTTATATTTAAAAGAACAAACTTTAGCTTTTGGCTCTTTATTATTCACTTTTTTTCTGCAAATTACAATAAAATAAAACTATAAGAAAAAGACAAAAAAGCTCTCTAGCTAGACTTTTAACTAAAAACCAAATGAATGAACTACATTTATTGAACTACAGTAAGATTGTTTAATTTTATAGCTTGGACAAATGTTTGAGGAGTAACGTCAAATTTAAATTATTAATACAAGTAAAATTAATTTTTTCAGACAATAGTGATCGATAGAATGTCTTTTTTTTTATTTTATTAATATTTTTTACTCCCCGTCCTGCGTCCTGGTGACATTTTCTTTAACATTTTTTTCAACTTTATTAATTAAATTATGAAACTTTAGATTTTCGAAAATTAGGTGTCAAATTATTAAAAAATATATATAATTATTTCATGTTACAACTGATTCTATTTATAAACCAAAAGTAATTATAATAGTTATTTTTCTTTGATCCATGTTCTTTAACTTTAAACTTAGATTGTATCATCCTGTTCTTTCTCTTTATTTTTGTTCTTATTTTATTTTTATTTATTTTTTATGAAAAATTGCTGTATTTGTTGTGGCTAATTGGAAAAAAAAAAAACTATTTCCCGAAGGAGACCTCCTGAGGGATCAATAAAGTTCTACCCAACCTAATAAATGACATGATCGCACAATAAACAACTTTTAAAAGCTGGTACCTGGAAGGACGTCGGCACACACACGATGTTGAGCTTCTCTTCACGCACTCTCTCGGCTGCAACGTTGACAAAACAACAAACCTTTAGAGTCGTTTAAAGCTCAAGAAAGGGGTTTTTTTAAGTAGAAAACATCAATATCCTCTCACCGAGTCTGTTGACTGCATAAACTATTGTGGATCCACTCCCTACTCCCACCACTTGGTTGTTCTGGAACAAAAATAAACGTTATTCCTAAGAATAAAATAAACAATAACATCTTTGTTACACAACTACACGCAGAGGTGACTTGAGAAAGTTGTGCGTTTGGATACAAACGATGCCGTTTTAAAAGGAAAAACAAACATGATACATATTGGTACACGGGAGGACGTTTATATCAGCAGTGATCAATCAGTTTGATCGATCAAACTGAATATATGTCCCAGCGCTGTATTCACAGTTCCGTCACCAGAACACACAGATACTGATGACGTAGAACACATACTACTTTATTAAGATATTATCTACAGTTTCAGATTGATCGAGAAAACGCGCCACAAATCTCTGACAACATTTTCCACTCGAAAGAAAACTCCAAGGCCAGTTAAATAGTCATTTGAATCGTTATAATAAATAATACAATTTATACATTTATCTGTACATCTGAAACATTTATTTTTTTAATTATTGATTGACATCAGTTTATTTGGGTCCCGGCTATGGCTTCAAGATATATCGGAAAATATATGTATATACGTACATGGAATTTTTAGACATCGTGTTTCTTTGTTTAGCGAGCTTAAAATTATTTAACTCTATTGGCCCACTATTGACCAGAAATTAGATAATTTTTAACAGTTTTTAATTATCCATAACTTTAATATTCAACACGGAACATTAATAATTTTACAACCCTCTGATAATAGTGTTTGATATGCTTCATATAAATCAATTAATCTTTAAAACTGTACACACATACCTAGTGTTTTGAATGTAAATAACATTTATTTAGCAGATAATTCGTAAAAATATGCAGTTTTTTAAGGATAAAACATAATAGATGTGTATATATATATATATATACATATATAGTGGACTAGGGGGCGCTTGTACTTATTGTTATTCATTTTGTGTTTGTTTTAAATCCAGAAATATACAATCACGTGACCTATGCTAGTTAAATAAATCTAACTATATTTTATTTTATTTGACTATACTAAGAATGTGGTAAATGTGTGTTTCTTGTTAGCCGACTCTAATAGTATGGTGGGTTTTAATAATTAATTTAATTTAAAAATTAAAAACTATTCCACGCGACAAATAGTTAAAATAAGGTTTATCGTAGCATTAGCAGCATTAGCATCTGTCTCCATCAGCACCGCTGGGTTGTCGCCTCCACACGATGCTAACGATGTTAGCTTAAAGCGCCCCGGTGGCGACGGTTCCTCACCTGGACGTGGTTGTCGACGGCGGCGTGAGCCGCGAGTTTCTTCGCTTCTTCCGCCATGTTAGCTCCGGAGGAGACGCTCCGGCGGAGGATACACGTGTGTTGTTGTGGCCGAGCAGTGGCAGCGAGGAGCCGGGCACAGATGAAGCGGTGACTCGCGAGCAAGACCCGCCCCTGGAGCCTCATGGTCCGGCCCACTGGACCCGGACTCTCAAAACCCGGGTTTTGTCACTAGACAGAAAATCTCCATTTTGTCTGTTAAACGAAGGTTAGCTTAGATATTAAAAGCTAAATTAGCTAAAATAGCTAACCTGCCACGTGACGACTAACGTCCAATCACATGAGCCGATCGATTCTCACGTGTATTTATTTATTTTAAATAAATACATGCAATAACACTTTTGTAATGTTATTTTTGTATCATTAAATCACTATATTTTATGTATTAATTAATAATTAAAATATATATATATATAAATATATAGATATAGATAGATATAAAGATAGCTAACGCGTCCATTTTATATGGTTTATGTCGCCCTCTAGTGTTCGTTTACTAATCTACATCAGAGGCGTCATTTTAAATAACATTTTTTCTTTTATTTAGTCCTTTAAAGGGGAGATTCCAGGTTTACATAAGCAGCTAAAACCCCCTAATAAAACAGATAAACAATAGAATTATTTAACTACACAAAATACATTTAAAAAATTTAATTTAATTTACTAGCTACAAATAATCAACACATTTATTTCCTGCAATTTCTTTTCTAACTTTAGACTTTCATTTATTGTCCTTGCACAGAAAACACAGCAGTAATACTGGCAACGAAATTTCGTTGCTTGGCAACCGTTCGAAAAACACAGCAGAGTGAAGGTATATATAAAAAGTATAAATATTAACAAGTTAAAAATACTGCATTATAATATAAATAGAATAAATAAATAACGTTTTAAATATTGCATTTAATATTTATTGTATATAAAAGTATAAATATAAATAAGTTAACAATAGTGCAATATGTTATAAATAGAATACATATTTTAAATAGTGAATATAATAATGTATATAAAAGTATAAATACATATTTTAAATAGTGCGTATGATACTGTATATAAAAGTATAAATACAAATAAGTTAAAAATAGTGCAATATGTTATAAATAGAATAAACACATATTTATGCATATAAAAATGTATGTATATAAAAGTATAAATATAAATAAGTTAACAATGGTGCTAATTTGTTATAAATAGAATAAATACAAACTTACAATATGTTATAAATAGAATAAAAACATAATAAATAGTGCATAGTTCAAGTCATATTTCATTCAGCAGTCTTTTCTACACACAATAATGCAGATTTTATTATAAAACCATCAAGTTTAAGGCAAACGTTTTTGATTATTAATTCAGGTTTTCCATATAAAAAAAAAAAACTAGAGTCGTTGCTTTTTCATAACTACAAGTTCTTTATTTGGCAAACAGCTGATAGTCGCTCTTTTCAGACACATTCTGTTATATAACCATTTACATATTACAGCTTTACAAATATAGCTGGTCTTTTTGACAAAAATTACATACTCTATTCGACACCTAAATGCTATATAAAAATCAACACATCTTACATTCGTGATTAGAAAAATTAGGCTATATGAAATCAGCGAGAGAGAGAGAGAAAAAGAGAGAGAGAGCGGGTTGAAATGAATCATCAAAACACAAAAACACGTTCACTGGAATCTCAAACAAATCCAATAAAGGAGGGATTTAAAGGTTTCACAAACTCTCACTCGGGGGGGAAAAAAAAAACGTCCTCTGAGAAAAGAAGAATACCAATGAACAACAATACTGTCACGTTAGAAGAATTTAACAACTCTGGTTTCCAAAAGAAAAAAAGTGACTCGAGATCATCATAAAAGAGAGAGAGAAAAAAAAAAGTGTGCATCACGTCGTACCTCGCCCTCTCTTAAGGCTTAGAACCGAGGATTATGCAGATGCTCTCGAGCGACCCTTTCATGCTGCTATCTGAGCCCGACACATCTGGAGCTGCCGTCTGGATCCAGGGGGAGAAGAAGCGACTAAATGACCTGCGAGTATCTTCCTCGTGACGTTTGTCATTATAACAATACGCTTTTTTTTTTTTCTTTTCTTTTTTTTTTTTAACCAGAAAAGCTGCTGATTTTAAAAAAATACATCACTGGCCAAGTTAAGAATCGAAACCAGTAGAGTTCTCTTTTTTGTACACAGTATTGCTGATTATTGAGCATTGCATTGATTATTGAAAAGTTGCTACTCCTTTTTTTTTTTTTTTTCCACCCCTTTTCCCATCCGATCGGCTTTACATCGTATAAAAAAAAACAAAAAAAAAAACAAGAGGTGACATGCTCTAATAAATCTATGATTTATCTTTTTTTTTTATATAATCTCTAAAAGGTTCGGATTATTACATGACGACGTATGCAAGCATCGACCTAGTCGTAACAAGGAGTATAAAAAAAAACGAAAATGTTGTCCATTAAAAAGAAATCACAATCTATAAGCGTATATATATATATATAAAAATATATATATATATATATACGTGTGACTTCTTTTCCCTGCACCGAACAGTCTTGGACGGGTAAACACTGATCAATGGACACGTGGAGTGAAAGGTGGAATGTTAAAAGAGAGCCACAAGGGGGTAAACACACAATCTGAAATATCACATCTCAATAAATAAAACTTTTAGATTTAAATATCTCAAATATTGCCTTAATATAATCTGATATATATCCATAAATTTGGTTGTGCTGTCATCCTACAAAATATATAATCACTTTGTTTTTTAAATTTTTACTTTGATATAATACTAGATTATTTCACTCATTATTCACGATTCTGTGATTTTTTTTTTTTTTTTTTGTCAAACACCGCACGAGTAAACACCAGGAACACGACCGCGGTGTTTCACACACACACACACACATGTGAGTAAAGTTCTGACCCACACAAGGTTTGGAGACGCACAGCAGGAAAGAGACGGTAAAAGCGTAAAAAGATGGCGGAGGTATGTGGCGGAGAGAGAGCGGGAAAAAAAAATGGAGGCGGAGTCTTGATTAAAAAAATATTTCTCAGAGAGATTTCTCGTCAGCAGCTGGAAAGAAATACCCCCCCCACCCCCCCGACGCTTCGCCTCCTTCCTCGTCCTCTTGGTCCTCAAGAGTTTTTTCCCATCGGGTAGAAAAAACAAAAAAAATTCAAACAGTCAACGTTTCACCTCCTTTCGCACAGTCTTGCATCGAAAAATACGTTTATTTTCCCTGCGTCGTTTGCTGCGTCGCCGTCCGTAGCTACATGTGTTGGGCATCCATGATGTCCAGGTATTTGGCCTCAATGATACGAGGAAGCAAACTGTTCCTGAACACAACACACAGAGCAGTGGTTAGTCCTGAGGCTCAGAGGAAGAAAATACACTTAAACATCAACAGCATTTTCTAATCGTCTTTTTGGTCACAGAGCTTTTACGGTTGACATTTCAATAAAGTGTGTATAAAATACAAGCGTTTATATTTTCTTTCTAACAATAAACATGCAAATATGTGTTGCATTTGTTCATTTTTGTGTTGCAATTAAACTTCCGGCCACTAGATGGCAGCATTCATAGCGTCCCCCGCGGCCAGAGGAACAATGAAATCCTACCAGATCCCGGTGATCACTGAGGACGAGAGGATACATTCGATGGTAGTAGTTTGGAAAAAATACAAATACTATATATCGAAGTTTCATTATTTTATTATTATTTATTTATTTATATGGTTTTCAAATCATATTTTGTTTTTATTATAGTTCTCTCAAGGTTTTTATTTCAATGAAGTGTGTTTAAAAATTAAATAATACGATTTTTTTAATTCACTATTATTTTTCAAATTTTGGTTATTAATAATTATTGTGTTATACTTCCGGCCACTAGATGGCAGCAGTCATAGCGTCCCCCGCGGCCAGAGGAACAATGAAATCCTACCAGATCCCGGTGATCACTGAGGACGAGAGGATACATTCGATGGTAGTAGTTTGGAAAAAATACAAATACTATATATCGAAGTTTCATTATTTTATTATTATTTATTTATTTATATGGTTTTCAAATCATATTTTGTTTTTATTATAGTTCTCTCAAGGTTTTTATTTCAATGAAGTGTGTTTAAAAATTAAATAATACGATTTTTTTAATTCACTATTATTTTTCAAATTTTGGTTATTAATAATTATTGTGTTATACTTCCGGCCACTAGATGGCAGCAGTCATAGCGTCCCCCACGGCCAGAGGAACAATGAAATCCTACCAGATCCCGGTGATCACTGAGGACGAGAGGATACATTCGATGGTAGTAGTTTGGAAAAAATACAAATACTATATATTGAAGTTTCATTATTTTATTATTCTTTTTTTCTATTGGTTTTCAAATCATATTTTGTTTTTATTATAGTTCTCTCAAGGTTTTTATTTCAAAAAGTGTGTTTAAAAATTAAATAAAACGATTTTTTTAATTCACTACTATTTTTAAAATTTTTGTTATTAATAATTATTGTGTTTGATTATACTTCCGGCCACTAGATGGCAGCAGTTGTACCGTCCCCCGCGGCTAGAGGAACAATGAAATCCTTCCAGATCTCGCTGATGACTGAGGACGAGAGGATACTGTTGATAGTTGTAGTTTGGAAATACTACAAATACTATATATCGTAGTTATAATATATATATTTTTTAATGACACTGTATCGACATCTTTCTTTTTTGATCTTTCAAATCATATTTTGTTTTTATTAAAGTTCTCTCAAGGTTTTGATTTCAATAAAGTGTCTTTTAAATATAATAAAATGTTTTTGTTCTTAATACACTATTAGTTTTTATAATTTTATAATTTTTGTGATACAATTAAACCTCCGGCCACTAGATGGCAGCAGTCATAGCGTCCTCTGCGACTAAAGGAAAAATGAAATCCTTCCAGATCCCTGTGATGACTGAGGACGAGAGGATACAGTGGCTGGTAGTCGTTTGTAAATATTACAAATACTATATATCGGAGTTTCAATGTATGATATTTTTTCATTATAGTTTATCGACAAATTTCTTTTTCTTTATTTTATTATTTATTTATTTTAGCTTTCAAATCATATTTTATTTTTTATTATAGTTCTATCAAGGTTTTTATTTCAATAAAGGGTCTTTAGAATATAATAAAAAGGATTTTTGTTAATTCACTATTGTGTTTTATAATTTTTTAATCATTGTGATGTAATTAAACTTCTGACCGCTAGATGGCAGCAGTTACTACATTCTCTGCAGCTAAAGGAACAATGCAATCCTGTGAGATCCTGGCGATGACTGAGGACGAGAGGTTACAGTCCACCGCAGCAATTTTAAGCTGTCAAGTACTCCGGAAATACTACAAATACTATATATCTTAGTTTCAATGTATCATATTTTTTTTTTATTATAGTTTATCGACATCTTTATTTTTCTTTATTTTTTAATTTATTTGTTTTAGTTTTCAAATCATATTGTGTTTTCATTATAGTTCTCTTAAGGTTTGTATTTCAATAAAGTGTGTTTAAAATAAAATAACTATTTTTTTTAGCATTTAGCATTAGCATGTATTCACAGCATTCGTTCATCTTTGTGTTGCAATTAAACATGCGGCTGCTAGATGGCAGCAGTTGTTACAAATCTCCCCCATATGCACTAGGTGAATAAAAACTAAAGGAAACCAACATCGCAAACACAAGATCGGATTGTTGTACGTAGGTTTTTACAAGATTACAGTTTCACTGTTGTGACACCGGGGGGAGCCGGAGACAATAAGTTCAACTCTACATATTGGAGCTTTAAACCTCTCGCCCAAGTGTAACCAATTCTAAAAACAAAAACCTTTTTAGTAACGATGTTTACAAATAAAAGAAAAACAACCTTATGCTACAAATAAAACAAAACCCTGCAACTCCTTGAAGGCGACTTTGAGAGATGACAAAATTTAAAGCTACTATAAAAGTACACGGGTTTAAAACTACAAATACAAGGTTGACAGATTTAATGTTGGCTCAAATACAAGGAAAAAAGACGCACAATATTGTCATACGTGCCACTTTTAAAGCTTTTTTTGTGAGTTTTTCTTGGTAATTCGTGCAGAAATTCGATAAAAATAGACCCTTTTTTGTAGGAAAACTAACAAACGCACATGTCGGTGACACAATTGGTGCCGAAACCAGAGAGTTCATGGAGTAAATGAGGAGAATGGTTTCGACAAGATAACAAACCTAGGCTAATCTATATATCCATCCATATATCTTTATCTCCATCCATCTATCTATATATCCATCCATTCATCTATAAATCCATCCATCCATCTATGCATATATTCATCAATCCATCTATCTTTATATCCATCTATCCATATATTCGTCCATCCATCTACCTTTATATCCATCCATCCATCCATCCATCCATCCATCCATCATCTATCCATCCATCCATCAATCTATCTATATATCCATCCCTCCATCCATCTATCCCTCCATCCATATATCCATCCACCATCCATCTATATATCCATCCATCTATATATCCATTCATCCATCCATCTATATATCCATCTATCCATCCATCCATTCATCCATCCATCTATATATCCATTCATCCATCCATCTATATATCCATCTATCCATCCATCTATATATCCATTCATCTATCCATCTATGTATCCATCCATCCATCCATCTATCCATTCATCCATCCATCTATATATCCATTCATCTATCCATCTATGTATCCATCCATCCATCCATCCATCTATCTATATATCCATTCATCCATCCATCTATATATCCATTCATCCATCCATCTATATATCCATCTATCCATCCATCTATATATCCATTCATCTATCCATCTATGTATCCATCCATCCATCCATCTATCCATTCATCCATCCATCTATATATCCATTCATCTATCCATCTATGTATCCATCCATCCATCCATCTATCTATATATCCATCCATCCATCCATCATCTATCCATCCATCCATCTATCTATCTATATATCCATCCCTCCATCCATCTATCCCTCCATCCATATATCCATCCACCATCCATCTATATATCCATCCATCTATATATCCATTCATCTATCCATCTATGTATCCATCTATCCATCCATCCATCTATATATCCATTCATCCATCCATCTATATATCCATCTATCCATCCATCTATATATCCATTCATCTATCCATCTATGTATCCATCCATCCATCCATCTATCCATTCATCCATCCATCTATATATCCATCCATCTATCCATCTATGTATCCATCCATCCATCCATCTATCTATATATCCATTCATCCATCCATCTATATATCCATCCATTCATTCATCCATCTATATATCCATCCATCCATCCATCTATATATCCATCCATCCATCCATCTATATTCATCCATCTATATATCCATCCATCCATCCATCCATCTATATATCCATTCATCATCCATCGATATATCTATCCATCCCTCCTTCCCTCCCTCCCACCCTCCATCTATATATCCATCCATCCATCCATGTATCCATCCATCCATCCATCTAAGGTAAGGTAAAACTTTATTGATCCCTCAGGAGGTCTCCTTTGGGAAATTGTTTATTATATACTATGATGGATGGATGATGGATGGATGGATATATATACTATATATCCATCCATCCATTCATCCATCTATATATCCATCCATCCATCCATCCATCTATATATCCATCCATCCATTCATCCATCTATATATCCATCCATCCATCCATCCATCCATCCATCCATCTATATATCCATGCACCTCTATATCTAATATGAGAAAAAAATTGGATTATAAGAAAAAGACATTAAATGAGTTTTGGTTCTAGCTGTCACTCTGCTGTCACTCTGCTGTCACTCTGCTGTCAAGAAGCGGAGCGTGAATGAGTTCCTACCTCACGGGGATGAGAAGGACCATCACCAGAGGGAAGATCATCTTCATGTAGGGTATGGGGTACATGCCAAACGAGCACAGCACCAGCAGCTGCATCATCTGCAGGAAAGTGAAGTAGTGGATCTTCCTCTGGGGCACTTTGCGGATGTAGTGGGTCGGCGGGTAAGACGTCTGTGGGGGGGAGGAAGGGAGGAAGGGAGGAAGGGAGGAAGGGAGGGTGGGGGGGATGGAGGAAGGAAGGGGGGAGATCATGACAGATTAGTCAACTTCGACTCCAGCAGCTTTCAAAGCTGATCTTTGGACGTATATCGTATATAAACGCCTTATAATAACATTTGGTTTTGTGGAAATAAACACAGTTTAACACACAATAATAATCATGGTGTTGAATGTTCAAATGAAAGTCCAGATGTCGGTGCTGGACTTCAGGTGCTGGCAGCGAGTGAAGCAGGAACATATATCGACGGCAGCATCTTCAGCCCTGAGGACGGATGATCTCCGGGATGAAACATGACAACACCAGCAGCTCAGAAGGACTTCATCATAGAGCGGCGGATCTAAAGTCCCTTAAGTCCGGGGCCGAGCCGGGCCCGTCTCTGAGAAGGATTTAAAGTTATTTGACAGGATTCTCCAGTGAGCCGTTACTGGACGCTCGCTGATCGGTCGCCTCTGGCCGGATCCAGATCCAGAGTCCAGACACGAAACAACATCATCTGGACGTCTGTGTCCGGAGCTAAATCGTTGCTGAATTAGCACTTTATGAGTGAATTACATATAATAATATCAATTAATCTGTGTTTAATTGATGAACCCATTGACAGCAATAATTAATAGATGCTAAATTAAGTTCAAGTATTATAAAAAAAAAGGAAAAATCCAATTAAAACTGTTATAATAAGAATTTATATCACTTGATAACCCAATTCCCCAGATAAACTCGCCAGTAGGTGGCGCTAAAGCGACTGTTTAACGAGGAAAAAATAACGGATCAATAGAAAAATGTCATCACCTTTAAAAAAAAAGAATGATTTTATGACATGGTAGTTACACTGTTTCGACACTAGAGGGATCCAGAAACCACGTTTTAATTTACAATACTGGGACTTTAAACAATTGACTTTGAACAACGTTTTGGATCAAAAAACGATTACATTTGTCGTTATTTTCCTTGACACGCACCTGCTCTTTAAGCAGAAGAGCCATCCGGTCGCACATCTGGTTCCCGTCGATGGACGTGACGGCGATGTAGAGGAAGAGGCCGTACAGGACGGGTTTGGAGATCCACTGCAGCGGGAGCGGCACCATCAGCACCGAGACGCCGATGAAGAGGTTGGCGGCCAGCGACGTCAGGCGGGTCTCCTTCACCTGAACGATCCTGACCCCCAAAATATACACCTCGTTACCATTCACAAAAATCTGATCAAAGCCGCGATAAATAACGTTTTGCTAACGATAAACAAGCGGTGAAAATAAGATTTCATTGTTCCGTCACTAGAGGGAGCCAGAAACAATATTTGTTAAACTACCTTTTATGGCTTTAATTTCTCCTGCCTTGCCCAGTGGTCCTGAGGCAACCCTTTTTCTTAAAATGTAAGCATTCCCTTATCTTAAAGAGTGCTTTTAATTTGAAATCCTTTTGAAACCAATTATAAAAACATTTACACATTCTTACGAGATCATCGTATTGAGCTTTTAAGTATATATTTGATTGTTTTGATTGTTTAAGCGCTTTGTGACCCTGGTCTGGAAAAGCGATATGCTATATAAATAGAGATTATTATTATTATATAAATATAAATTTACTTACTTACTTTTAAATATATTTAACAAAGCAATTTGAGTTTAGGAAAAATTTTCGATAGCATGACAAGGTATTGACGTTAAACGTTGGTGGAATCACTGAAGTTCTTTAACTCCTGGTAGTTTTTTCTCCTTTTCTTATGTAAAGAACTATGTGACTCTGGAAGGTTCATATACATTATTATATATACACCATAATAATTGTACCATCATTATTATATTATTATTATCACCATCATTTCAACAATGCGGATTACAAAATAAAAGGACATTAAAAATGAAATGAATTGTTATCAAACTTAACCTAATGTATAATAATGTACACGTTTGTAACTGACTTAGCTACTTAAAAATATAAAATATTTTCTTATGTAGGCTGAAAGAAATGATAGTTCACCAGGTCTTCATTTTTTATTTTAGGTCTGCATAGATTTAAATTAATATTTTGGACAAACTAAAGTGAAATACTATAACGCTTGTTTTTGTGCGTGTACTGTTCCTTTAAGAGTGAAATGATTAGAAAAAAGGTAAAGTGAGGGAGAGGTTTGATCGTTTTTTAACGCATAATTGGAAAAACACTTTGATGTTTTTTTCAAAATAAGTATCGGTTTAAATGTGGGAATTTTATTTCAGAGGGTGGAAAGACCGGGGGGTTGTCGACCTCTGACCTAGTGGTTAAGAGATGTAAACGCCTTCATGATTTTATTTTGAAAGAGCCCAAACAATCCTAGAATCTTGTACATTTCGTTTTCTATCACATGCTGTATTTGTCAGTCCTTGGCAGAGGTATGCGCCCCCTGAACGCCATCACTCACGTCTCGTAGAGGTGCCCCCCCTCCACGTGCTGCTCCACGAACGCCAGCTGGCGGACGTGGAGGGTGGAGTGCGGGAAGGCGGCGTGCATCCACGGCAACCCCAGCACCGACATGAGGATGTTGATGAGGCCGGAGAGCATCAGGTCCCAGTGATACGCCGTTCCCTTCAGCAGCCTGGACCACAAACACTATATTAGAACCCGTGTGTGAGTCTGACACCACACGCTGGAACAGTTGAAATAGTTGAAAATATACACGACAGGTCGTTCCTCTGTACGTCTTCTTCATCCACTTATTATCACAGGAGATTAAAAAAACCTCTAAGCGATCTCAACAGATGGCGCTAAAAAAGCGAGACGCGGTAAAAGCTTCACCACTTAAAGAGATTGGCTCGTGTGTAAACAACGGAGCTTAGCGAGCTCGGATGACGTCTAAAATACACTTGTTTGCGCAGATTAAAAAAAAGCGGGACTAGATATAGGATTACGGAGAAGTCATTTAATCAACGGGCGAAAGCCATTATATGTTCTGAAGTGGACGCTGCTGCATATGCAACAGTTTCGTCGGCGTGGACCACATACCGCCGCCGCCACATCAAAGGCGGCGGCGCCCAAATGAGCTGTTGCATCATGAGAATTTTTCAGATCTCTTTTAACTACGTCTCGTCCATATCGGGAAAAAAAAAGAGAAAAAAAAACCCATCATAATGGCGTTATACTTTCTTATATCGCGCTCCTTTGATGCCGCGGAACTAGTCTCGGATTAAAGGTTCTCGCCTGTTCTCCGGCGCGTTCGTCAGCGACACCACGATGTTCTGGTCGATGAAGATGAGCAGGGCCAGCAGGAAGCCCAGGCCCATGGCGCTGATCACGTTCAGGATGGAGAGCGTCCCCAGCGGCGCCAGGCTGAAGATGGGCGTGTTGTGGACTCTGAAGACCGGCACTGAAGACCAGAAGAAGTTAATGTTGTTTTTTAATAAAGCCTTATTTTGGACCGCGGACCAGGTTTAAAGTTGGGATTATATTCACAGACCGACTTTAGGATTAAAAATGAATAATTTTGAGTTTGTTTTGACTTATTTTCACTAGTGAACAGGTTTATTTTTGGACTGAAATGTCAATCAGGTTAATGTTACTTCTTCCAGACAGTAATAATCAATAGAACAGAAGTTATATACATAATGTTGATTTGTTTGTGTAAAACAAAATCAATTTTACTTTATATTTACTTTATATTTTTAACATGAAGAATCAACTTATATTTAAGTAAAAACGATGGAAGAACATTTCCAGTGTCATGTGTTCACTGCGATAACACTAGAGGGAGCCAGAAATTATATTTTCAATCTTGCGTAATTAAGGTAAAAAGATTAAGTACTAATTTTTATGTACAATGTTCATAGTGTTAATAAGAAAAAACGATGGAAGAATATTTATGGTTTTCTGTGTACAGTTACACTACAACAACACTAGAGGGAGTCAGAAATAATATATTCAATCTTGGGTAATACAGTTTAAACAAAAATAATTTAGTAATCATTTTAATATACAATGGTCAAAGTGATAATTTAAAAAATGATAGAAGAATACTTATAGTATTCCGTATACAGTTATACTAAAATAACACTAGAGGGGGTCAGAAATAATGTTTTTTTTAATCTTACGTATTAGGGATTTAATAATATATATATATATACATGCAAATATGTATTATTGAAAATGTATCTAAAATGCAAAACCATCTTGATATTAAGAAAAATATGAAATAAAATTACTGGTATTTATTTTATAGTTACACTACCATTACACTAGTGGGGGGTCGGAATTTTTTTTATTTTTTTAATCGTACCTATTAGGGCTTTAATAAAACAATATATTATTAATAATAAATGAAACATGCAAGATCATCTTGATAAAAGAAAAAAATAAATAATGGAATAACCTTTTTTCCATGTATTAAGTGAACAGTTACACTGCAAGAACACTAGAGGGAGCGAAAAACTATATTTTCAATCTTACCTACTAGGGCTTTAATTATTTATTTTTTAATGAATTAATTATAAATTGAACATGCAAGATCATCTCGATTATAAGGAAAATGAGGGACGAACTTTCTGGTATTTTTAGTTTGTTCCGCTATTTCACCTGTTACTCATCATTTGACCACAAATACACTTGAATTGTTATTTAAAAAAATGTGGAGTCAGACTGTTTTGTTTTACCTAATAAGCTCCGATGGCAAAAACTGGACGAGCACTTACAGTATAATTTGATTGTGTTTTTAGAAAATGGCTGCATAGGCAACTATGAAAGTGACATTAATAACAATAAATCAAAATAAAAATATATTATGCAAATATCATACGGAGCATTTTACCATAAAAACTTAAGCTGTAAAAAATCCCACATCATTTGTCATCTTTTGAAGTCAGTAAAACGCTCCCGATACATATTAATGTGAAAAAAGCGCTCGTCAAGAAAAAAAAGCCACGTTTTCATTCCTTCAGTCACGTTCGCCCCAGTTTAAGTGACGGCGCCGCAGCTGTTAATCACTTCATCATTCATTAAGAGGCTGTGAGAAAACATATCTGTCTGCGCTCGCTGTTGTCTCCGCCCGTGAAGAGGGAACTATTTCAGGACTCCGGGGAAATAAAAGTGCACTTCGTTTCCTGCAGGAGAAACCTAGTGACATCCGAAGCCAACATCAAACCACCTTTTTCAGGAATCATTCAGCGACTGGAAAATGATCTGGTTCCAGGATCACAGGAGTAAAAAAAAAAAGATGCTCTGGAATGACTTATGTATTTTTTTTTACAAACAGCCTTCCTGACATTGAGGTTCAAATTAAGGGTGAGAGAGGGCGGGCGGGCATTAAGTGGTTATTGGCGAGTACAGGCCAAAACCCTTCCTGCCCACGCAGTTTTTCATTAAGTAGAAGCAGGAGGTGGGAAGATGGCTCGTATATCTTATCCAGGAGAGGAAGTTTGCGGCGGGAAAATGAATCAAAATTATATATTTGGGTCATTTTCAACAGTCGTTTTTCTATCGAGGGCAGAGAACACAAGTCTTCTGAGCAGAAAAATTGACAGGCGTGGGAAGTTATACTTGAAAAAATACACCAGGGGGAGCCAGAAACTTTATTTTAAATCTCACATATTGTGGATTTAGATTTTGTGCTCTTTTAATTACAGTTTTTTTATTTTAAGTCATCACATAAAATCACACAAAGGGCAAATATAAATAATGTTATTTTTTTTGACATTGCAGTTACACGATTCTGACAATAGAGGGATCCAGAAACGATGTTTTGTATTTTATGCATTAGGACTTTAAACAATGGAGTCTACTGACTCCTTTAAGAAACATCTTAAGACGTTTTTATTTGTTCAGGCTTTTCCTTGATTTTCTAGAACTCCTGTTCTGTGTATCAGTTTTATCTTGATCTTTAAAATATATACTTTATTGAATATTGTTTTGATTGTTTAAGCGCTTTGTGACCCTGGTCTGGAAAAGCGCTATACAAATAAAAATTACTTACTTACTTACTGTTAAAGCAACAATTTGGAACAGGTGGTGTTATTTTTTTGAGCACCAGAACAAAAACAACGGGTGTTTTTTAACCAATTTTGAGTTGAAGAATCAATCATGTCGCTCTTTTAAAGTTTTACTTTGACGGGCCCTAACTCGCAGTTCTGACTCGTCTGACCTTTGACTCTCACATTCCGAAGTCAAGTCCGGACAATATTGAAACTGTGACGTGTAAAAACAGGAAACTCATCCGACAGATTATGTAGAAAATAACCATTTTATTTTGCATTATTATTCATTAATAGTACAAATCTAAACATGTACTATAGAGCTACTGTTTTTAAATTTAAAAATGTAATATAAAATACAATAAAATAATAATTGTTGCACATTCATCTTAACTTAATAAGATTTGTTTTTCGTAAATTACATTATTTTAGTTGTGTTCCCGAAAAAAAAAAAAATATCAAATTATAAATAAAATAAAAAGGACTTAATTGGAATTTTAACATGCGGTATGACCTTGATTATAAAAAAAAAATAATGGAAGAACACTCATACTATTTAGTGTAGTTACACTGCAGTTACACTAGAGGGAGTATTGTCGATCTTGCATGTTAGGGCTTTAACTGACAATTTTATTATTCTTTTTTATTTAATTACTCATAAATAGTTCAGATCTAAATATGTCTCCACAATGTGTTTGTGGTATCCCTTGTGCTGTCTCTGGGTCAAGGTGACCTGGTAGCCTGAAATCATATGTGTTTGTGGTATCCCTTGTGTTGTCTATGGGTCAAGGTGACCTGATAGCCTGAAATCAAATGTGTTTGTGGTATCCCTTGTGTTGTCTCTGGGTAAAGGTGACACGAAGGCCTGAAAACAAATGTGTTTGTAGTATCCCTAGTGTTGTCTCTGGGTCATGGTTACCGTGGTAGCCTGAAAACAAATGGGTTTGTAGTATCCCTTGTGCTGTCTCTGGGTCAAGGTGACCCGAAGGCCTGAAAACAAATGTGTTTGTGGTATCCCTTGTGTTGTCTCTGGGTCAAGGTTAACATCAAGGGATACGACTAAAACTTTTGACTATAGGGTTATTGATTCAAAGTTTTTTGGATTTTTTTTTAGTTTTTAATGTCTGTCAAAAAACGTTAAGTCTATATATAAAAAAAATATTAAAAGTGCTTTTACACCAGATTAAAAAAACTATAATACAGTAATTGTAGCCTACTTATCCTGACTTATAGACATTTGTGTTTAGTTTGTTTTTTTTGGTTTAGTTTGGGTCTACTTAATACTTTGCGGCCCCTCGCAGAAGATACCGTTTAGAACGTGGCCCCTAATACTGATCTATATCGTATGTTAAAAATGTTGAAATGTGCTCGAAAAATATATATTTCAACCCATCGAAAAACCAGACAAATCGAAACTGACTTTCCTGGCGTTATTCTTCCACCGCGGGTTGTTTATGAAGATAAAGGAGTGAAACCAGCAGGTCCACACACACACTCACACACCCCCACACACACACACACACACACACACACACACACACACACACACACACACACACACACACACACACACACACACACACACACACACACACATACACACACACACTCTTTAATCACCCCGGAGGTTTAGAAAGCGTGGCGAGGAAGCGAGGAAGACGATACTCACGCTGGATGTCGCTGAACAGGTAGGATCCGATGAAGGAGAAGATGAGGACGGAGATGGGCAGAGCGCAGTCGGACATCACCTCCCTCACTTTGACGTGCAGGAACGGACTGGAAGAGAGGGAAGGAGGGATGAAGGGATGAAGAAAGACAAATACAAAATTACTGTGGGCGAGACGAGGGCGACGGGTGGAATCCTAACACGGCTCGAACCCTCGCACACAATCGAATCTGGCGCCGGCGTTGATCGGATTACGAAACAATCAGAAGCAGAAAGTTCGCGCTCATCAAATTACGGCTTCGACCCAAAAGGGATGTTTTGGGGTTGATTTTTTTTTCCGAGGGAAAGTTTTCGGCAAACTCTGTCCCAATTAGAGGGTCC
This sequence comes from Callionymus lyra, assembly GCF_982586985.1. Lineage (NCBI taxonomy): Eukaryota > Metazoa > Chordata > Actinopteri > Syngnathiformes > Callionymidae > Callionymus > Callionymus lyra. The sequence continues at coordinate 11,694,451 of NC_141835.1, read as the reverse complement.
TGTAACCGCGGCGCCGGGCGGGGGGGCACGTACCTCCTCTTGAACTGGTAGAGGGTGTTGCCCATCCACAGCGTGCCCATGGTGAGCAGCAGAGAGACCACCGGCCGCTCCCGGGTGCAGTGCATCAGGGTCTCGGGGATGGCCTGCAGCACCAGACCCGTGGCGAAGTCGCTGCTGTTGGACGCGTCCTGAGCCAGGTCGCCCACGGTGATGTTGGCCAGTACTGGAGTGAAGTAGTACTTCTGAAAAACTGCAGTGAAACAATGGCACAAGTTATATTTTTGTATTAGTTTCAAAAGACCTGAAGCAACGTTTACATGAACCAACATTTACAATGAATTCAGTTAAAGGTCTCTTTATGAAAAGTTCCTTAACCCTAGAGCTATCTCAGGGTCAAGGTGACCCCGAAGGTCTGAAAACAAATGTGTTTGTTGTATCCCTTGTGTTGTCTCTGGGTCAAGGTGACCCAAAGGCCTGAAAACAAATGTGATTGTGGTATCCCTTGTATTGTCTCTGGATCAAGGTGACCTGGTAGCATGAAAACAAATGTGTTTGTGGTATCCCTTGTGTTGTCTGTGGGTCAAGGTGACCAGAAGACTTGCAAACAAATGTGTTTGTGGTATCTCTTGTGTTGTCTCTGGGCCAAGGTGACCTGAAGACCCGAAAACAAATGTGATCGTGGTATCTCTTGTGTTGTCTCTGGATCAAGGTGACCCGGTGGCCTGAAAACAAATGTGTTTGTAGTATCCCTTATGTTGTCTCGGGGTTAAGGTGACCTGAAGACTTGAAAACAAATGTGTTTGTTGTATCCCTTGTGTTGTCTCCAGTAGGCTAAAATAAATTAGCGCGTTTGAGGTATCCCTTGTGTTGTCTCTGGCTCAAGGTGACCTGGTAGCCTGAAAACAAATGTGATTGTGGTATCCCTTGTGTTGTCTCTGGGTCAAAGTGACCCAGTAGCATGAAATCAAATGTGTTTGTGGTATCCCTTGTGTTGTCTCTGGGTCAAGGTGACCCGGTAGCATGAAATCAAATGTGTTTGTGGTATCCCTTGTGCTGTATCTATGGATCAAGGTTAACATCAAGGGATACCACTAAACATTTGTTATTGCGGTTCGGGGTCACTTTGACCCCGAGATAAGTGTAAAAAATATAAAAAAATAAATAATTTTACACCGAAATTCTCAACGACGCAACAGAGAAGCCATAACAGCTACACTTCTCAGTTAGTGCTTTAATTCAAGGTAACAACGTTTTGTTTCTCTCAAGGCTTCTCTCCGGCTACAAAACGAACCAAACTGTTATCAAGTGGATCTAAACGAGTGTTCGAGACATTTGAATAAGTTTTGGACGCACAAGGACAGACGCTGAATGATTTATAGAAGCATAATAAAACCCAAGGCTTATCTGGAAGGTCTGAGATAAATCACATTTATCATGAACCGCTGGGGAAAGAAGAGATATTTGCTTCGTTAATTGGCCACATTAGAATTATACGTTGAAAATTATTCACATCTCTGAGCAATCAGTTCATGAAATTCTTGTTGATGGAGAATCACTAGACGTGATTGGACGTTTCACTTTGAAGATTGTATAGGTTTGATTTATCCATCCATCCATCCATCCATCCATCCATCCATCCATCCATCAAACCATCCATCTATCCATCTATCCATCCATCCAGCTAGCTATCCATCAAACCATCCATCCATCCAGCCAGCCAGCCATCCATCCACACATCCATCCATCTATCTATCTATGTATTTATCCATCCATCCATCCATCCATCCACCCACACATCCATCCATCTATCTATCTATGTATTTATCCATCCAACTATATATCCATCCATCCATCCATCTATGTATTTATCCATCCATTTATATATCCATCCATCTATATATCAATTGATCCATCTATCTATATATTCATCCACCCATCTATCCATCCATCTATGTATTTATCCATCCATTTATATATCCATCCATCTATATATCCATCCATCCATCTATCCATCAATCCATCTATCCGTCCATCTATTTATATATCCATTAATCTATTTATATATCCATCCATCCATCTATATATCCATCCATCCATCCATCTATATATCCATCCATCTATCCATCATTCGATCCATCTATCTACATATCCATCTATCCATCTATATATCCATCCATCTATCCATCAATCGATCATCTATCCATCCATCCATCCATCTATATATCCATCAATCCATCTATATATCCATCCATTCATCCATCTATCCATCATTCGATCCATCTATCTACATATCCATCTATCTATATATCTATATATCCATCTATATATCCATCCATTCATCCATCTATCCATCATTCGATCCATCTATCTACATATCCATCCATCCATCTATCTATATATCCATCTATCCATCAATGGATCATCCATCCATCCATCCATCCATCCATCCATCCATCCATCCATCCATCCAACCATCCATCAGAGACACATGACAATAACAATTATAATTGGAATTGTATTTTTCTTTTTAAGTCATTGTTGTTTGAATCAGAATTTTCACATCAAAAACGTCTCATGGAATTTCTTGACAGTGACATGTATCATAAAACAATTAATGAATCTATGTTTATCAAACAGTTAATTATTGCAAGTACTGTCAACATTTCTTTACACACTTCTTAACTCGACTGACACACAAAAAGGGGATTTTTACTCACTCTTGACTGTCCCTTTGACTGCATCCACCACGAATGCTATGGAGATGAACATGGCGATGACTTCTTCTGTGGACCTGCAGACCAAAGACAATTGAAAATAAATAATACACAACAGAAAATCCTCTTAACGTCGAGAAGGAATCTTTAGTGTATTATTGAACTTCAACTCAATGTCTGTCTTTTAATGTGAGATAATGTATTCTGATGAAGCACCTTTTGAAGAGCTTCATGACGAGGCTGAGATTGAAGATCCCTCCCAAGATGAGAAAGAAGCAGTTCCAGAGTCCGATGCAGGCGTAAAAGGCTGCGAAGTTCAGGTTGTAGTCGTCACAGATTCCTCGAATCACTGCAGTAAACAAGAAACAATTGTTTAAACAGACTTTATAAGCTTTTCTTCCACGTGGACACACTTAGATGTGATGTTCTTCACTGCATCACGTCATCTTCAAAACATAAATCCGAATTAAAAAGTATGGACGTCCTGAGGGCCTTGTAAATACAGGCAGAAGGCCGTATGTGGACCCCGGACCACACCTTTTCCCAGATTAAAGTACAGATTTTAATAAATTAATCTCTTGATTTTGTCGACAGCATTGGTCCAAACACATTGATTCCAAAATAAGAATAGGTGGATTTTATCTTCGGATCAGTTGGGGCAGGACATTTCAAACGTTCACCTACCCTTACTTTACAATAACAATTACTTATTAATTTGACTTTAAAGTGATCCAAAATTCAAACTTATTTTCCACTCACCCTCATGTCGACCAAGGGTTGGGATGATTTTCAGAGTAATCTGTTCCTTTTTAGAGTTATAGCCAAAAATGTTTGTTCATTTTAATGTAGCGACTGGAGCTCAGTTGTCTTCGTCTTCATCTTCGTCCAAAAAGACACTTAAAAACATCCAAATACTTCCGTACTGCTCGTCTGTAACGTCCATCTTGCCTCAAGATTCAGAATTGTTCCAAAAATCGTAAATAAATCTATATTTTAAGATTGTTTTAAGCGGTTATTAGCAGGCTATTAGAGGGGCAGCCTCACAATATGAAGGTTGCCGGTTCGCTTCCGGGTCAAGTACGGCCAACTTGTGACTTTTCGGTGTGGAGGTTGTATGTTCTCCCCGTGTTTGCGTGGGTTTACTCTGGGCACTCTGGTTTCCTCCCACTAGTGATGGTCTGATGAAGCTTCATGAAGCAGTGTCATTACTTTCAGTGTCCACTAGATGGCATCTCTGCTCTATTATCTTTTGTTATTAACAACTGTTCTCATGAAACATCACATCATTTTTAAACTGATGGCGCCACCTACTGACCTCTAAAAAACATGACACTGTTTCATGAAGCCTCATCAACACATCAATACCTCCCACAGTCCAACAAACATACAGAGGTTGATTGAAAACTTGGGGAAAACGTCCATAAGTATGAGTGTGTGTTCGAATGGTTGTGTGTCTTTGTGTGTCCTGCGACAGACTGCCGTCCTGTCCAGGGTGTCCCCTCGCCTCTTGCCTGGAGAATCTGGGATAGACTCCAGTCTCCCTGCAACCTCCATGAGGGATTCAGCGAAATAGAAAACGAATGAATGAATATCAGCTCCAGCTACAAGTCTTTCCTCATTGAAACAAACAGCAAGTGTTTAATCTGATAGTCTGGAATATTCTGCTAAAAACAACTTTAAATATAAACTTGTTCTTTTTTTTTTCTTGTCGAGGCTTCAATACAAGATGGACAGTTATAGACGAGCAGTATGGAGGTATTTGGACAAAGAAGAAGACAACTGAGCTCCAGTCGCTACATTAAAATGAACAAACATTTGTGTCTATAACAAATAACTATAAAAAAGACACATATAAAATAAATGAAAATAATCCCAACTCTGAGTCGACATGAGGACTAGTAGTAAACGAGTGAAGTTTAAATCTTTATGAAAACCCTCAGCATAAATGTGACGAAACAGGAAACGAGTCGATCGGATCCCAGTTAAAAAAACACAAAACAAAACCTCACTCCTCGTCTCTCGCTCAAGGCCGTCACATGTCGTCTCGGTCACATGCTCGACTGTCACATGAACGTCAAACTACGACCACAGAAGAGGAGAAACCAACGAGAAACGCCTTCTTCCCAACGAGATAATAACCAAAGCGTGATTGAGGCGTCTTTCTAAGAGTTGAATAAAAACACAGGAATGAACGGATCTATATTCATGGAAAACATGAATCCACCGATTGATCTCTTCAGTTTTTTGTTTTTATGACTAGCTTTGTGTTTTTTTTTAATATATATATATATTTCCAAGCGCTGCCTTCTTGGTGAGACCAGGAGCTCCAAACACGAGCTAATGATTCTCATGAGATCCTGTTTAGCAAAACTCTGACCCATTTACATCAAAAGATCATCACAACGGCACGTTAACAAGGAGCGAAACAACAGCCTCCTGTCTCCGGTTTTCTAACAATAGGAAGATATTAAAGCGACGTTTTTTTTTTTTTCATTTTGTGGCGCGAGATCAATCAAAAAAAATGACACCATAAATAACACACACTTGGTGAGAGTCAGGGTTAGATAAGGACGCAGCTGGGTTTCGCTCAAGAAAGGAAAACAAAAAAAAAAAGCCCTTTGGCGGTAGAATCTAAAATTAAGGCGGCGCTTGTGTAACGAGTGCGTACCTTTAATGAAGATGGCGAGCGGCGCCGTGGTCAGGGGCACGACCAGGGGCGACCCGGCGAAGAGCGAGTAAATGACCCCGCCGATGCTCTGGCCGATGATGGACTTCCGGACGTCTTGGTAGAAAAAATAAACAGTTAGTTAACACACAAATGTATCCTCAGTCTAAGTGATTTTGTGTTGACATGAGGTTGTGTTTTATTATCAACTAGCTGTCGGGCGAACTTAAGAAACAGCATTAGAGCCTAAATAACCTTCTGACAAGTCCATCAAAGTGTCTTTTCTTGTTCTTTTCAAAAATGATTTAGATCAAGTGTTCAGGCCTCGTGACTCAAAGATCTGATTAAACAAGAGTAACTGTATCCAGAAGGTTCCAAAGAAGGTTAGAATCTATACTATTAAATATTATTAGAGATTTGAGAAAAGCCTTAGCTACCTATGATGATCTACTAGCTATGATCTACCCAAGTCAGGCCTTTTTTGACCAAAAAACAAACAAGAAGAGTAAAGTAAGAATATTGAAAAGTGTTGAAGTTGTTAAATATGGTTAAAGCTTAAAGTATGTTCATCAAATATACTTGTTGGGTTGAAACCCGTTGGAGTAAATTAATTAACTCAGCCTGTGAAACCGTGACGAAAATATAACAGCGAACTAACAGCTCCGTGCCTCAAAAATATTTCAGAAAGACATGCAAACTCTGTGTTTTCTTGCTTACTTGTATACAAGTAAACCTTTTAAACCAGACCTGATTTCTAGCCTTTGTTTATGTAAAAAAAAAGCGTTTCTTGACCTAAAACAAAATGTTTAAAAGAAAAGATTCCCTTTTAGGAAGGAGAAAAAAAACAGCTAGTAGAGAAGAGGTTAAGGTACATTCATGACTGTAAGATAAATTAAAATTTGGAAAAATTACAGGATAAAGACATAAGGAAAAAAGGCAGGAAACAGGCTGGAAAAACAACACTAGTAAACATAATTAATTGATGTTTCTGGCTAAAAAAACAAACATTTTTTTAACTAAAAATATTTGACAGTAAGGTTAAATTTTGTCATATGTTCATATTTTTCCAAATGGTTATTTTAAGGATCTTCCTATTCAAATGGAAATGCCTCAATATCAATGTATATACAATGTAATAATCAAAAAGATATTATATTAAGTTCCTTAAGTTAAGTACCTTCCTGACACAAATATTTATTTTCCTAGTTTCCTTATTTATTTATTTATTTTTCCAAGTTTTCAATTTCATTTAAGGTTTTTCAGTACTTGGCTAGTCAGGAATTTATACTTCCGACCCTGATGCTAGTAGATATGAGATGAAGGCAACATATAACAGAGAAATAACAGCTCTGTGCTTCAAAAATATTTCATGTAAACTCTGTGTTGTTCTCCTTTCTCACTTACATACAAGTAAAATGTCTATTTTGAAATATCCATCTCTAGCATCGGAATAACACTTCACCGACAGAGTTGTGTTTCCGTTTTAAAGCCGAGACAAAGCAACGAAAGTGAATGCGGTGTGTTTACCGATCTCGCCGCGGGTGCTCTCGTCGTTGAGCGTGCCGAACGCGATCGCCGGGAGGAGGAGGGCGATGTAGAGGAAGATGGCGGTCGTCATGTACTTCACTAAGGCTTTATTATTGCCGACTACACCTGCGGGAGACAAATAACAAACACAATGAGTCATACCCGGCTCACAATTAATCATCTTCAGTCTTCCACCGGGTTCATCCTCACGTGTGGTGTGACATTTGTTTCTTAATAAGAAAGAAAAAAACAGGTGAGGATGTTATCTACACGGCTCTTACGAAGCTCTTGTTTTAATTTTGATTGTCAGTTTATCTCTTGAGTCTTTAAGCAACATAACAAAAAATATGTATAAAAGAATAACATTCTTTGTTGACGGTGTATGGCTTCTAACTGCCGCTGCTTCTGTTCTTTGTTCAGAGCTTTTTTAATTTTTACTTTTTATTATTACAATCAAATTACTTAAATTCATCAACTTCCATGAAACTTTGATGATTAAATTCAAAATCCAATTTTTTAACGCTTTTTTAAACTTTTTAAGTGATAGTTCACACAAATATAACTCGTTTTCTACTCGCCCTCTAAGTGTTGGGATTATTTTCAGAGTAATCTGTGTCTTTTTAAGAGTTAAAGACAAAAATGCACGTTCATGCTAATGTAGCAACTGGCGCTCACTTATCTTCGTCCAAAAAGACAAACTTAAAAACATCCAAATACCTCAATACTGCTCGTCTGTAATGTCCATCTTGTATTGAAGCCCCGACATTAGCAATCGTTCGGAAAAATTGTAACAAGCCTCTCTTTGAAGCTTGTTTTTAGCGGATGTTGCTAGGCTAGCTGCTAGGCTAGCTTCATCTTCGTCCAAAAAGACAAACTAAAAAACATCAAAATACATCCATACTGCTCGTCTGTAACGTCCATCTTGTATTGAAGCCCCGACATTAGCAACTGTTCCGAATAAAAATTATACAAGTCTATATTTTAAGCTTGTTTTTAAGCTAAAATGCTAACATGCTACACAATTCCTAATGTCAAGGCCTAAATACGAGAGGGACGTTACAGATGACTAGTACGGAGGTATTTGGATGTTTTTAAGTTAGCAACATCCGCTAAAAACAAGCTTCAAATAGAGGCTTGTTACAATTTTTTCCGAACAATTCCCAATGTCGAGGCTTCAATACAAGATGGACGTTACAGACGAGCAGTATTGAGGTATTTGGATGTTTTTAAGTTAGCAACATCCGCTAAAAACAAGCTTCAAATAGAGGCTTGTTACAATTTTTTCCGAACAATTCCCAATGTCGAGGCTTCAATACAAGATGGACGTTACAGACGAGCAGTATGATAGTATTTGGATGTTTTTAAAGTGTCTTTTTGGACGAAGAAAACTGAGCTTTGGTTGCGACCGATATATGAACATACATTTTCGTCTATAACACCAAATTACACTAACAATAATCCCAACTATTAGTCGACATGAGGGTGAGTAGAAAATAAAGTGAAATCCAAATGAGCTTCTTGGCAGAGGTATGTGCTGCAATAGTGCTTTTCTTTTAGTGAAGAAAAAACAATATTTCAACTAAATAATCTGTGGATTCCGGAGATTTTTAGAGCGAGTTCAATGGATAATCTGGAAATATTTCATTTGGAGTATGGATAATGATTGATGTGAAGCATAAAGACACGAAAATGTCCATTTTGATCGAGTCAATTATGAGTGAAACAAAGATGATTCACGTCATTAAAAAAAAGCAGCGTTTGTAATAATGTCAACACAAACACGAACATATGGCGACACCTGAGACGTCGACGCCGGTGCCGCAGATGCCGCACTGATGTAATTGAAGAAGAAGAAAAAAAAAAAGGTGACAGACAAACGAGGAGCTGCCAGAAGCCCCCCCGCCCCTGTGCGGTATAATGAGGATGATTCACTTCCACCACGAGTCCGGGTCAAACCCACCATCTGTGAAGTCAGAGGCGTAGTAAGGCAGTCTGCGGCACAAGTCCTCGTAAATCCCTCGCCCGGCTCGGAGGAAGTCCTGACACTGTGGACGGGAGAGAAGAAGAAAAAAAAAAGGCTGGAGTCGGTTCACAACAGAAAAAAATGACGCACAATCGCTGTTAAAAACCCGGGACCGGCCGGCGGAGCCGACGACACCTGGAGCCACCGGGACAAATGTCACTGAAGGATCCGCTCGACCGGAGAGTCACGGACGCTTGACTCAGAACGAGTGTTAGATAACTAGCTCTTTTCAGCGCAGCAGTGGAGGAATATTCTAAGAATTCAAGTACAAACGAACGTCTAAGAAAATGTAAAAACAAAAAAAAAGGGAAAATATGGTGTGATGGACCTCGAGGTGTTTTGATCAGGTGACCATCGATGACCCCCAGTAAGAGTGAGGGGTCTTAAATGATCGCGTTTATTGTGATTAATAATCACATTCATCTAATATCTAAAAAATTCCTTAACAATATAATTTGATGTTATCGTCCATTTTAAAAGTCTGTCAGTGCCAGTAACACGGCAGTAAAACAGCACTAACCTTGGCTTTAGCGTATCCCTTATGTTGTCTCTAGGCCAAAGTTAACCGAAGGCACGAAAACAAATGTGTTTGTGGTATCCCTTGTGTTATCTCAGGGTTAAAGTTAATCGAAGGCACAAAAACAAATGTGTTTTCGTTATCCCTTGTGTTGTCTCTGGATCAAGGTGACCTAAAGGCATGAAATCAAATGCGTTTGTGTTATCCCTTGCGTTGTCTCTGGGTCAAGGTGACCCAAAGGCTAGAAAACAAATGTGTTTGAGGTATCCCTTGTGTTGTCTCTGTGTCAAGGTGACCCAAAGGCCAGAAAACAAATGTGTTTGAGGTATCCATTGTGTTGTCTCTGTGTCAAGGTGACCCAAAGGGCACGAAAACAAATGTGTTTGAGGTATCCTTTGTGTTGTCTCTGGGGCAGGGGGTGAACAAACATTAGTTTTTCTGGCCTTCGGGTCACCTTGACCCTGAGATAACACAACGGATAAAAATGTATTATATTATTTTAAAAAAATAGTGACTTATAGTCTAGAATTGGAGGTACTCACTTAATTCTAATTTGAAACAAACTTAACGATTTACCAAATCTTATTATGAATAATGTGCTTAAATATGTTGTTGGTTTGCCTTTATTACGTCTTTCGACCTCCTTGGCAGAGGTATGCGTCGTCTCGGTGCTTCGCTATCATTGATTATCACGGCGACATCAAAATGTTTCCGCACAAAAAAGCTTGAGAAGGTAGAGGGCGACGCACCTCACCCGACTATTTTAAGATTTCTACTCGACTTCCTTAAGTTGTTTTACTTCCTAGTTTGTCGTCTGTCAACACACACACACACACACACACACACCCCTCTTTCACTGAGTGGCACTGAGCCTTCTCCAGCTGAGGGATAAACACCTCCACTATTAAAACAACCCAACATGAGAGGAAATGTCCGGGAGCTCCGGCCTGTCAGTGGCAACATTACCAAGAGATATGGGTCGAAAAGAGAGGAGGAGGCCCTTTGGACTAGTGTGTGTGTGTGTGTGTGTGTGTGTGTGCGTGTGTGCGCGTGTGTGTGTGCGTGTGTGTGTGTGTGTGTGTGTGTGTGCGCGCGTGTGTGTGTGTGTGTGTGCATGTGTGTGTTCTGACAGCTCTGTGAGAGACGTGAGGTCATTTGAGAAGGTCTGGCAGAAGTTGATGCTGATTGATTATGGGGAAGAAAAAAAAAGGAGAGAAAAGATGGAAGCGTCCAGCTGTGAGATAGAAACTGAGGAGGAAGATGGCAGATGAAAAAGAGAAAGGATTTCTATGAGAAATGGATTTAAATAAAGTAAAAGCAAGATGGAGGATTATGTCATAGATTTAAGAGACTTCTTGGTAGAGACGGTTGTGGAGAGGAAAGATCTTCCTTTTCTTGGAAATATCTTATTTATTTAAATAAAATATATGCATATCTTCAAACCAATAATAGAAAAAAAGCACTTTTAAAAGTGACAAAAAAAAAATTGTCTTTAAATGTCATTTTATTTACCATACTTTCCAGACTAACATTGGTCGCACCGCAAGTATTTACTTTTGTAACACAAGGAATTTACAGAGTATTTTAAAATGTATTTGTAGTTACTTATTTTATTTAAACAGTGCCAGTAACACGGCAGTAACACAGCATTAACAGGGCATAACTTCCACTTTATGTCTTCCTGTTAGAGCGCCTCCTAGAGGCATCTATATATTAGCTAGGCATTTAAAAAAAATGACTGCTTTTTTTAAGGGGAATTAAAAAAATTGTATTTTGAGGGATTGTTTTCAGCTTAAGAAAGAAGAGATTTTTTGTCCTTTTAATGTTTTTTTCGCAACCGCGGAACGGTTTAATGTAGGCTTTATGTTCTCGCACAAACTTTAATATTAAAACTTTATAAACTTTTTTTTTTTAAAGGTTAATTTTTTTGAGTAAACATGACAGAAACTAGCGTCTTGTCAAGAGTCACAGAATAATGTTACTTCAGAGAAAATACCACCTTTAAACAAAGAAAAAAAACCACCTTTAATACAGTTATGATAATAATAGAACGGCTCTGTGCGGCCCGGTAACAAATGTCTCATGGGCCGGTACTGGCCCCCGGACCAGGGGTTGGGAACTTTCTAGTCTATGAAACAAATGTTAGGCGAGGTTGCTGTGGCCCTTGAGAGGGAAAAGTTAGAAGAAAAAAAAGGTGATGGACAAAAAGGAAAAAATTTTACCAAAATAACACGAAATATTCCAAAGTATACGTGAGCTTTAAGGCGATATCAGACCCAGTAAAACTGATAGAAATATTTAACATCACTATACATCAATACTATTAACTAGTTCAACCAAACGTAACTTTTACTAAATATCTTTGTTTTGATGTCTTTTTCCTCAAAGTTCTTTTATATGATTCTTTAAATAAAATGTATATATCATTAAATATTACACAATTTATTCACCACCAGTTTTTCTCCTCCTTTTTTGCAATTTACTTATCTTTTTTTATGGTTTTCCATGGTAAAAATTGGTAAATATATATACCATTCTTTGAGGCTTCAAAAAACAACATTTTACACATTTGGGCAACAAATATTTACGTTCTCATGGTCTGTCGCATACCATACTTTAGCCTTTATAAGTTTTTAAAATGAAATGTATATAAATAATAATAAATAATACCAATCCAATTAAATGGCAGTTGTTTTGCATTTAATGTGTTTTATTTTAAATGGTAAAATGTGTAAAATGTTTTTATTAGAATCTTAAAATAAAATGGATTATAATTAAAATAAAATGAAGTGTGAGGGTAAATTTAAAGATAAATCAATAAATAAAAGGTATTTATAGATTTATCTTTAAATTTACCCATCTTATTTAATGATATACTTCACGGTATACAGTATAATGTATACAATTGTAACAAAATATAATATAAATAGTATAAATACTCTATTAACAGCTACTTCAATCCAAACATGCTCAACCATACAAAAATGGCCGCCTACCATGAGGGGTTTATGACTGTGAGGGTCCGTCTCCTCCTCTTTCCCGGCGGCCATGGGCTGCTGGTGCACCGCCGTCAGTAGCTGCCTCTGGACCACCAGGGCGTCCTTGAACTCCGCCTTCGTCTTGGTCTCCAGCAGCTTCTGCCTGAACGAGATGTCGGAGAAGAGGGTGGCGTAGGTGCGACCCAGCTCTATCGCCGTTTTGGTGCTTTTCTGTGGAAGAAAAAAAAGAAATACTGACCATGAATAGATCTGAAGGTAAGAACCAGAATTTTAAAGTTGATCCTGAAAGAAACAGCCAGTGAAGAGTTTTAAGGAGAAATGTGAGTTCTTCTACTAGAGCGGGTCAGAATTCTCGCTGCAGAGTTTTGTATTAACTGCAGGCGAGACAGTTCCTTCTTGTTAAGACACCAAAATAAACTATTACAATAGTCTAAAGCAGGGGTGTCAAACTGGTCCAGAAAAGGGCCGAGACGGTGCAGGTTTTTGTTCCAACCAGTCAAGCACACATGAGTTAACCAATCAGGCGTCGGCTTAAACAAGCAACACCTGACTGTTAATTAATTGATTACTGTCTTCAGACGCCTGATTGGTTCAACTATAATGTGCTTGACTGGTTGGATCCAAAACCTGCACCGGCTCGGCCCTTCTCTGGATCAGTTTGACACCTGTGGTCTAAACGATAAGACACAAACACATGGATTGTGTCGTGACACCTTTTCCTAATTAATCGCGATTAATGCGATTAATCCCTCTATTACACTAAATTACCATCAGGGCATGTTTATCCCAAAAAAAACATCCATAAAACACACAAACAATTGAAAGAAATGTAAATTCCTTCGCCCCGTAAACGGTTGCCAAGCAAAAAGAATTGGTAACAATATAATCATATCCTACAGAGGTTTTCCTTCACCCCCGTGAATAATTGGAACACAATAGCAGTCGTGGTTGATCCTCACTCGAGGCGCAGATTAACGTGGGAGAGAGAAAGACATTAGTGGTCGTGTGAAGAGGGGTGGAGGGTTTCGCAAGAACACAGTGGGAGACTCATGAGAAGAAGAAGAAGAAGAAGAAGAGACCAAACACTAAGTGGAAACAGGACAAGACACGATAGCGCCAGTCGATGCCGATGGAAAATTGAAGGACGTTTCGACTCAAGCGATGGCGACGCGGCGAGGCCCGGTCGGAAGTGTTGGACGGAGCGCTGAAGGACATCAGGGGTTGAGTGGCTGAATTGCGAGAAGAGCGAGTTCATGCTTTAATGGAGAGGGAAGGTGTTACAGTTGAAATCACCCCCTACTCCAGGTGAGCGCTTCAGTGCAGGAGAAACAAACAGTGACCTCCAGATCATCAAGGATTGTTGTTTTACTACGTTGACACAGGTCTAAATGATGAGTATTACTCCCTTTTTACCCCAGTTTGGATTATTTTAACCAAAATAAAAAACGACAAACTATACACCCCATGTGACAAACTCATGGCTCTGGGTTCAAATATGACCCGCCGGATGGTTAGCTCAAAATCAAAGTAGATCAATGTTGATGTTGGCGACTTATAAAGACACAAACATTTAAGATGAACAGAGATTATAGAAGAACGACACAGAGAAAATGGATGAGAAATGTGACACTTCCTGTTTGTTTGTTGGTAAAATACAAATCCTACCCGCAAGTCACTTATGGAGTAAAACTACGGTAACCAGCAGAGTAATACTATGTTAACAAGCAGGTGTAATACTGCGGTGAATAGCAGAGTAATAATACTATGTTAACTATCTGATTAATACGCCAGTAAATAGCAGAGTAGTACTTAGTTAACTAGCCGAGTAATACTTTGATGAATAGCAGATAAATACTAAGTAAACCCACAGAGTAATACTGCAGTGAATAGCAGACTAATATTAAGTTAACTAGCAGAGTAATACTGGGGTGAATAGCAGACTAATATTCAGTTAACTAGCAGAGTAATAATGGGGTGAATAGCAGACTAAAATTCAGTTAACTAGCAGAGTAATACTGGGGTGAATAGAAGACTAATATTAAGTTAACTAGCCGAGTAATACGTTGATGAATAGCAGAGTAATACTAAGTAAACCCACAGAGTAATACTGCAGTGAATAGCAGACTAATATTCAGTTAACTAGCAGAGTAATACTGGGGTGAATAGCAGACTAATATTAAGTTAACTAGCAGAGTAATACTGCGGTGAATAGCAGACTAATATTAAGTTAACTAGCAGAGTAACACTGCGGTGAATAGCAGAGTAATACTAAGTAAACTAGCAGAGTAGTACTCCGGTGAATAGCAGATTAATACTATGTTAACTAGCAGAGCAGTACTGCGTTGAAAAGGAGTAATACTACGTTAACTAGCCGAGTAATTCTTCGGTGAAAAGCAGATAATACTACGTTAACTAGCAGAGTAATACTCCGGTGAATCGCAGAGTAATACTATGGTGATTCGCAAATATATAGTACGGTGACTAACAGAGTAACACTACGATGACTCTCATAGTAATACTACGGTGACTCTCAGAGTAATACTACGGTGACTCAAAGAAATACCACGGTGACTCATAGAAAAATACTACAGTGACTCGCAGAGTAATACTACGGTGACTCGCAGAGTAATACTACAGTGACTGGTGGTGAAGCTTTGAAGTTTACCAACATTTTGATGGATTTCTGTATTCGTTAAAATAAGACAAAAATCAATCAATCAATCAAAATCAAGCCAATCATTTTCAATCAATCAAGGGTTTCTTTAAAGTCTAAAATATAGTTTTACTTTGAGCCCAGATTGAATGAAATTGTGACACACTCGTGATCACGTGACAAACCCTAGAGAGAACATCCAGAGACACGACGAGGGTGAAATATATAAATCTCAAGCATTGATTTCTTCCTGTGGGCAGCTGTTACCATTTTGAGCGGCGCCAGGATCAGGATGACATAGCGGACCTCGCAGCAGTTTTCTCCCCAGTTCTGCGGCCTGTCCAGGCGGGAGATGCACACATGACGCTTTCTCAGAGACTTGACGCTGCAGCTGAAGAAACGTGGGGAAAAGACACATAAATGTCAGTGACTCACCTCCACTGGCCCTCATTTCAATAGATTAACCTTTTACTCAGTCAGTGACCCGCAAATCTAGAGATCTCTCTACTACACATCATGTTTGGAAGTTTAAAAAGTACTGGCAGAGTACATCGTTTGGAAATGTGAAATAATTTTAAAAAAAATAAAAAATTTGATGCGGACTGAGACGGCAGCGTAAAAAAAATGGTTATTTTTCTAAAAAAAAGCATTTATTCAATTAAAAACATATCTGACTTAAAAAATATTTTGTTGTTTTTTCATGTATACAGTATTAAGTTGAACTCATAGTCTGACAAGTATGTCTGCTTTAAACAATCAAGAACTACAAACACAATTGAAACATTAATACAAATTTTAATTTTGGATTAAATATGTTTGGTGAAAAAATGTACCTGGGACTTTCCATAAATTATTTTCGGTTAAAAATGTAGGTTTATGGTTTACTACGGGAATTTAGGGCTAAACATAATTTGGAAATTTGAAAATTAAAAGTAGCAGTATAACAAGATTAAAAGTCAAAATATTACAATATTAAAAGTTGTGATATAACGAGAGGTTTAAGTGTACCACATAAAATGGGTTTAGGGTAAGTAAGTACAAACACAATACATTCAAGGTCTATTTTTAAGGTTTTAACATCTTACAGTCTAAAAAATACAAGATTGTAAAGTCTTAGGTAATCTTGCCTTTGAAGTCACAGTATTTGGACGTCTTATTTCGTCAAATTTCAACTTCAAAAGTCGCAGATATCACCACTTTCAGAACTCTCGATATCACAGTCATCTTGTGTTCTCAAAGAGATCAGAGGTGGATTGATGACGTGCGGTGACAAACATTGACCACAGTAGAGTGGGCAAGGTTATGGTCAACAAGATTATATCTCCAGAAAATCAAACAACAAAGATTTTTTTCAGTGGGTTTAAGATAATTTTCTAATGTAAAGATTTCAACGAAAAGACAGTTTTGTACATAAAGACGCACACAGATGTCGCAGTATTTTGGCTTTTAATCTTGTAACATAAGGACTTCAAAAGACATATTATTAAGACTTTTAATTGTGTAACATTAGGAATTAAAATATTGTATTATTAAGACTTTTAAATGTGTAACATTAGGAATTAAAAAGTTGTATTATTAAGACTTTAAATGTGTAACATTAGGAATTAAAAGTTGTATTATTAAGACTTTTAAATGTGTAACATTAGGAATTAAAAAGTTGTATTATTAAGACTTTTAAATGTGTAACATTAGGAATTAAAAAGTTGTATTATTAAGACTTTAAATGTGTAACATTAGGAATTAAAAGTTGTATTATTAAGACATTTAACTGTGTAACATTAGGACTTAATAAGTTGTATTATTAAGATATTTATTCATAGAATTGAGACTTGTAATCTCAAAGAAAATATTTTCACGTGTGTTTTTAATACTACACACGACATAAAAACACTTTTACACACAGTTTTTATCCTTTAGAATAAATTCCACAAAAGAACGAACACAAACAGTGTCAGAGAACGAACATAAGTCGTATTAAACACGAACAACAACTGGATTTCTAAACCTCCAGAGCAAACCAAGAGTGTCAATCATCTTACAGGATGCAGAGCCAGGACTGCTGATACTGGACCCCGGTGGCCGTGGCCGTCACTCCCTGGATGACCTCAGACAGCAGGTGGACTGCAGGGGGCAGAGTTCAGAGGTGAAAAGCATGAGTGATGGAATGTCAATAAAAAAAACCAACAGTTTGCAACATTTCATGCCACCACGATACATGCGAGCCGCTAATCCAATTGTTATTCTGACACATCATCACATTGTGAAATTAATGATGTGTTTCCAAACACCCGTAATGTTCAATCCCTGGAATGAGCCTTTTTTTTTCCTGGTCGGCGGCGCCAGGCGTCGCTCCATGTGATGTCTACATCTGAAGTGGCTAACAAGCTTTGGACGGCCGTGCCAGCCCACACTGTTTGCAAACACTCGCCGCTGATAATGATGTGCACCGAGCAAAAAGGAAAAACACCTTTTTATTTCTCCGCCCCCCCGAAAAAAATGCATCTATCAAAACGAAGGGGTCGAAAATTAGAGGAATATCTGTCAATAGTTGTCGTTAATATAAAAACGACCAACACTTTTTTGACCCAATAAAAAAAATTGTTTCGCACCGTAAGTAACAGGGTCAACTATTTACATATCGAGATAAACCCCCGCCAGGAGGATTCTCCTCCCGTCTTTCTCTATCACTCCTTTTTTTTTTTCTTTCTTTTTTTTTTCTCCTCTGCCCTGCCGTCTCTCATCAATAAAGTATCTTCCATTCATGCCAGAAAATGATAGGCGTCACCATGACAACAGCTTCACAGAGCTCAAGGAGTGAGAGGAAGAAAAAAAAAAAGGGTGAATATGAGAAAAAAAAAAAAAAGGGGAGGAAAGACAGGAAAAAGGAATGGAAAATTATATAAATGGAGAAATGTGGATGTGGAAAACAAAAGTGTGGCGAAGGTCGTGATCGTTTTGAGGGAGAAAACATGAGCAAACCGACTCCATACATGCATATAAATATATATATATATATATATTAAAAAGTTGTGATGAAAGACGTGATGGATAAAAAAAAAACAAGGGATTGTGAGAGGGGGAAAAGAAGATAAAAGGAAGACGGTGAGAGAAGTGAAGCAGAAGGACTAGAATTGAATTTAATTAATAGCATTGCCTGGTTTGACAGCCTTGTTTTTAATCATAAAAACATCTTTTTTTTTCTGACGTAAAAAAAGGGGGAAAAGGAGGACAGAGCAGAATAGAAAGATAATGAGGCATCAGGAACACAAAATAACTAAATAAATAGAAGGAGAAGATAGAGAAAAAAGGTTAATGTTCCACCAGTTTATATTATAATATTAAAATAGAGTCGGAAAAATGGTCGAAACATGACGTAAAAGTGCATAAAATCATATTCTCCACGAGTGTATTAGTGTATTTAAATAACATTTCCATGTTTAAAAGCTGCCGTGCAGTCAGAACAGGAAACACTTTCAGAAAGAAGATTCGCACGGTTGCTAAAAACAAACACACAATAGGAATCGAACATCTGGAAAATAAGTTTGATAAATATCGAGGTTATAACGTAGACATGAGTGACTTTTCTACGGAGAATTTGAAGTATTCTAAGAACTATGATACACATTCCACACAATCCCACAAACCCTTTGTATATTTGTGCCTCAATTGTTGTTGTATAAAAACAAACAAATCATTTTAAAGCCACAACACGTAACATTTTCATGAGGGATGTCAGGAAACATCATCTATATTTCTCTTCACAATACTGTGTTGACAGTATTTTTTTTTTTTGCTCTAAATTATTGGTTTTATTTAAAAGTTACATGCTAGTAGTCAAAAAAAATCTGAACACATTTTCACGTCCAATACAACGAAAAGAGAAACAATCACAAGATGTCACTAAAATTTAATTTACCTTAAAATCGTGATGAAAATTATACATTATAAATTAAGTGTATTGAAATACCTTATTGAATTGTATTGTGAGTTGAATATATCGAATTGAATTGTATCGTGAGATTAATATATCGTATTGAATTGTATCGTGAGATAAATATATCGTATTGAATTGTATCGTGAGATTTATATATCGTATTGAATTGTATCGTGAGATAAATATATCGTATTGAATTGTATCGTGAGATTAATATATCGTACTGAATTGTATCGTGAGATAAATATATCGTATTGAATTGTATCGTGAGATTAATATATCGTACTGAATTGTATCATGAGATAAATATATCGTATTGAATTGTATCGTGAGATTAATATATCGTATTGAATTGTATCGTGAGATAAATATATCGTACTGAATTGTATCGTGAGATAAATATATCGTACTGAATTGTATCGTGAGATAAATATATCGTATTGAATTGAATCGTGAGATTAATATATCGTATTGAATTGTATCGTGAGATAAATATATCGTACTGAATTGTATCGTGAGATTAATATATCGTACTGAATTGTATCGTGAGATAAATATATCGTACTGAATTGTATCGTGAGATTAATATATCGTACTGAATTGTAACGTGAGATAAATATATTGTATTGAATTGTATCATGAGATTAATATATCATATTGAATTGTAACGTGAGATAAATATATCGTATTGAATTGTATCATGAGATAAATATATCATATTGAATTGTATCATGACATTAATATATCGTATTGAATTGTAACGTGAGATAAATATATTGTATTGAATTGTATTATGACATTAATATATCGTATTGAATTGTAACGTGAGATAAATATATTGTATTGAATTGTATCGTGAGATTAATATATCGTATTGAATTGTATTGCGAGATTTATATATCGAATTTAATTGTAACGTGAGATAAATATATTGTAGTGAATTGTATCATGAGATTAATATATCGAATTGAATTGTATCATGAGATTAATATATCGAATTGAATTGTATCGTGAGATAAATATATCGTATTGAATTGTATCTTGAGATAAATATATCGTATTGAATTGTATCGTGAGATTAATATATCGTATTGAATTGTATCGTGAGATTAATATATCGTACTGAATTGTATCGTGAGATAAATATATCGTACTGAATTGTATCGTGAGATAAATATATCGTATTGAATTGTATCGTGAGATTAATATATCGTACTGAATTGTATCGTGAGATTAATATATCGTATTGAATTGTATCGTGAGATTAATATATCGTATTGAATTATATCATGAGATTAATATTGTATTAAATTGTATCGTGAGATTAATATGGTATTGAATTGTATCGTGAGATAAATATATCGAATTGAATTGTATCGTGAGATAAATATATCGTATTGAATTGTATCGTGAGATTAATATGGTATTGAATTGTATCGTGAGATAAATATATCGAATTGAATTGTATCGTGAGATAAATATATCGTATTGAATTATATCATGAGATTAATATGTTAGCTTTTATTTTGTATTGTTTCTGGCTTCCATTTAACAGTCTGAGCGGACAAGCATTCAATTAGATATTCAATACACGTTATTGATCGCCTGCTTCGGTTAAAAACCAACCCTGTCTCCCTCCCTGCGTGACTCCCGTGATCAAGCGGCAACAATTATGACCGACATATTTGAAAGTCGTCAGAGGTTTCCACACAGTTTCATCAGCTCTCAATATGCAAACAACGGCTGCTTTGCCACGCACACAGAAAAAAAAAGAATAGAATCACACACAGCATATCAACGTGACAAACGTGGATGGAAGACGATGAGAACATCAGAGGAGGACCAGACCCGGTTGGGGCTGGATCACAACTCCAAGAGTGAAATCAATTCATCTCAGACTTGTTTCGTGTGATGATAAGAGAATTATAAACAATGCCTTTTTGAAGAGGTGTCTTTTTTTTTTTTTTTTTTTCTCCAGGAGACTCGAGTTGATGCTCAGAGGTCGCCTCAATAACGCAGCCTGGAGATTAACTCTCGTCGCCGGTCGACCCGGCGTCGAGCGTAATGCACGCCGACGTTCAAACGACTGATTGTTTTTTGTTTTTTCCTTCAAATTGTGGCTTATGTAGGACATTTTGAAGGAGGTGAGCGGTGCGAGGGGGGGAGAGGAAACGATGGATAATGAATTCTGTGATCACCATGCACAACACAGATGCCTCGGCTGTCATGTTATGAGGTGGTGGTGGCGGTGGGGGGGGGGGGCAACTAGGACTGGGTCAACAGCGAAACCTTGTTATGCAGAGTGGTCTTTAAAGTGGCCGGATTCCACTCACGGGCAAACAAACTGTGGATACAGTTTCAAAGTCAAGCGCCGGAGCGACGTCGAGCTAATTTCTGGTTATATAACCGGCTGGAGGGAGATCTTTCTCCGCCCGTTACATAATATCTCCATTCTATGGAGGACCCATTTTGCCTAATGAGGACTTAATATCAACCCCCTTAAACCGTCTCATTAATCTCTAAACCATTCCAGATTCCATTCCCTTTATCCCTTTTTTTTTTTTTCCGCCAACCAATCGAAACGATCGGACAAAGAGTCGGCCACTTTTTTTCCTTTTTTTCTCTCCACCGGTCAACTCGAGAGGCGTCAATATTTGAGACACAAGTCCGTAATCATTTGATGACCGGACGGATCGACCCAGTCCTAAACGTGGTGGTGGTATCAACACATAATACTGGTGATGAGTCAGTACACAGGGGGGGGGAACCACTGATTGCCGCTTACGGTGCGACCGACGCTGACATTTCCATCCAATTAAGCACATCTTACCGTCATCAAAGAAAACAAAACTTTGACACTTGTCTGCGTGTGGTTGAAAAGCAAGGGAAGAAAAAAAAGAGGAGATCGTCAATGTATAGCATCGCTCGACTTAAATCAACATGTACACAAAAAAAACACACACCAGTGGAATTTATATATATATATATATATATACGCTCGATATCGGCTTCATTTTATGCTACGTCTCACACTATGAATACTGCATTTTTTATTCCCTCTCGCAACGTCTCATTTATGGAGCATGTAGAGAAATCTATAAATCCTTCCCCTACTGGTCAGAGTCAATACCAAGGATATGGATGTGTTCACAGCAGTGTATTATATACCATCGTGTTCAGACGGACTATTTAGGTCAAAGCAACTTTGGTGAATTCAGAACTACAAGGAAAAAACTCAGCCGCAGGATTTTTACTGTCACAGTGTTTCTGATAATGTGTAAAGAAAAACCCTTGGTTTCTATTTTTGAAAAGCATTAGCAAGTTAAATTCAAATATCTATAATAGTCAAAAGTATGAAACTAAAAAAAGCTATCGATACTAAAATGTTGTATCCGGATACGCTACTTATTTACCTTAGACCTGAAACTTGTTATCGTCACATAATTACTGTTTTTAATATGAATATTTTAACCTGTGGTTATGTTTAATGGTAACATGAGTGATTCATTTAAACATTGTTTTTTGTTGTTAATACAAATATTTATTTAAAATCCTTGGGTGGTCTTTATCAGCGTTTTATCGAAAATAGTACCATTATCGAGGTTAAAACTTTTGTATCGGGAAAACCCAAATCTTCCACCTTAATTCTCAGAGGGCTAAAAGGGAATATATACCAATTTTAACATAATTTATACCCTATTATAACACATCAAATTGAAGAAAAAGGAAAGTATTTGGGTTATAAATTCCTTACCAAGATCTCTTAATAATAAATATTTGGCTACATATTCTGAATTATTTAGGCAATGATGTATGGAGAAGATTTTTAGAGAAAGTGTGAATAAAATCACTAATAATTAACACTAAATATACAATTGAGAGGATAAAAGTAATTATTTGTCACAACAGTATTGGCTCATTCACAAGTAGACATGTAACTGAATTTAATAATAGGTCAAATTTAAATTAAATGTTGATTAAAAACACGAAAAACTACTTGGGATACAAATTCCTTAGGAAGATCTCTTAATGATAAATATTTGTGAATATATTCTTAATTATTTAGGCCCCGAATATCTTGTAAAAGGCAAATAAGGAAAGGATTCAAAAGTAAGAATGAGTCACTAAAACAATGATGGGGGTTAAAAGTCAATATGGAGAAAACCATGAAGGCTGGGAAATACTGGAGAAAATGTATATTTTGTCACAACTGTGTTAAAGTCTCTTTTATTTAGCTTATACTTTATCCATTACATCACAAAGATGAAGTTCCATTCTTCTGGACACAATAGGTGTATTCCCCAGCGAGGCCAAAAAAAAGAAAGAAAGTACAAGT
This sequence comes from Callionymus lyra, assembly GCF_982586985.1. Lineage (NCBI taxonomy): Eukaryota > Metazoa > Chordata > Actinopteri > Syngnathiformes > Callionymidae > Callionymus > Callionymus lyra. The sequence continues at coordinate 11,671,083 of NC_141835.1, read as the reverse complement.
TGGCCTCCAAATTTAAACTTGAAGCAGGACTAATTATCTCTCTGGGCTTTCATCTTTTCATTTTTGTAAGTCTTTTATAATCTCACCCCTGTTCTTCTTCTTTTTACTCCCCCCATACTCAGCTGTGGCATATTACAATCCAAATGAGCCGGTTTCACTTGCCAGCACATGGCCCCGCAATATCTGAGAGTGAATGAAGATCCGACTGAAATTAATACGCGGAGAGATCCCACGATAAAAATCACTTTGTGAAAAAAAATGAATATATTCCCCAGTAGGAGCCTTTCGTGCCACCTTGTCATATTTCTTCATCACTTCCACATCCGACGGCGACACGAGCGAATCTCTGTGAACTCATGGATTCTATATAAGAAGAGGATTTTGTACTTATTCAGCGCATGAAGGTCCCTCGGAGAGGAGAAGTATTAATTGACCGAGGTAGTCATAGTAACTATAGAAAGTGGTTCACGGTTGTTGTTTTTTTAATGAAAGCCTGGATCTATTTTGGGGTTGTTTTAGAGATACATGTACTCGGTGAAAGAAGGTGGTTTTTTTTTTTCCTTTGTTGACATCCACCTTTCTTCACTTCAATGTTATGCTACTGTGTTGATCAAAATAAATACATTGAATATTATACGTCTGATAAGCATCGGGGCGCTAACAGCAAGTTAAGGGATTTTTGTGTTTTTTTTCCTGAGAGATACCTTAAAAAGACTTTGGCTTATTCTTGTACTGAAGGACATTTTGGTCACTTTTTCAATCCTCTTGTGTGTATTTGTCAGTATCTTATTTTCAGACAATAGTGAAGCCTCACTTTTTGTTTGGTTTCCTGTACATATGTTCAATCGAAATCTATTTTTCACTCAATTCAGCCTTTATTTTACGAGTTATTCATGTGGAAATGTAGAATGCTGATTTAAGTCAAAGTCAAAGAACAGGTTTGTGTCTTAATCCAATAAAAATAACACTGAATATAGGTTATACAATTATTATATTTAGTATTTACTTAGTTGGAGATCAAAAGAAAAATTTGAGTAGGAAGGTATTTGAAAAAAAAATCCCATTTAGCAGAATTTTAGATCTAATCCAATGGAAACAGTCTGTAATCTTTATATCCCTTGTATTATCTCAAGTTCAAGGTGACCCTGTTGCCCGAAAACAAACGTGTTAAGGGTATCCCTTGTGTTGTCTCCAGGTCAACATGAACGACCTCCAACAATGCCATATGTATTTCTGGAAGCCAGGAAGGTCGTTCACCTTAATCCAGAGACAAAACAAAGGGTGACCACAAACACGTTTGGCTGCCGGGTCACCTTGACCCTTTGAAAAAAAACAAAGGTTGCAGAAACTGAAACAAAAAGCCTGGACTTCAAACAGTTACTCTCCAGGTTTTGGCCGATTTCTCCTCGCAGATATTTCCCCGAGATTCTTTCCCTGTTCAACACATGAGATTCCGCTTCATAAGACGGTACGAGTGTGTTCTTGAGCAGGATCAAAGAAAGATCACAGGCAAAAAAAAGGAAGCTTCGCACACCCGAGACAAAAGGGGAGACAAGCAGGAAGGCTTTACTATGGGGGTTCTAACAGACCACCCCGTTCAAACACTCTTCCTGGGGAAACATCCTGTCTAACCGGGTTAACACCAACATGCCAGACTCATGGGCGACGAAAAAACATTTTTCTCCATTCCTATGAATATATAATTGATCCTACTCTGGAAAACTTGGTCTCATCATCTGCCCATGTGACCTTCTCCCAAGTCTCCTCTGGATCATCCAGATGGTCCTCGGCAAACCCGAGGCAGGCCCGCACATGTGCCGGCGTGAGCAGCAGGGACCTTGTGAACGCCGCGGGATTAGATCTAATCCAAGAAGGTGTGGTTTGTTCATAATGGCCTCCTCCGAGACGGTTGATCCCGGGACTCGTCGGGGACCTTTTGTTTTTCTAGGGGCTGATCCCTCATCATCATCATCGTGGATACTTCACGACAAGGCCCCCCAATCTAGAGGAGATTGTCCGTCATCTTGAATTGTGATCTTCCACCAGTTTTCCTCGATGCATTCCGTCCCTCACACCCTTGCGTTCTTCATAAGTGGAACATCTAATACACCGGATACTCCCCGCGGTATCTTTAACCTCTGAGAAGCGATTAAGGAGAAAAACTGTCAAGTATCAACAGCTGACGAGGCGGCGCTGGAGAGGGTCCCGGCGAGCCATTTAAAAAAAAAAGAAAAAAGCGAGTGATCGATGACAGAAGTCAATTATCACCTCGCGGATCTGTGGTTGGTACGCGTCACACGCCGCCCACCCCTCTGACTAACCATCAACACTGGAGGAGACAGCAAGTCTTTGGACGACGCGTTTGTTTAATCGCTCGACTAGAAATCAATGCGCCGCGAGACAAAACACTTGTCGTGCGTCATTTCGACAGTTTTCGACGGATTCGTAGGGATTTAAACCTTTTTCGGCCGCGAGGAGAAAAAAAAAAAGCCTCGCACAATTGTTTGTGATTACGATTATTGTCTCGTCCGACCCGAGCGACACCTGATTCACTCGCAGCCTTGTTTGTTTGTGTCTGTATTTCCAATATTACACAACAAATAACAAATGACGATGAACCTGATCCATGAACCAAGTTATTTCACTGTATTCTGCAACGTATTGGACCCATGTTGACGTATTAAAGTGATAGTTCACCAAAAATTAAAGTTCATTCATTTTCTACTCCACTTTATGTCGACTAAGGGTTGGGATTTTTTCAGTCATCAGTTCCTTTTTGAAGAAGAGATTTTTTCATTTTAATGTAGCGACTGGAGCTCAGTTGATGAACTTCCTCCAAAAATACGCTAAAAAACCTCAAGTAAGTAAGTAAGTAAGTAAGTAAATTTTATTTGTATAGTGCTTTTCCAGACCAGGGTCACAAAGCGCTTAAACAATCAAAACAATATTCAATAGTATATACTTTAAAGGGCAAGTTAAACTGATAACACAACAGGAGTTCCAGAAAATCAAGGAAAAGCCTGAACAAATAAAACAAGATGTTTCTTAAAGGAGTCAGTAGACTCCATCAAGTGCAAAGAGAGAGGAAGATCATTCCAAAGCTTAGGAGCAACAGCCTGGAAGGATTTCTCTCCTCCAGGACCATCAGTAGATTCTGATCCACAGACCTCAGAGCCCGAGCTGGGGTGTAAGTCTGGATCAGATCACTGATGGAAGGTCTGACCATGAATAGATCTGAAAGTAAGAACCAGATTTTAAAAATTGATCCTGAAAGAAACTGGCAGCCAGTGAAGCTGTTTAAGGGCTGGGAAATGTGAGTTCTTCTACTAGAGCGGGTCAGAGTTCTCGCTTCAGAGTTTTGAAATCAACTGCAGGCGTTTACTCTGGAAGTGTTTACGATGTCTGCCCAGAGAACTTCTAGTTCTTATCGCTTCTTATTCTTTAAACGTCGGCGTTTAAAGGAGCGTTAAATATAGACTTATTTAATTCTTCTTCATAAGAAATCGTCTTGTTGTGGCTTTAATCCAAGATGGACGTTTGAGACAAGCTGTATGGAGGTATTTGGATGTTTTTAAGCATCTTTTTGGAGGAAGTTTGTCCACTTAGCCGCAATCGCTACGTTCAAATGAACAAACATTTCTGTCTATAACTATAAAAAAGAACAGATTAAGCTGAAAATAACCCTTAATCGACATGAGGGCGAGTAGAAAACGAGTGACTTAACCCTTTGCTGCCGTTTCACAAACATGTTGTTTAAAGCTACAAAGACGTCATATTGTTTTCGTCTTCCAGATCCTCGTGGACCACATGACTGGTGTCCCCGACACGGAGATCACATCACATATTAGGCCGGAGGCTATTCATGTCGAGGCATGACGTAATTGAGACACCAGCTTGTTCTTCGTGAGACAATACAGCGATTATTTGTTTGTAGCCTGATATTGTTACGACTCATCACGGAGACTAAATTCCTTCATTTCCTAACGTAAGGTTTAGATTCTGAGGCTTTTTAACAATCAAACAACGGCAAGGAAACGTTATGTTATTACGACAAACATTTCGATTCAACCGGATATGACTTGAGATTTGAATGTGTTGCAAAAATTAAAGCGTTTATGCAGTTAAAACATTGTAATACAGTGGAAGTCAATGAACTAAGAGTAACATACATTAGTAAACATCCAGGTAGACATTCAAGACTGATAAAAATAAGCATTTTAAACGAAATCCGACAGCAGGCAGAGAGAAGGGAGTGTAAAAAAAAAAGATGAAACCTCAAGATGTTACTCACCGTGACCTTCTTGAGCTCCTGCATCTGTGAAAAGCATACTCATCACCTCCTCGAAGTTGCAGCCGGGCTCGGGGGCATCGATATCCTGGCCCACGTGGTGCAGCATTCGCTTCAGGACGTCGTCCAGGGACGCCGCCGTCTCGTCCAGCAAAACCAGGGCCTGAGCAAGGAAGCCGTCGATGTCCCGGTGAGCGCGGATCTCCTCCTCAAAGTTCCTCAGCTTCATGTACTAGAAGAAGAAGATAAGATGCCTTATTACTTGAATAAAAAAAAAAAAAACCTCAGGAAAAGGTTGATTTTTTCTCACAAAGTATTGCTAAAAAGCCATCAAGCTATAATAGTAACGCTGTGAAAAGTATTTTTTTTAAATAATTACACCATGATAGCCAGCAATGAAAACGAAATAAAGGCGCATCTATATAATACTGCAGGAAAGCGACATTTTCACATAAATCTTTTCAACTCTCAGAGCTTGAAAAAAAGGTCCCAAATTGAATATTTCCAACACTCCGGCAACAAGACTCGCTTCTTCCTTTCAAGGAATCAAAACAATGTGCCCGAAGGACACACAATGGTGGCACAATTAGAAAGAGCTAATTCGGCTCGATTGAAAGCCCAGACTCCCACTTCCCATCAATGGCATCGATTTCTGGGATTGACATTCCTCAGACGACCAGAGTTTCCTGCTGTCGAGGAGGCGGCGAGTAATTCACACTGGGTCGCTGCGTTTGGCTCGTCTGTGGAAGCCTGATTTTTGTATGTATGTTTACACACTTACAGACGAGCAGTATGGAGGTATTTGGATGTTTTTAAGTGTCTTTTTGGACAACAACTGAGCTCACTACACTAAAATGAACACATTTTTTTGACTATAACTCTAAAAAAGATGACCCTGGACTCTATTGAATCATCAGTGTGTGTCTGTTTGTACAAAACTCTCTTTTCATTGAAATATTCACATTAGAAAATGATCTCAAGCTAACTAAAATTTCACACTTAACTCAAAGAGCAGCTAATGTGTTGGTTTAAGTGTGTCTTAAATAGATGTGTGACTCTATTGAATCATCAGTGTGTGTCTGTTCATACAAAACTCTCTTTTCATTGATTATATTAGAAAATGATGTTAAGCCCCGCCCACTGAAAACCCTTTTCTCGTTTTTCTGGAGATTAAATCCTGTTGACCATAACCCCACCCGCTCTGCTGTGATTGGTCAAGCATCAAGGTTCGTCCCTGCGCATCATCAATCCCGGAAGTCTCCACCTCAAAGGGACTCCTTGTATAAACAAAGCTGGAGGAGTGAAGCTCATTATTTCGTGATTATAGACTCTGCTCTCGTAACCTCTCGTTTGCCCAGATTTCAGACGGGGGAGAACTGAGCTCCAGTCACTACACTAAAATGAACATACATTTTTGGGTATAACTCTAAAGAGGATGACTCTGAAAATAATCCCAAGTCTTAGTCATCATGAGGGTGAATTTCGGGTGAAATACCACGTTAAATTGTTGGACTTTGTACGATGGAAAAATCCCCTTTTTTCAAGTATGAGTGCTGACTATAACTGAAGTTCCCTTTAATAACTCCAGGCTCTCCAGTCATCTTTGTGAGTCCTCGTAAAAATACTGAAAACTGACAGAGAATTTCATAACAGAACGACTACCAATCTCAATGGAAATTGTTTTCGATTGCCTTCAGCAATCCTTGGGCAATTGCTACAAGTCAGTATCAGAAATAAAAGCACCAATGTTTGGTTTGTCATGATAATAAAACAACCATTTGTTTTAATCTGAGAACTTAAAAAACCAATGCAGTGTTTTCAGCCTCAATCCTTTTATTCTACACCAATAAACTTAATTTATCGAGATAGAAAAAAACATTTCACCTGCGATAAAAAAAAGTAGTAGTCGCAGTGACGCTCTTCCGACACATGGGGGAGCCAGAAACAGTATTTTCAAACTAACATATTGTCGCTTTAACCAGATAACTTGTGCATTAAAACTGACTATAACAGACTATGTTAAAGAAAAGACGATTATTTGTAAACCACTGTTTTTTTTTCTTTTACACTAGAGCGGAACACAAAGTAGTGAAAAATAGACGTCATTAAAAACACATTTTTGAAAAATCCAGCTTTTCCAGTCTGTGCCGCTGCCATATCTGCAGAAGTCAGGTGCGTTATAAAGAGCTTGGGATTTAAAACAGATCCCGTGCTTATGCTGACAGAATTGTAAAGGTCGGGGCCCTATTGTCGTTGTGAACGCATCCTTTGAATGAAGGGAACAAAAAATAAAACAGATCAAAACCTCAAACGGCGACGAAATAATGAGCCCAAAATAAAACTGCATGAAGTGAGGTACTGTGGCTGACAAACGTTTTCACCAGACACACGTTTCTGCATCGAAACGACCTGCTTTCAAAAAAAAAAAACGTCGGAATAATACTTTGAAGTTAATTATAACCTGCCAAAAATATAAATTGAAAAAATGGACCATTAGAGAGTTAGGTCTTACCTTTCTTGATGTGTTCAGTAATACACACCCCGAGTCATCAGATTCTGAAAACAGAAGAATCAGGTTAAATTCATGTTGAATCCTGTAAAATACTTTTACAACATTTACAACATAATGTAACAACAATATTAGCCTTTTTATATATAAATGTACCAACAACCATTAATACATATGCCTTGATAATCTTAATTTAATCCAGATTAATAAATAACACACTTGAGTTTTGAAAGCTCTTACAACTAGTTTTTAAGTCAATTTCACCGGCTATATGGCTATATTTAACTAGATAGCCGCGTGAGCCGCGTTTGCTGACGTCTTAACCTAATAGTTTGATCTGGTCATGTGAGTTGTTGACTTCAGGAACTAATGGATTTCTCTGGAATGACTCATTAGAAGTGATTGATGTATATAGATTTTTACAGTATGTTACACTAGAGTTCAGTGGCCTAATGGGAAAAAAAAACACTCAAATTTCACACTTAACTTAAAGAGCAGCTAATGTGTTGGTTTGAGTGTGACTTATATAGATCCTGGACTCTATTTAATCATCAGTGTCTGTTTGCACAAAACTCTTTTAATTTAAATATTGACATTAGGAAAAGATTTTAAGCCCCGCCCACTGAAAACACTGTCTTTCTGTAGATTAAATCTTGTTGATCATAACCACACCCACTCTGCTGTGATTGGTCAAGCATCAAGGTCCTGGGCATCACCAATCCCGGAAGTCTCCAGCTCAAAGGGACTTGTTGTAAAAACAAAGCTGGCTGGAGGAGGAGTGAAGCTCATTATTTCGTCATTACGGACTCTGCTCTCGTAACCTCTCGTTCGCCCAGATTTCAGACGGGGGAGAATTTGATGGATGGATGGATGGATGGATGGATGGATGGATGGATGGATGGATGGATGGATGGATGGATGGATGGATGGATGGATGGATGGATGGATGGATGGATGGATGGATGGATGGATGGATGGATGGATGGATGGATGGATGGATGGATGGATGGATGGATGGATGGAGTTTCACATTAGTTGGAAAACAAAAACGTAAGTTCATATTCTATGAAAAAAAAGGCTCCCTTGCGCCATTGCCAAACACAGCAAGTGTTTACAAAATAAAGATAAAGGCTCGCATTGTGTTTGTTTATTGTCAAACATTCAGGCAAGAAGTCCAACCCATCATTACGGAATATATAAAACAAGCTAAACACGGTCTAAATGTTACATGTTGCTGTTTCTGACACGGCTACTGAAGTAACATGTCACAGAGGAAATAAAGCTTCATCTGAAAACATACATCTTCAAGTCTGGGCCAGTGAGCAGAGAAGTGATGATGTGGCCAAAAATGAACCAGTGCCAACAGCACTTAGCTGAGGGAATACACAGTAATAGCCTGGTCCGTGTGTTCAGACGCCTCGACGGTGGAAGAAAAGAACTTTTACAGATTAATGAAGGCAATATCCTTGTACACGTTGGTATCTAAGCTAAAACATGATTCGTTTAACATAAAACCCACTAATCCTGAAATGTGTCTCATGTGACTCATTTGGAATTGTTTTTACTCCCAAAGAACTTTTTTATTGGGATAAAAGAAAAAAGAAGAAATCCTCACTTCTGCTCATAATGAAAACACCAAGAGACACGTTTTTTAAATGCTCTCTCAGGACGAGGATTGTAAGGTTTCTCCTGCGATAAGGCTTTAATTCAAACGTCCCTGGGAATCCAGAAGGGAGCGCCGCTCCGATAAGAAAGAAAGCCTTTTCCCACTGTCGAGAAGACGGGAAACGTGAGGGGGGAAACCTTTTCATTCTGTGAAATACCACGGAAAGACTTCCGAAAAAAAAAGGGGTAATCTGTCAGCCGGGCTCCTCATAAAGCCGTCCTTTCTATTGTCGTTACACGACGCCTCGTTCGCTTGTTTACCGGCGTTATTAGGTTACCATGGGCTTTCCTTCCTCGGCGCCGCATGATGCACTGTGTCATCTTTGTCTGGGAATCAATCAGGACTCGACAGAAAATAAAAAAATAAAAGCCAGGGGAACCCTTGGAAAAAAAAACCCTCCCATATATCATTATATCAATAATCCAACAAGAGTCAAGAAGACTTGTATGTTTGTAAACATAAGGGGGATTGAGAAGCTATATTATCTGCCAGGCACGTGTCGCGGTGGATCGGGTTCATCGGAACCACGAGGCTGATCCGGAGGGAGGGGCCGCGAGGGGCCGCCGCTCTAATTGCCGTCAAGAACTGTAGCCGTGAGGAGATATTCATATATTCGTATAAGATTACCTCGCCCACAATCATCACCTCCTGTACGTCTCAATTCCCATCGTCTCAAATTAATCCAGGGGGGAGGAATTAAAGGTCCGGGGGATTAGCCGTAGCAAGTGTTTAAAATGTGACACCGGCTACGTTTTTTAACCCCTTCTATATACGTGTTCGATAAATGTGTTTTAAATGGCTATATTTTCATCAGTCGCCAACTCATTTATATTCCTCTGGCAACTCGAGTGACTGGGGGGAGGATGAATAACTGAGATACTGGCGAAAATAAATTGGCCCGACAGAGGTGAGAAATATGAGTTTTATTAATCAAAAAATAGTCACAAAAGTGTTTATGTCTGGCTTTTTCCCCTCGTGAGAGGATTGTTGGGGGAGTGTTGGGGGGTAGTCGGTGTCCGAGTGAGTATTTTATGCTACATGTTTAAAGCTCGTACAGTTATCTTATCATCTTATTTAATGTCGAACTTAATTGTGTCTTTAACCATTTTTTGATTGGTCTCCTTTCGATTCAGTCGTCTGGCGATACTTTGAAAGTTGTAGTATTTTCTGAGTATATTTTAGGCTTTGTATCAGACCTCGGAATAGTGCGGCCCTTTGACTTTATTTATGAGGCCCTCGTAATGTCAGAGTACGATCATGTACAAATGGTTCTAATGCATTAAAGAATGTATTTTGTATTTATTATTAATTTACATTTTCACATTACACTTTCCTCCTTTTTGTGTGCAATTTTTCGAGTATATATTATTCCCTCAAAACATTTATTTTTAAGTTAATTGAAGACATTTTTTGAAAAAAAAACTCATCTATACAAGAATAAAATTGCAGCTTATTTATCTTAATAAATGTCACGGCCTAATGATGAAGGTCCTTTTTTTTTTTAGGGATTTTTTCGTCTTTCTTTTTGCTTGGAGGCCCCTAACAATATTCACAGAATTGAATGTGGCCCTTGAAGAATTGTAATTGCCCACCCCTGCTTTATATCAGAACGTGGCAGGATTAGATATAATAACATATATACAGTATTGTGCAAAAGTTTTAGGCAGGTGTGTGAAAAAATGCTGTAAACTAAGAATGCTTTCAAAAATATAAATAAGTATTATTAACAAAATGAAAAGTGAGTGAAAAAAAGAAAAATCTAAATCAAATCAATATTTGTTGTTACTTCCCTTTGTAGTAGTTTTGAAACACAGTCATTAAGTGAAAAAGATACAGCTGATCTTAAACCTGGTACTGTATACATAACAGTTTTTGTGTTACCTTTGATTTCGGTCCATGTGTTATGAACTGGTCTATGAGCCAAAATTGCTTAATGTTTAAAAAGAAATGAAACTGTAAATATTTAGTGTAAAACCGGCACCACTCGATCACTACAACAACTGCAACTATGTTAAAAGGTAAAAAAGATAATAATAATGTGGGTTTACTCCGGGCACTCCGGTTTCCTCCCACAGTCCAAAAAAACATACAGAGGTAGATTGGGAACTTGGGAAATTGTCTGTAGGTACAAGTGTGTTTGTTATTGGTTGTGTGTCTTTTTATTGTCTGGCGTCCTGTCCAGGGTGTCCCCCGCCTCTCGCCTGAAGAAACTGGGTTAGACCCCCCCCTCGCAACCCCGCATACAGGAATAAGCGGCATAAAATGAATGAATAATAAATGTGGACATGTTTATTTGACCGAATTACCGTTTATCGAGCTTCGGTTCTTTGGGGGCCCAGACCCACATTCTTCAAAGTAGCTTCGTTTTTTGTGGTGTACGCAGAGGTACTAGGATGACACTGGCATTAACACTTTGAGTTAACAAGATGGCCGCCACGTTGTACTTCCTACCATAAAAGGATTTATACATCTACATAACGTTCACTAGTATCTTTTTTTTTATGATTTCGAGGCCTGCTAAAATGCTAACGTTCAAAAAGCTAAGACTGGCAACACCAGTCATTTTGATGAAGCACCTGAAGCCATGTCTGGATATCAACAGGTAAAAGTACTTAATGTTAAATGCAATTTAAGACATGAATCCAATGGTAAGTTAACAGAATTTAGTTGTGACGCTAACTTAAAAAACATTATTTTATAGCTTGGAAAAACTGCCAATATCTGATTGTTTTGTTCATTTGTTTGTACTTATTCATTTGCACTAGAAATTGTCATTATTTTCTGTAGGCTTTGCAGAAAACTTTGTGTAATGTTTCTTAAAAAAATTGGTATCGAAAAAAGCAGGGTTAAGGAATTCGGTATCGAACTGAAGGTATCGGTATCTGTCGAAAATGTTTCGATTGATGCTAAGCGCTACTTGCTAACGTACCCTTGTTTCCGGCAAAACAATCTCCACGTCTATGATGTCACTTCCTTCTTGCCCGAATCATCGCAAAGTGGTCAGCGTCAAAAATAGACGACCTGCACGTTTCTAGGCCCGTCTTGTAGGGAAACTCAGTGATTAGCCGCGATAGCATAGCGCATCGGTAACGCGGCGCCTACGGTTCTAGTAGAAACCATGGGTTAGTAATACTTTAAAAAAGAATATAAATATATATATATATATAAATAAATATAAAAGACGTTTCTATTTGTTCAGGCTTTTCCTTGAATTTCTCGAACTCCTGTGTTGTTCTCGGTGTTGTCTTGATCTTTGAAGTATGTACTGTTTTGAGTATTGTTTTGATTGTTAAAGCGCTTTGTGACCCTGGTCTCGAAAAGCGCTATATAAATAAATATTACTTACTTACTTACTTACTTACTTTAGGGAAGTCTACGCCTCTGTTCTGAAGAACCGCTGCCCCCGCAATGTTGATGGCTAATTTCGCCAAAGGTGACTATGAGAAGTTTTCTAGTCTATCTTAAAATCTTAGCCTCTTAACCCTTCCATGTTATACCAGGGTAAGGTAAGGTAAAACTTTATTGATCCCTCAGGAGGTCTCCTTCGGGAAATTGTTTAAAGTCAAGGTGTCGGGTCAAGGTGACCCGAATGTGTTTGTGGATCCCTTATGCTGGTGACCTTGACCCAGAAATAAAACAAGGGATACAATAAAGTCAATATTTGATTTTGTGGTCTTCGGGTCACCTTGACCCCTGGGCTTAGAAACCATTACGCAACTCATTTAGTTAAAAATAAGTAATTTTTATTTGTATAGCCCTTTTTTTAGACCAGGGTCACAAAGCGCTTAAACAATCAAAACAATATTCAATAAGCTGACTCATCAAAACATTAGGATGCCTTTTTTAAGATTTAATTTAAATGTTTAATTTTTGCGGTCACTGTTCTTTCCTGGCACAGTATCTATGGAGGCTCCTGATCTGCAACAGGAAATTCCCGGCGTGGGAAGCTGGAATAATAGCCTAGCATGTCATTTGTGACAAGAATTAAATAGCTGCAACTGGTGTGCGAACAACCGAAAAGGGAGCGTGGATCAAATGTTTGTGACAAATAGACTTGAGGGGAACGAGCCTGGAGGCGAAACAAAAAAGAAAAAAAAAAAATACTAATCAACATTTAGTCACGGCGGCGCTGAATAATACACTGAGATGCAGGCGCTGTTGGGCACGACAGAGATTCAGCACCTGCGGGTGAGAATATTGATAACGGCACAGAATCCATCACACGGCAGCTGCCTGGGTGAGACATGGACAACAGAGCAGCTCGAGTCGTTTCCAGGAGAAACAAAAGGTGTGAATCGATGGCGTTTGAAAGAATACGAGTAAGTATTGAGAATATATTCAAGGACAAGGAAGGAAGAATATATTCTTCTAGAGAAGAATAACAACATCTTTTGACTTTGAAGTTATTTGGCGGCAGATCAATGAGAAGCTGTGTGTTGCAAGTCGGGATGTGTTTTAGGAAGAATCTGTTGATGCGATACAATGACACAATATATTACGATACATTGTGATACTGTAGTAACAAGTATATATTTGGTAGTATTGTACTTGACTCTGGTGTTGCAGAATTTACAGACACATGACTCTTGACGAAGTCGTAACTTATTTCATTTGTTTTCAAACCGAAAAAATGTCCAAACATCCGTTTTAAAAGCTGCTGGAGTCACTGTATCCTCTCGTCCTCAGTTGCTGCCGGGATTCCAGTTTTCCTGTGGAGGATGTAATGACTATTGCCTGAAAGTCAAATTGCAACCAATAAATGAACGCGTCATAATTATTTATATTTATCATTTGTTTTGAAACCAAAATATGTCCAAACATCAGCTGCTGGAGTCACTGTATCCTCTCGTCCTCAGTTATCACCGAGATCTCGCAGGACTTTAATTTTCTGACGCATTGACTGCTTCCATCTAGCGGCAGGATGTTTAATTTGCGACGCAGAAATTAACACGCCGGAATACTTTATAAGTTCATAGTAAACAAAAACCATATATATTATTTTATTTTAATCACACTTTATTGAACTATATATATATATATGGTAACACATTAAATAAGATAAAATAAAGAGTTTTAACGTGTTGTCAGCTTAATAAACATTCAATTGCAAGTAAGTAAGTAATTTATATTTGTGTTGCACCTTATGTACAATCTTTTTTTCACAATACCATATTGATATATTCGACAGCATTCGATTCTTTATTTTACTTTCAAATCATATATATATATATATATATTTCTTACCATTGTTCTTTTATGGTTTAAAGTTCAATCAAGTATGATTAAAACCAAATAATTCTATTTTCAATATACATTTAACATGCAAATATTCACTGCATTTGTTAATTATTGTGTCGCATTAAACCTCTACTGCCATTAATTTAGTCCTCTGCAGCCAAAGCAACATTCAAATCCTGCGAGGTCCTGGTGATGACTGAGGACGAGGGGCTACAGTGGACTCCAACAGCTGATGTTTGGACATATTTTAGTTGAAAAATTAACATTGCAAACATTAAATACCTTTGTTTATTTTTGTGTCGCAATTAAACTTCAGGCCAAGAGATGGCAACAGCCGTTACAATGAGATTCAGGTGATGACTGAGGACGAGAGGATACCGTCGACTCCAGCAGATTTTAAAGCCGATGTTTGGACATATTTTAGTTGAAAAATTAACATGCAAATATGGACAACATTTGTTTATTTTTTTGTCGCAATTAAACTTCAGGCCACTAGATTGCAACAGCTGTTACAATGAGATTCGGATGATGACTGAGAACGAGAGGATACAGTGGACTGCAGCTGCTTTAAAAGCTGATGTTTGGACATATTTTAGTTGAAAAATTAACATGTAAACATTCATAACGTTTGTTTATTTATGTGTTGCAATTAAACTTGAGGCTACTAAATGGCAACATCCGTTTCAAGGAGATTCGGGCGATGACTGAGGACGAGAGGATACAGTGGACTGCAGCTGCTTTTAAAGATGATGTTTGGACACATTTGAAAACCAATGAAAGCAGTTACAACTTTGTCAAGAGTCATGTGGTCTGTAAATTCTGCAACACCAGAGTCAAGTACTTGACTATACTACACATATATACTTGTTACTACAGTATCACTGTATATCGTATCATTGACCCTGTATCGTGAAACGCATCGTATCAACAGGTTCTTTCCAATAGACACTCCTGCCAAACATCCATTTTCAATAAATCCTAAAACAAAATAATGTTTATACTCTGGGAAGGTCATTTAAACTGGAAAGGTCATGTCAAGGACATTTTTTTCTATGCAACTCTTTACCACTAATGACTGCCCTAGAGAGTATATAAGAAACAACAAAATGAGTACTTGTTTGGTCGATGTTTGATTTGACTCATGCGATTCAGGGAAGTGAACCACAGACCGTCTCGGGCGGCGGGCGTCATATCATGACCTATGTCATGTGACATCAGTGCCTCATGCCCGTCTGAAACCAGAGGTTCCTGGGTTGTGTGCCGGTGCTGACAGCTCGCATTAATGCCATCCTCTCGTCAGACGCTCGGGGTGTTACTATGTATGGTCGATGGGCCCCCCAGACCGACACGGTTTACCTGTCAGATCGGAAAAGGCAACGAAAACGACATCCTTCTCTCCTCTTTATGCAATCCCTGTCGTGTTTGCACCTGAGACTGTCGCCGTGGCAACGGTAACCTGTTGACCTGTGAAGTTTTTGAAGCACGGGAGGTCAAAGTCATCCGCAACCTGCAGCGGGACGAGCTGTCAAGTTTTACAACTTCCATCTGGAATGTTTGGACGGAACCGAGGCCGTGTCGGCGCCGCACGGGCTTGAGCTTCATTTTAATCTTGATTTCTTCGTAATAAATAGAGATTATATACGAGTTATGATGTTTCCTCTAAATGTAGTTTCAATATTTGTGTTTCCCTCAGCGTAAGGAAAGATTTTCTGGGCGTCACCGACCTGACCCGGGGGTGATCTGGGCGTCGTAGAGCTGGATGTCATCGCCGCAGGAGATGGGAGAGTCTTGACCCTCCTCTCGATCATCGCTGACGTCCTCCTGCTCGCCCATACGCTGCTCTGGGGACACAATGACACGGGGGTCACCAACCCGGGACCCCAAGGGCACTGAACTCAAGTCTCTGACGAATCAGGTTTATATAGAAAAAAATATATATATTATTAAATAAATACTACTTGATTCGCCAACAACATTTATAACAGAACATGAATTATAATAACAAACTTTCTCAGGTTGTTGAAAATAGAGTTTTTAAATGAAATATAAATAATGTTGATTCTGAATACTTGGGATTGTTTTACTTCACATTAACGCTGAAACATCAAAAATATGCTACAAAAAAATGTGTATTTAATGAGATTCAAGTATAATTTAATATGGCCATATAACGATAGTGTTGCTTAGCAATTAAAAAATATTGAAAAAATTAAGAAATTATTTATTTATTTGGAATAATGTGAATTAATTTATATAAATCAATTGTTTTGAATAAATATGTGCACTTAACCTATGGTATATATAGCAATTGAATGCTGTATATTTCAAGATATATATGTACATATACAGTATTTATACAAAACATACATATTATATACATATATACATACTTATACATTTCTATATCAATATCGAAAATATTGGGTATTTATTCATACATTTACATATACATACATACATACATACATACATACATAGTAGACATGTGTGTGTTTATATATAATCTATATATCAATATTGAAAGATATTGGGTATTTATTCATATATTTACATATACACATGAACACATATACATGTCTGTGTTTATATAATTTCTATATGAATATAAAAAAATATTGAGTACTTACTCATATATTTACATATAAATACATAAATACATATACATGTTTGTGTAGATATATATATTTTCTATATGAATATAGAAAATATCGAGTATTTACTCATATTTACATATATATATATATACATACACACGTATATGTGTGTATATATAATTTCTACATCAATATTGAAAAGTACTGAATATTTACTCATATATTTACATATATATATACATACATATACATGTTTGTGTGTGTATAAATAATTTCTACATCAATAATTAAAAAAAAATAATATGTACTCATATATTTGCATATATATGCATACATACATATACGTGTGTGTATACATAATATCTACATCAATATTGAAAAATATTGAATATTTACTCATACATTTACATATATATAAACATACATACATACATACATAAATTCATAAATACATGCGTGTGTATAAATAATTTTGACATCAATATTGAAAAATACTGAAAATGTTCTCATATACATACATACATATACATGTGTGCGTGTATTTATCATTTCTAAATCAATAATCAAAAATACTGAATATTTACTCATATATTTACATATATATACATATATACATACATATACATGTGCGTGTATATATCATTTCTAAATCAATAATGAAAAATACTGAATATTTACTCATATCTTTACATATGTATACATATATACATACATACATACATATACATGTGTGTTTCTAAATCCATATTGAAAACCACTGAAGCCCACGAAGGAAACAAACAAGTGCCAGGAACAGGTTACAAATGGAGGTTGTTTGGCGTCTCTGGCTCTCGCTCGCTCGTGTCTTCATGATGTTGTAAGCGAGAGCACATCACACAACCCAGCCTGGAGCCTGGATCGTGTGAATCATTCTCTGTGACACAGCAGCCTCTTAAATTCCCTCCTGCAGCAGTAACAAGTATGTTTCCAAATATTAACTAGCAATTCCCTCCATGCAACATTCACATCTAGTATACGTGCCCCTCGTCTGCTCCACCGGTGCTGCCGCCCTTATAGCTCAATTAACTGAAATATTTAAACTGTATATTTACCATTTAAATGTTATTTTATTACTGTGATTTATTTCAAACCACTCCTGGTGGTGACTTTCATAGCATTCTGTTGTTGCTCCAACATCCCAGAATGACCAATAAACATTTCTACGTTGCTTTTTTAAATTTCAGATTTTCTGTACGCGTTTTTACTTAAAGTACTTATAGACTTCTTTTTTTTTAAAGATTAAACTGATACAGCCTTTTTTTAATTGAATTAACAAATATACACGCAGAACATTACAATTACCCAGACACTAGAGGGAGCCAAATTAACATTATAAATACTTTGTATTAGGGCTTTTAAAGGGATAGTTCACCCAAAAAAAAAGTATTTCGCCAATTTTCTATTCACCCTCATGTCGACAAATGGTTGGGATTATTTTCAGAGTACTCTGTTTCTTTTGAGAGTTAGAGCCAAAAACATGAGTCAACTTTAACGTAGTCGAGGTCTTCATTTTCGTCGAAAAAGACACTTAAAAACATCCAAATAGCTTCATACTGCTCGTCTGTAACGTGCCTCTTGTCGATGTATGATATTCTTTCTTGTTGAAATGCATACTCGATTACAATACAGGTTTAGTTCATATATTCATCACGTCAACGACTCATTTTTCACGAATTTAGGAGTAGTTTTACAGCATTTATATTAGTTTTGCAGTACATCACATTGTCAAGTAGTCCAGTAAATTCAAGTTTTGTTGTATTTTAATATATTCAGGCAGGAATATATAGTTCTAAAAATATGATAAGTCGAATTTGTTACATATATCCTGGGAATCTCGATGATGGCTAAAGAGACCAACCTTTAATTTATGCTTCTCATTCCTGCCCTAATGTTTTTTAATATCTTTTTTTTTTTTTTTAAAGAAACCACTATACTGTGGAAACTCATTTCACGATTGGATTCACAATCTGTCTACTTTTTTTTTTTTCCAGCCACAATGATTGTCATTTCAGTTGCACAGATTACATAATAAGTTAAATTAACCGATTGTTTTATACGCCGACTCGCTGTGTTGTGTACTTTTTTTTTATAAACACCGTCAACAACGTTCACTGAATTCCTATTGGGAGTAAAAAAAAGGGTTTCTTTACAAAGAAGTGAATAATAATCAGTTGCATAAAAAAATTGCCATCTGGCAGGAAGAAGAATAATTGAGGAGGAGAAGAAGATCAGATGCTTCCTATAGACTCACTGCTTGTGCAACACAAACTAATTGGACGCATCTTGGTTTGAAGGTAACGATCGTGCAAACATCATCATTCCACTGGATCTGGTTTCCAAACTACCATCTTTATGGTTATTCACGCTCAAAAAACCGTGGCTCGGACTCACCCATTTCTTGAAACAAGTATCCATTCTTGGACATCCCTGAGGACGGGGTCTCTGTGAAAGACAGAAAAAATATATATTAATATATATATGAGACAAATCATGAAGCAGAAAACAGTCACAACACCAGAGGGAAGCAGTTGGTGAGCATCAGAGAGCATGACTCAGTAGTATTGTTCCACTTCTGGGGACAGAACATGGACTAAAGGAGATTTTTTTAATTTAAGGTCAAGTAAAAAGAATCCCATCTTAGTCCTGAATAGCAAAAACATTATCCTTACTTTGTTTATACTGTTTTACTCCACTGTGTCTTCTCAGACCAATTGTCATTATGCCAAAAGTATTATAAATAACGTCATACTCAGCATCTTCTTTGCTAAATAATCTTGTTTGCTGATGATACTGTGATTTGTAGAGAAGAAAACAGGAGTTAGAGTAGAAGAGTATTTAGTTTAAATATCTCTGATCAAAAGTATTAATAAATAACGTCATACTCAGCATCTTTTGTGCTCAAATAAACATGTTGGCAGATGATACAATTATTTGTAAAGAAGAAAAAACGAGTTGGAGTAGAAGAAAAGTATTTAGTTTAAGTATCTCTGATCAAAATAATAAATAAATAATGTTATACTCAGCATCTTTTGTGCTTAAATAAACATGTTTGCTGATGATACAATGATTTGTAGAGAAGAAAAGAACGAGTTGGAGTAGAAGAAAAGTATTTAGTTTAAGTATCTCTGATCAAAATAATAAATAAATAATGTTATACTCAGCATCTTTTGTGCTTAAATAAAAATGTTTGCTGA
This sequence comes from Callionymus lyra, assembly GCF_982586985.1. Classification (NCBI taxonomy): domain Eukaryota; kingdom Metazoa; phylum Chordata; class Actinopteri; order Syngnathiformes; family Callionymidae; genus Callionymus; species Callionymus lyra. Next base: position 11,651,555 of record NC_141835.1, on the reverse strand, counting down.
TGATACAATGATTTGTAGAGAAGAAAAGAACGAGTTGGAGTAGAAGAAAAGTATTTAGTTTAAGTATCTCTGATCAAAAGTATTAATAAATAATGTCATACTCTGCATATTTTGTGCTTAAATAAACATGTTGGCAGATGATACAATTACTTGTAAAGAAGAAAAGAACGAGTTGGAGTAGAAGAAAAGTATTTAGTTTAAGTATCTCTGATCAAAAGTATTAATAAATAACGTCATACTCAGCATCTTTTGTGCTTAAATAAACATGTTTGCTGATGATACAATGATTTGTAGAGAAGAAAAGAACAAGTTGGAGTAGAAGAAAAGTATTTAGTTTAAGTATCTCTGATCAAAAGTATTAATAAATAACGTCATACTCAGCATCTTTTGTGCTTAAATAAACATGTTTGCTGATGATACAATGATTTGTAGAGAAGAAAAGAACGAGTTGGAGTAGAAGAAAAGTATTTAGTTTAAGTATCTCTGATCAAAAGTATTAATAAATAGTGTCATACTCTGCATATTTTGTGCTTAAATAAACATGTTGGCAGATGATACAATGATTTGTAAAGAAGAAAAGAACGAGTTGGAGTAGAAGAAAAGTATTTAGTTTAAGTATCTCTGATCAAAAGTATTAATAAATAACGTTGTACTCATCATCTTTTGTGCTAAATGAACACGTTTGCTGATGATACTGTGATTTGTAGAGAAGAAAATATGAGTTTGGGTAGAAGAAAAGTATTTAGTTTAAGTATCTCTTAACAAAATAATAAATAAATAATGTTATACTCAGCATCTTTTGTGCTTAAATAAACATGTTTGCTGATGATACAATGATTTGTAGAGAAGAAAAGAACGAGTTGGAGTAGAAGAAAAGTATTTAGTTTAAGTATCTCTGATCAAAAGTATTAATAAATAACGTTGTACTCATCATCTTTTGTGCTAAATGAACACGTTTGCTGATGATACTGTGATTTGTAGAGAAGAAAATATGAGTTTGGGTAGAAGAAAAGTATTTAGTTTAAGTATCTCTTAACAAAATAATAAATAAATAATGTTATACTCAGCATCTTTTTTGCTTAAATAAACATGTTTGCTGATGATACAATGATTTGTAAAGAAGAAAAGAACGAGTTGGAGTAGAAGAAAAGTATTTAGTTTAAGTATCTCTGATCAACCATACAAAGTAATGGAGAAAGAGGCGAAGAGGAGAGTGCAGGCAGGGGCGCAACAGTTGAATAGAACTGAAAAGAGTAATCCATAAAATAATGTTTGTTTCCTTCACATTGAACCGTTTTATTGTTGGATGTCTTTTGTTGTATCATCAAGATACACCTTAAATATTTAAGATATTACTGTCGCATTTTAAGTAACATTTTTGTAAAAAATCTATCTCTAACTTTAGGGTAAGTTTTAGGGGATAAGTTCGGACCATGACACTTGAAGAACCAGAAAGAAAAAAACTGGATATTTGCTTCTAACGGCAGATATCTGGTAAGGAATTATACTTCATCTGGATAAGAGTTCCACTACAAACACAGATCCCAGAGTATGACATTTCAGGGTCTGTCACCAGGCCTGCTGGACGCGTGCAGAATGCAAATGGTGGACAAAGACCAGACGGATGTGGAGCTTTGAAGGTTACTCAAACGTCTCGGGCTCCAGCTGTGGGGGGAGGACCGGCACGAGGTGGGGGGCTCACGGTTGGACTCGTGATTTACAAGATCCATCCACTACGTTAACATGGCTAACCTTAAATAACATGGAGGACTCCGAGGGGGATTTCCCAGGATGAATTATTAACGCCGCGGCGGAACCGAATGTTTCATGTAATTATTTGTAATTATTAGGATAAGAGTAGGAGCGTCAAAAGTACTGGGACTACTTTTCCCAGTACTTCCCAGGACTGGGACTCCTTTTTTAGTCGATTTCCCGCATGACACACTGAACATAACCCATGAAGACGTGAAAATTAGAATTTAAAGGCAATCCATCAAACTGTCGATTCAAGCGATAGTTCACTCAAAAATACTTTTTTTTACTCTCCCTCATTCATATGACTAAGGGTTGGGAATATTTGTAAATCAATCATTTTTAGAGTTATAGAAGAAGGTCAATATCTCGGGCGCTTCCGGTGCAAACGGTAGATTTTTTTAGTCAAATTTGAGTCACTTTAAGGGAAAAAGAGATGCTGCACATACACTAAGCTTGGAATAAATTATTCAAATTATGACAAAAGCTTTCAGAAGTTATAAAAAAAAAAAAGAATGTGCCAAAAATTGACAAATGTTCTTGTGGTCTAATTTTATAATTTATCTATTTTTTATCTTGCCGTGTTACTGCCATGTTACTGTTCTTCATTCTACATTAATTTCTCCCATTTTGGCTTATTGTATATTTACAATTGTATATATATTTGTTGGCTTATAATATAGTGTGCTCTATAGGCCAAAACAATCTGGTGATACGATATATATCACAATACACGTGTGACGATACGATATATTACGATATATTGAAATACTGAAAAACAATATGTAGTTTATTTTAAAGAAACAATACTTTTTCCAGCTTTTATAGCAAATAAATGAGCAAATACTTCCTCTAATCAAATATGGAAGTGTTTGTAGGAAAGTGCTTCTCAAAATATGAACAAAAACATTAACTTATATTAATAATGAAGTGCATTAAACAAACTGGAGCAACATGTAATATCTGCCAGTATCTGTCAGTGTTTAATATTTAAACTTTAAACTTTGTTTCAAAGCCAAAATGAGTCCAAACATCAGCTTTAAAAGCTGCTGGACTCATGTGTATCCTTTCTTTTTTCACTCATTGCTGCCATTTTGCCCCTTTTTTTTCCATCAAGAAATGACAAAGTTGCAAACTAGGGGCCGGAGGTTTAATTGCAGCACACAAATGAATAAACGCTGTCAATATCTGGGTTTTAATTGTCAAATAAAACATCGAATGATCGTCCTTTATACACACACTATTGAAATATAAACCATAAAATAACTTTGAATTAAAATAAAATGTTATTCTAAAGGTTATTTATTTATATATTTATATTTGGATGTTACGAAATTGCTAATTAAATTAAATAGCAAAGTTTGGTTGTTGCCGAAAACTTGCTCAAAAGGGGAAACAGGAGGACATTGACCTTATATTTAAACCTTAAAGAAAAGTGTACCGAAACTCATCTTACCGGTAGTCATTAGTGATCAGTATTTTCAATGTGGAGAAACGACTTAAGAAAGAGGTTCTGCGCCGGAGTTACATTTGGCTTCTGTCCAGGATTGTGGATTTAAAATATAGCAAAACATTTCAATCATTCACGAGAAAAAATAATTGTTTGTAAATTTGTGTGTCTGAATAAATCTAAATAAACATTCCAGTCGGACAAAATACTAAGACAGGGGAGTTTTTGGCAGCAGTAACTTGAACTAAACACAAACATTTCAGTTTTAATTGGTTTAAAAAAAGCAACAGATAAATCCTTAATTAGAATTAGAAGGATTTATGCTATTGCAGACAAAATAAACAACATAATTATATGTTAACTGGTCTAATGCAGCCACTTTCTGCTTATAGTAAAAGGAAGTTTCAATATTAAATTATGAGAGCAAATTGCTAAAAATGTCAATATCATGTTGATTATAGGACCATAAAAAACAGTAAATTAAATAAGAATATAAGTGTCAGACACGGTTAAGATACAATATTTAAATACATACATTTAGATACAATAAAATTTAAATGGATTCAAATCTTTGCACTAATTCTGACACGTTAACACAGAACTTGCAAAACCAGTTGCTAAAATGTAAAATAATTAATGTGTCATCAGTAGATTGTAATTTAATCCTCAGTTTTAATTTAATTCACGTAAAAAAAAATAATGAACCACTTCATTATGCGCGGACACAGCGGTGCAAAAAAAAAAAAAAAAACCTTATATTGCACAACAGGAAATTTCTAGATTTATGATATAACCACTTTCTTACTTTTGCAGACCTGATTGGTATTTGTTAAATGATGTGAAAATTAATAATTGACTTCAGGGCTTTATGCCGAAGAATTCCCGAGTCGCGCTAATCTGTAGCAACATTCTGCAGAAATAGAGAAGCCGAGCAACTCGCTCAGAGGAAGTCGGGATACGTTTGACTCACAGATAAGACACTTCAGCCGTGTGTGTGGGTATGTGTGTGTTTTAGTGTGTGTGTGGGTGTTTGCATATGTCTTACTTAAAGTCAACGCTTTCATCGTTGCTCAACACATACATATGTGGAAAGACGTGTCAATCATTTGGGATCTACGAGTCAGAATCACATCCGGGGGGGGGGGGGGTCTGTTCTCTGGATGTTGCGTCAGAGTGTAAAAAAAGCCTGGTTCTTCTTTCCAGGCAAACTCCATCATTTTTAACACAACACATCTGCATTTGAAGCAGGCGTCGCTGGGTTTTTTTTTGTTGACTATTGTGACACAGCAAGAAGCATCAGCTGTTTGAAGGGTGAAAATCTAATTTCACTGCAGTTTAACGAACGTGACGGTGCCAAGAAAAAAACACCATCCCTTTACAAGTGTGAATTGAAGGTCATTATTTCAGTGTCTACAGGAAAAAATAGCTGAAAAACAAGCGGTCATTATAGAGAAGAAAAAAAAACCAAGGGGGGAAAAACATTCATCAAATATTCAGTATTCATCTGGACTTCTGGCTGTAATGTGATTTCTACTGATGCTTGGCAGCAAGTCGCTAAACAATCGCAGTGAGAGCAGATTATTATTGACACTGTGACGAACACACCGCGGACCTTGTCAGAACCAACAGAGCAGAGGAGAACATAAAGGGATTCAAGGGAAAATAATATTCCATTATTCCTTCCTGTGTGCGTTAAGGTGTCTCAATGCATTATTTTCCAAAAGACTAGAAAGACAGAAAAAAAAGGTAAAAGTCTTTTAGAAATTGTACAATAGTTTTCATGTCAAAGTGCAGATATATAAACATCATATATATGTCACAGTACAGATTGTAATCTTGCAACTGAACTGGGATCTTAATATTGATATGGGTTAGGATTAGGGTGAATTTCTCCCATTAAAATGGGAGATAGTATCATACTAGTAGAGGATTCCAGATCCTACTACTAGAAATTGGAATTCCAATCTGTAGTAGTAGGATTCCAGATCCTACTGGATTCCTATCTGTACTTTGACATATATATATATATATATATATATATATATATATATATATATTGATATTGATATTGATATATCAAATCACCAACTGATCAAGTAAAACAAAATAAAATAAGATAATTTAAACTATTCACAGATTCTGAGCATGAACTTTTCCCAGGATTTTAGTAAATAAAACCATTTATCTGAAGTTCATCCCATGTTGGTGAAGCCAAATCAGAGTATTATTACCTAAGGCCCCGAATAAAGTATTTTTCTCAAGACCATAGGAGCTACTAGAACTTTTTCTCTAACATGTACAGCCCTCGAAAAAGAAAGGTCTTAGGTCAAACCACATTTCTACTGCAGATTATATAACAGCAAATGAGAGAGAACAGACCTGCTTTTTATTGGGTTTCACGTTAAAAAAGTGGACCAACAGACCATTTCCGAAAAACAAAAATAATCTATCCATCCATCCATATATCCATCCATATATCCATCCATCTATCTAATACAACCAAAGTGCTAGCTGCAACAACTTGGCATCCGGTGGAAAAGACTCTACAATTCTGAGAATCTGCTTTAAATATCCGTTGAGTAATGCTGAGAAATGCACATAGTTTCGAAGAAAAAGTGAAAAACATGTTGCATACATTTAAGTATAAAGTAAAAGTGCGTTGTCGGCTAAATGATGCGTCGGGTTTTCAAATGTGAATTATTGTTGTTTAACAGAAATAATATACAATAAAGATATATATATTGTAGTATAAATATTTGTCATGTGCTATATAATAGTGTAAAATAGGTAGAAGGAAAAGACTAGGGTTGGTCAGAAGTATTGATTACTGAAAAGTGGTATCCAGATACGAAACTCAAAAATATCGATACCACCATTAAGCCAAGGAATAATACATATACTAATAAATACTAATAAATATTTAAAATATGACCTCAACATATTGTTCTAATCATTTTTATTTAATTATTAACTTCTTATTTTTTAATTCTAAATATTTCAGATGTAGTTCTGTTGTTGCATTTTCATTTTTCCATAAATATATTCATTTTAAATCCTTTTAAATACCACAATATTTTCCTTAGTATCCGTACAAAGTATCAAATGTTAGTATCGTGACAACATAAGCAGGAACACACAACAATTCACCTCATCAAGTGAAAACAAGCCGCTCTGCGAATTGGAAATCAACTGTGGATTTCCTTTTCATCATTAAAGTAACAAGAGTATTTAAAGGCTTTAGTCGAGTGAAAGTCAACTCGTAAAAAAAACCCCAAAAAACGCTTAAAGATCTGCCAACATTTTCTCTGAAACCACCAGAGCGCTGCGAGGAGCAGGTACAAGCCAAACAAGATACCAGAACCCCTAAAAAGAACCCTGGAATTTATAGGGGCTAAGAGGATAAAGGGGAAAGAGCAAGAGATTAAAAGGTTCCCTGCTGTGTTGAGAGAAAGAAAAAATGGAAGCGAACAGGGCCAGCATGGAGGAGGAACTGGTCTTCTTCGCCTAATTGCGCCCACGAGGAGTCTTGGCACCCATCGACTTCGCAGAGGTAGCCGTCGAGAAGGCCAAGGCGAGGAGAGGGAATTCCTTCCACTGCTGTGCTCCAGGGTGGTTTCGTCTGCTCAAATACACATTTAAAACAGCAGGCCCACATTTGGCCTTTATTTGTCCTGGTTTTTTTTAATCGTTGAGGAATTTTTGGAAACTTCAACCCAATTAAACACACGTCGTAAATGGAAATTTACGGCATGTTTTGGTTTGGCATTTCCCGAGCGGTGCCAGGGGTTTACGGAGAACTTCCACCTGGGCGACCGTCAAGAAGGATCTGGATCCGTGTTCAGTCGGCTCTGGATCTGGCACGAAACACCCCCCGATGGGTTTGAACCATCATTCAGACGCTCGACTGGTGTTGTTCGCTCGAGAAATAAAAAAAAGACGAACGTCTTTCTCGAGGCGGCTTCTGTCGGAGCAGTAGTTCTAGCCCCCCGAGTGTCTGGAAGGTGACTGAGCTGTGAACCCCTTAAATCCCAGGCCGGATAAGGTCACAGATAATGAGAAGCAGGGGTGCCATCCTCGTGCCACTAAAACCACAGGACCACTAATTCCGACTAAAAGTGCAATCCAAGAAATCAAGGTAATTACAAAACAAGCACAAAACACACATAAAGTAAAAGAGATAGTTCACCCAAAATTCAAATTTCTACTCAACCTTATGTCGACTAAGGGTTAGGAATATTTTCAGAGTAATCTGTTGTTTTATAGTTATAGGCACAAATGTATGTCCATGATAATATAGCGACTGGTGCTTATTAGTAAGTAAGTAATTAGTATTTATAGATCGTTTTCAAGACCAGGAACACAAAGCGCTTAAACAATCCAAAAACATACCCATTAAAATAAATTCTTAAAAGGTCAAGACAACACAGTGTCGCCTGCAGTTGATACAGAACATTGCAGCAAGAATTCTGTCCTGCTCTAGTAGAAGAACTCACATCTTCATCTTCATCCAAAAAGACACTTAAAAAACATCCAAATACCTCCATACTGTGTCCCCTTGGAGAAATACATTGCAAGTGTCAGTGCTCAAGACGTAGGCTGATAGACTAGGATCTTCTGCTAAAAGCAATCTTAAAATATGGACTTGTTTTAGTTTTCGCTAAACAATTCTTCGGAAGCTGGTAAAATCAAATTCTCGTCAACTGTTCGAGGTTTTTCTTAGCTAAAATAATGTGGTATGATGAGGCGAAAAAATATATATTACCCTGACAGAAACATGTCTACTTGGTGCCAGCTACAAGCTACTAAGTAAGTAATTTTTATTTATATAGCGCTTTTCCAGCCCAGGGTCACAAAGCGCTTAAACAATCAAAACAATATTCAATAAAGTATATACTTTAAAGATCAAGATAAAACTGATAACACAACAGGAGTTCCAGAAATTCAAGGAAAAGCCTGAACAAATAAAAACGTCTTACAGGTGGTGTGTTCAGGTGCAATCGGAAAACTTATGAAGGCAGATGTGCACAAAGCAAACTGTTTAAAATGTTTTATTTTATGTTATATTATATTAAATTACATTTTTCCCTTTTCCTACTAGCGCCCCCTGGTGGCCCCCACTTTTTAAAGCAACTACTTTATACGATTCATTGTCCTTAGTGTAGATTTTTCCGGTTCAACACAAGGACAACTCAATATGTAAATAACTTTTAGGTAAAAAAAAAAACAGCAACGATAATTATAGGAACCAAAAACGTCCAAAGAAGTTTAGTCTCACATCCATTTTACCTCCGCCAGAGATGAGGCTTTACCTGCGAATGTGATTTATCTTCCTCCTCAAACTTCACAAGGTCGTGCCGATAATCAATCTCCGCCCGTCCAGGACAAGTCGTATCTTGCGTCTAATCACGTTTTACGCACGACGATGTTAACCGTCACTCGGAGCCGCCGAAGATATGTTCGAAAACGAGTTCCCACTCGTGTACGAAATGTAAGTCGGCATTTTCCTAGGAAGCAGGTAAATAAAAACCCGAAGTAACCATCAAATTTTAAAGCATGTTTGCATCTTTATACTCTCTGCGTTGACTTTGCAAAATTAGGACAGACAATTTCTATTCATCTATCTATCTATCTATCTATCTATCTATCTATCCATCTATCTATCCATCTATCCATCTATCCATCCATCCATCCATCCATCTAATACATCCAAAGTGCTAGTTGCTCGATGAATTTGGTTTATGCTAGAAAAGATTCTAGGATTCTAGAGAATCTGTTTTAAATATCGTGAGTTGAGGCTGAGAAATGCACATTGTTTCGAAGAAAAAGTTAAAAACATGTTGAACTTTTAAGTTTTATTAACGTTTTTTCAAGAGCCTGAAAAGTTTTCATTCATTTTTGTGTAACAAAAAAAGTGCATCGTCGGCTAAATGATGCGTCGGGTTAAAAAAATGTAATTTATTGTTGTTTAACAGAAATAATATACAATAAAGATATATATATCGTAGTATAAATATTTGTCATGTGCTGCTATATAATTGTGTTAAATAGGTACAAGGAAGGGACTAGGGTTGGTCAGAAGTATTGATTACTAAAACAATTTATCCAGATACGAAACTCAAAAATATCGATACCACCATTAAGCCAAGGAATAATACTAATAAATACTAATAAATATTTCAAATGTGCACAACATATAACCTCAACATATTCTTTAATCATGTTTATTTATTTAATCAACTTTTTTTTTTAATTATTCTAAATATTTCAGGTGTAGTTCTGTTCTGTTAGATAAAAATATTCATTTTAAATCCTTTTTCCCAACCATTTTCCTTAGTATCTGTACAAAGTATCAAATGCTAGTATCGTGACCACAGTATCAGGGACACACAACAATTCACCTCATCATCGACTTTGCTAAATTAGGACAAACAATTCCAGCATCAAAACAGTTGATCTAAAAGACTAAAGATTTAAAATACTAACTTGTTTCAGATGCTATCAAGCGCTTCACTAATCAAGACCCCCCCCGAAAACAAAAGTCTCTCGGTATGTGCTTTATAAGTGATCAACCCGACACCTGATGCTGATGACGTTGGTTGGCTCTGACCTCTAATTTGGCTCCGTCAAAACTGTCTGGCACACAGCTGGACCCGGGCATACTTGTTGCCTGATGGCGTGTGTGTGTGTGTGTGTGTGTGTTGATGTGTGTGTGTGTGTGTTTTGCACAGAGCTCAGCTGCACACAAGGACAGAACCTACCAGCAGGTTATTGGTAAGCAATGAAGGCTTTGAATTCCTGGACTTAATCGCCCTCAAATTGCTTTGGACGATAATGATATAGGCCCTCGACATGGTGGAGTGGTGGTCACCCCTTTTTTTTTTTTCCGTGGCTAGGGAAGGTCACCGGTTCGATTCCCATCTGCGGATCTTAAGACACTTAAAGTGATTGTTGGTAATGCATAGCAGCCTCACTATGTACAAGCATGTGTTACTTAATGTTTAGGGTCGTAAACTATGAGCCATTTAACACGATAGATATCACTTGATGAAGGGGTGTGACAAAATATCTATACACGATACTGTACTGATATTCAGAACTGTAACAGCTTTCAAATCACATTTTATCATAGTTTTTTTTATGTCATATAAGTTTGTGTTGAATCAAATAACTCAGCTTTTATTATTTACTTTCAAATATTCACAGCGTTTGTTCTTGTTTTCTTTGCAACTAAACATCCAACCACTAGATGGTAGCAGGTATTAGATACTCTGCAGCCATGGCCATGACTGAGGACGAGAGGATGCATATGAAATAAGTTTGATTTGATTATTATTATCAATACAGTACTGTCATGTATATATACACATGTAGATTTTAAACATTATTATTTTGCTTTCGAAAAGTTTTTTATTTTTTAATTGAACATATTTGTTTAAGTGTTTTGAAAATATTTTTCTTTTATTTGTAATTAACATATACATGTGCTGGGCATTTGTTCATTTTTGTGGTGCATTTAAACTTCATAATAATAATGTCTAATTAAATCCAGCTAGATTGCCGCCATGACTGAGGACAAGAGGATACAGTTGACTCCAGCAGCTTTTAAAGCCGATGTTTCGACATATTTTACTACATGGAAGCAGTCGCTAAATTAAGATCCTGGCGTTGGCTAAGGACGAGAGGATACAGTTGACTCCAGCAGTTTTTAAAGCTGATGTTTGGACACATTTTGCTAAAGTAACAATAAAATCCGGCGATGACTGAGGATAAGAGGATACGGTCACTCTTTTTCAAGCTGATGTTTCGACATATTTTGCTACATGGTAGCAGTTGTTCAATTATGATTCTGGCAATGACTGAGGACGAGAGGATACAGTGAGTCCAGCAGCTTTTAAAGCTGATGTTTGGACATATTTTGGTTTGACAACAAATGAAAGCAGTTACGACTTCGTCAAGAGTCATGTGGTCTGTAAATTCTGCAACACCAGAGTCAAGTACTCGACAATACTACAAATATATCTTTGTTACTACAGTATCACGATATATTGTACTGTTAAAACTGTGTAATGATACGTATCTTGTCGGTTGATACTAATCAGATGTTACTTCCTTAATAATTCATTATCAATTGCCGATCAGTTTCTCAATAATTGCAATTAAAAATATTTAAAAAAAAAGTATTTGAATGATACCATTAAGTTTTTCAAATATAAATCTTGAATTCACTTTTTTTTTTTTTTAAATGCTTGACTCTTATCTCTTTGATACATGCTCTCCTTGGATTTTTTTTCCGTCTATTAATTTCCGTCTTCAGTGGCACCAGGATGAGATGAGCCTCAGGAGCTGATCCACGGGCAGTTTGTCTGCGTCTGAACTAAGTGAACGCATCACAGGCACGAGTCACACAGAATAGACCAATAAATCAGCCGCCTGCATCTTCGCCGAGGACGAAGGAGGGAAAACTCCCGGTGTCGGGGTATTCCTGCTAATTGCTTCCACGTTTTTTTTTTTTCCGGGGCTCAATTACGACCAGGGCCGGGGCTCACTACCGTGTTCAGCCCTGGAGAGCTTCTGTCAGAAGAACATCTCGCTGCGCTCCATTTCTTTCTCCCAAAAGAAGAATATTTCGATTAGAATCGACATGTGACTCACCGAAACGAGACAAAATGTCCGAACGCCATATTGTAGGACGGGGGGGCGAAGGGTCTGGACTAGAATAAGTTGATTTAATCAACAGTTAAAATGTAATAAATTCATTAAAGTAGAATTAAATGTCAAATATAATAGAAATAAATGAGGCCAGTGTTGGTTTTCTTATGAACAAACAACCGATGAATAAACAGTGTATTTAATTATGATGGAATTATATTCATAAGTTGTGTATTTGTACAAAAGATCAACAGAAAAAGCGATGACGGGTCGAAACAGAAAGCAGGATGTTTTGACCGGATTTGTCGGGTCACATGACCTATTGTATGCCTTAACCCCTAGTTTAGCGTGTGACATGAGCGTGTTTGTGTACAAACACGAGCAAGTATTATGTATTGTTTGGAGTATTTTTCTCAACAAATAAAGCAGGTATGACTCAAGACGATCATCTGTTCAACGGTGTGAATTTTCTTCTGACATACAGGAAGTGAAACAATACTTCGCCCCTTACATCCTATTTAGTGGCGGCGGAACCTGCTGACTTGGCTTTTAATTTTAAAGTGTTTGTGTGAGAGAAGAGAAGTTGACGGTTTGCAAAGTCTGCACAACATGTCATCGTCACGTGTTGCCAGCATTTTGAGTTTTTTTTTGTTGTTGTCGCACTTCTCAATGTCACATGATGGTGTTTGCTTCCTCTTTTTTTGCGGTGGTGACGACGAGTGTTTCAGTGGAATTATTGTCTTCAGCGCTCGCACGCAAGAAGGAAGAAAAATAGTACAAACAATAAATAAAAGTTGTTTTCTTTGGAATAAAAATGTTAGATTGCCACCATGACTAAGGACTAGAGGATACAGTGGACTCCAGCAGCTTTAAAAGCTGTTGTTTGGACATATTTTGCTAAAGTAACAATGAAATCCGGCGATTACTGAGGATGAGAGGATATAGTTGACTCCAGCAACGTTTATAGCTGATGTTTCGACATATTTTGCTACATGGTAGCAGTCGCTAAATTAAGATCCAGACGATGGCTGAGGACGAGAGGATACAGTCGACTCCAGCAGCTTTAAAAGCTGTTGTTTGGACATATTTTGCTAAAGTAACAATGAAATCCGGCGATTACTGAGGATGAGAGGATATAGTTGACTCCAGCAACGTTTATAGCTGATGTTTCGACATATTTTGCTACATGGTAGCAGTCGCTAAATTAAGATCCAGACGATGGCTGAGGACGAGAGGATACAGTGGACTCCAGCAGCTTTAAAAGCTGGTGTTTGGACATATTTTGCTAAAGTAACAATGAAATCCGGCGATTACTGAGGATGAGAGGATATAGTTGACTCCAGCAACGTTTATAGCTGATGTTTCGACATATTTTGCTACATGGTAGCAGTCGCTAAATTAAGATCCAGGCGTTGTCTGAGGACGAGAGGATACAGTGGACTCCAGCGGCTTTAAAAGCTGGTGTTTGGACATATTTTGCTAAAGTAACAATGAAAACCGGCGATGACTGAGGACAAGAGGATACGGTCACTCTTTTTCAAGCTGGTGTTTCGACATATTTTGCTACATGGTAGCAGTCGCTAAATTAAGATCCTGGTGATGGCTGAGGACGGGAGGATACAGTGGACAGCCTTTAAAGCTGATGTTTGGACATATTTGGGTTTGAAAACAAATGAAAGCAGATACGACTTCGTCAAGAGTCATGTGATCTGTAAATTCTGCTTCCTCTTTTTCTTGGTTCAGTAGAATTATTGTCGTCAACGCTCGAATGCAAAAAGGAAAAAAATAGTACAAACAATAAATAAAAGTTGTTTACTTTGGAATAAAAATGTTAGGATATCAAATACTAACTTGTATCTTGTAACTTTTGCACCTATTAAACCTCACACTTGACGGACTTGAACCATGAACTGGGCAAAAGGGTGTTTCCTCGCGCAAAAATAAACCACAATGAGTTTTCGAAAAGAAGGTTTAAGTCAACATGTGTGGAGTCCTACGATAATTTCATGGTAATGTGGCGCCGCTGATGCATCAGCAATGCAGCGAGCAACTTTAACCACAGCGGCCCACACCTCTACACAAGAGCGTGGATTTGCATGAGCGAGACAAACAACCTTGGTCGGCAGGAAACAATATTATTCACCGAATACAAAACTGAATCAATTTACTGTGGGTTTGTTTTGTTTTTTTTACACAATCTATCATGTTTGTCAGTTATGTTGAGTAACTGTATTTCAATGAAAGAACACTTATACATTAATATTTACTGATTACTATTTTAAACTTATGATTGACAAAATACATTTTGCAGAAATCACACACGGCTGTTCTCGCTAGTAATGTCGTCAACCTCTCAGATTAAAATCTCTAGTATTGTCGAGTACTTGACTCTGGTGTTGCAGAATTTACAGACCACATGACTCAAGTCGTAACTGCTTTCATTTGTTTTCAAACCAAAATATGTCCAAACATCAACTTTAAAAGCTGCAGGAGTCCACTGTATCCTCTCGTCCTCAGCCGTCGCCAGGATCTTAATTTAACGACTGCTACCGTGTATCAAAATATGTCGAAACATCATCTTGAAAAAGAGTGACTGTATCCTCTTGTCCTCAGTCAACGTTGGATTTCATTGTTACTTTAGCAAAGTATGTCCAAACATTAGCTGTAAAAGCTGCTGGAGTCCACTGTATCCTCTCGTCCTCAGCCATCGCCAGGATCTTAATTTAACGACTGCTACCATGTATCAAAATATGTCGAAACATCATCTTGAAAAAGATCGACTGTATCCTCTTGTCCTCAGTCATCGCCGTATATCATTGTTACTTTGTAAAAATATGTCCAAACATCAGCTATAAAATCTGCTGGAGTCCACTATATCCTCTCGTCCTCAGCCATCGCCTGGATCTTAATTTAACGACTGCTACCATGTAGCAAAATATTTCGAAACATCAGCTTGAAATAGAGTGACCGCATCCTCTTGTCCTCAGTCTTCACTGGATTTTATTGTTACTTAAGCAAATTATGTCCAAACATCAGCCTTTAAAGCTGCTGTAGTCCACTGTATCCTCTCGTCCTCAGTCATAGCTGCAATCTAGCTGGATATTATTAACTGCAGTGGCCGGAGGTGTAAATGCACCACAAAAATTAACAAATGCCCTGTGTATGTTAAATATAAATAAATGTAAAAGACACACTTTATAGAAATTAAATGATAAAATGAGTACAAATAAAATATCAATACACTTAAATATTGCTAAGTTTTGTACCGTATGTATATATATATATATATATATCCAACAGCACGAGACACGGTGACAAAAGGGTCATTAACGCCGACTGCCTTTTGGTCATAATAACAGCAATTTGATCCTAAATAACAGCAGCACTGTTCGCCCAACAATGACAGGAAGTACTCTCACTGAGATTCGACTAGTTGACGTCTGACTACACAAATAAACTTCTAAAGAATCGTCTATTGTGTGTCCTACTTTGGTCTAAAAATACACAAAGTCCCCCGCGTTCGTCTCTGTGCATTTTTTTTTTTCCCTGACATAATTGTTAAAACTTACAGAACATTTGCGCATCATTATCATCCTCTATAATAAATCCCTTTATATTGTAGCGTTTCCCTAAACGGTAGCATTGAACGTGTATTACTGTATAATAATTTACCACTATGTGCCCAGATGGCTGTGCTCAGACACTGCAGCTTCTGAAGTCTGTTACCAGTGGTGAATACTGATCAGAGATCACGGTGACATCTACAGCACACACATGTCATCCACACACACACACACACACACACACACACACACACACACACACACACACACACACACCACTACATGGTCCAACTACTAATTCACGCGGCTTCATTGTGTGCGACATGCTGATATTTCCCGGCTGTGCAGGTCACGTCTGCAGCGGCGAGCAATCGAACCGAACTCACACCTGAAGATTTAGAGGACGAAACGAAGACACGAGGGAAGATTCAATCTAAAAAAGATGTGGGTTTTTTTGTCCAACATGCTTTAAAGGAAAAGGTCATTTTATACACCCTAGATTTTCCAGTTTACATCCATTTACGTTGAATCCACATCATCTATTCCCGGACATAGATAATACATCAAAACTCGCGTTTGAAAACGATAGTTACGTCGCTCGACAGGACAACAAATACAAGTGTTTTAAAGAAAATTGGGTCATAAATGGCTCATTCCGTGAGGAATTATCGAGGGCTTCGGAAAATCTTCTCTGAGCAAAAAACACTGATCCCATTAGTGTCTAGTGTCAGCTCCATCACTCTCTCAATTGGTGACTTGTTTGTAGCGAGGCCTTAAGATACGTGTACAAACACACGAGTGGGGAGGTTTATTCCTAATGGACTTGAATATAAAATCGTTATTTTTTGTCGTTCTCTCACATCTTCCACTCTAATGATGGAACCTGAGCTTAGTGATGTATATCTCGAAAACAATCAATGCAAAAACACATGTATTAAGGAGATTAATAAACAATAAATACATTATATTTCTATCTTTTTTGGGAGGTTTCAACACTTTTCATTCACCATTTTACAGTGTATCGCAATATTTTTTTTCCACCACACACTGTATCGATATTACTATATTCTGTGTTACTGTAGTTATTGTTGATAGTTAAATAAAGTGTGCGTTTAAATAAATATCATCGTCTTTTTTCTACAATAAACATGCAAATTATTACACAGTGTTAATTTTTGGGTTGCAATTAAACTTCTAGGCACTAGTCATTGCATCCTCCACAGATAAAGGATAATTGGACTGAGGACAAGAGGATACAGTTGACTCCAGCGGCTTTTAAAAGCTGATGTCTTGACATAAAAGCAGTTACGACTTCGTCAAGAGTCATGTGGTCTGTACAACACCAGAGTACTTGACAATACTACAAATATATCCTTGTTCAGAAAGATATACAACAATATATATATCGTAAAATAAATATATCGTAAAATATCATATCTTTACCTGTGTAGCGTGATACAGATTCACCAGAACACAACCCTAGAGTATAATATCATAAGGTCAGGATAGTATTTTTGACCATTTTACTCCTTTATATATTTTGGAAATTTAATTAGATTTTAATATACATATTACTCTCATTCTTGAGCTAAATTAAGGAGATAATTTTATGAAAAAAATACGTTAAAAATACAGTTTAAATTTTGAAATGTCACGAGGAAAGACAGCTTCTTTTTTTTTGTTTGTTTTGAGAAATCTAGAAACGATTACTCAATATCACTATGGATATTGTTATATACTGCTTATAAAAGTTCTGCGTTATTTGTTCTGATTGTATTTGGTTTACTTATTGTTTCATGGCTTCTAATTTAATATTTATTAATTCTTCATTCTAACAGAATTGTATTTTGTCTTTCTGTTTTTAGGAAGGGAAGGGAGTTTGTGTAGGAAAAAAAAATGGTGTTTGTATTTAAAACAAACATGAATTTGACATACTTTCGATAATAAAAAACAAGGTAATAAGAACGTTATGTAACATCCTGTCAAAATGCCCTCATTACGCCACAACAGTAGTAGAAAAAAAAAACGCACAACTGGACTCCAATTAGTGAGGTTTGACGTGGATCAGGTGTTGATTTATCTCCAGATCTGATGCTTAAACCTCCCTGAACGCAAACTATCAAAATCCCCAAATAAAATACCCTTACTTCCGTAATAACACTTTGTGAGGAAACAACAGGTCATTATAATCACAACGATTCTCTTTAGTTAATGAGCCGGACTTTAAAACGATAATGATTTTTGCTCGTGGCAGCCATCATCGTGTCTTAAATAAGACTTTGAACTCCCGACTAGAGATGAAAATGTGTTACATGAACAACTTCTAACAATAAAAAACTCAAATAAGCAGAATTAACTCATGCATGTATTTGTCTTGTTTTAAATGACAGAATTGGGAATATTAAGGGGGGGGGGGAATAGGAAAAGCCATGTTGCTAAACCGAAATAACATAAAAATTGTTGTTATTTTAAAGAAAAAGAAAAACTCATGCAAAAATCTTTAAAAATTGTGTCACTACAAAATGAGTAAATCCACATTGCTTATAATATAATTTATAGGGGAGTGTATTGGCAAGTATCTGGCGATACAATACGTACACGATACAGGGGTAACTATATGATACTGTACGAGTATATATGTGTAGTATTGTCGAGTACTTGACTCTCGTGTTGTAGAAATTACAGACCACATGACTCTTGTCGAAGTCGTAACTGCCTTCATTAGGTTTTAAAACCAAACCAAGTGTATCCTCTCGTCCTCGGTCATCATCAGATTTAATTGTTTGTTTTAGCAAAATATGTCCAAACATCAGCTTTAAAAGCTGCTGGATTCTCTCTGCATCCTCTCGTTCTCAGCCATCGCAAGGATTCAATCGTAGCTTTAGCTGCGGACGATGTAATATGAGTGCTGCCATCTAGCGGCCGGGAAGTTTATGGCAACAAAAATATGTCCAAACATCAGCTTTAAAAGATGCTGGATTTTTTTCTGCATCCTCTCGTTCTCAGCCATCGCAGGGATTTTATTGTAGCTTTAGCTGCGGACGACTTTATATGAGTGCTGCCATCTAGCATAAATATGTAGAAACACTGTCAATATTTGCATTTTTTTAATTTTAAATAAAATATATTATTTTACACGTTTTTGAATCATAAACCATTAAAGAACTATGATTAAAAAAAGATATATGATTATAAAAGAAAATTGATACCGTGCTGTAAAATATTGATACTGTGTCTTGACAAAATTACTTAAAAGGCGATATTTGTTGACGGTAGAATACATCATACTGTAATTGAGTCGTGCAGTAATACACGAGACACAGTCGTGCACCTGGCTAGCTTGCGAGGCAGTTTATAAACCCCCCGTTAAATAGAGATTAAGCTCCAGCAGCTAATGGGCTCTAAAAACCTTTAGGTGTGAATACAAACTTTGGTTTAATGAACTGAAACATGAAAGTAAAAAAAAAAAAAAAAAAAAGGATGGCAAATTAAACAGGTTTCCAGCTTCGGAACCAAAGACATTCCTCATCCACGACCACCCTCGGCGCAAGAGCCACTCGAGTGACGACAAAAAAAAACCTTTTTTTTTTTTTTGCAACAGCTTCTCCCAGTCGACGCACAATCACTCGACCGGCTCCGTGTTTTCTGCCTGAAAATAAATACATTCGCGGCAGAAAAAAGACTCGTCGCGCTCCGAAGCCGACGCCGGGGCTGAAGTGGAAACAGAAGATGATTCAGATGATAGATGTCGTCAGGTAAACACACACACACACACACACACACCATCATTCTCCGGATCAAATGAAAGTGAGGAGGCAGACGCATCACACCTCCGAATAGGCTCTGGGATCTCAGAGGACTTTTTATGATAAGACGGGGGTTTGCTATGAAGACGGATCGATATATTCAGTGCGTTTATTTCTATTTGGAAGGAAAAATGCATTTGTTAATTGGATTAAAAAAACACAGCGTGGACTCGTGGATTATTTTTTTTCTTCACTGCTCTGTCATTCCCTCCACGTCCGTCCGCTCTGAGCAACACAGGGAGGAAAAAAAGAAAAAAAAAAAAAGTACGATTCCCTTCCACTTCCAGCTGTCCTCGTTGAACAGGTATGTTGGTTTGCTCAGGGAGGTTTTCCCTGACAGATCCCCCCCCCCCCCCCTCCACCACCTTTAGATCCAGTTACTGAACTGAGGAATTACGATGCAGCAACCTTACCTTGACGCATTCCAGACACAAACAAGAAAAAAAAAAGGGGGAAAAACAAGCCATCAGGGCTCGCGTATAGTAAAAAAAAAACTGCAAGAAAACAACTGCGATTCCCAGAAAGCGGTTGTAAAAAAAAAAAAAAAAAAAACCCGCCTTTGCTCAAAACAGACTCTCCCCCCCGTTACAAACACAGCCTTGTGCGTTCTGAAAAAAACAAAAAAAAAACACCAAGTATGTACAGTTGCAAACATCTGCCGTCCCGAGACGTGGAAGTGGGCTGCACACGCTCGTCGGGAGGCAGCTCTCGGGTTTCACTGAGGTGAAGGGAACCCCGAAGGTTTCTCCCGGGGAACACTTGGAACAGCTGAGCAGCAACAGCTTCTTTTTTTTTTTTGGAGGATTTCACTCACCCGAAGGCACAAAATGAAGAACTTTCTTGGTCTCCATGGCCGGGGCAAGTGGTGACAGATGAAGCGACTTCCCTCTCCTTTTTCCGACAGCCTTGCGTCCTCCAGCCCAAAGCCCCCCGAGGTCAACCCATCATGGTGGTGTTATCCTGCGCCGATGAGTGTGAGATCACCTCTGCTCTCTCTGGCTCTGGTACTGACGCTCTCTCAGACACATGCAGTGACTCAGCCCAGCTCTGCCTGCCTACTCACCGTGCAGGGCGGCTGGGTCCTAGAGCCTTTTTTTTTTTTTGTTCACCACTACAGCCCCGCCGTCTGCCTGTCATCCTCGCGCAGGAGCGTCGGCCAATCGGGAGGCAGCGTGCGGCGAGTTCCAAGCCTCGCGTGGAGACACACCTCCCGGAGGCAGAGCGACCATTAGTATTATCTCCAGCCCCGGAGAGCTGGACCTTCGGCTGCAGGAAAACAATCATCCATACAGTGATATATATATTATATATATTTTTTTTTTCTTCCTTGTTTTTAATTATTTAATTAAGTGTGTGAAAAATAAAATGATTCAATTTTTTAAGTCACAATTACCGTGTAAATATTCACTAATATAATTATTTTAGTGTTGAAATTCAACTTCCGGTCGCTAGGTGGCAGCGGTCATCACCGTCCTCCGCAGCTAAAGCTATAATGAAATACCGCGAGATCAAGGCGATGACTGAGGGCGAGAGGATACGGTCACTCGTTTTTCAAGATGATGTGTTAAATTGAGACCCTGGTCGATGACTGAGGGCGAGAGGATACGGTCACTCGTTTTCAAGATGATGTGTTAAATTGAGACCCTGGCGATGACTGAGGACGAGAGGATACAGTGGACAGCTTTTAAAACTGATGTTTGAACATATTTTGGTTTGAAAACAAATGAAAGCAGTTACGACTTCGTCAAGAGTCATGTGGTCTGTAAATTCTGCAACACCAGAGCCAAGTACTCGACAATAGTACATGTATATACTTGTTGCTACAGTATTAAAAATATATTATATCGTTGCTCCTGTATCATGATACGTAAAGTATTGAAATATTCTTGGCATATCGGCATATTTGGGGAGGATATAGTAGATTCCAGCAGCTTTTAAAGCTGATGTTTGGACTTATTTTGCTAAAGTAACAATGGAATCTGGCGATGACTGAGGACGAGAGGATACGGTCACTCGTTTTTTTAAATAATGTGTTAAATTGAGACCCTGGCGATGACTGAGGATGAGAGGATACGGCCACTCGTTTTCAAGCTTATGTGTTAAATTGAGACCCTGGTCGATGAATGAGGATGAGAGGATACAGTCGATTCCAGCAGCTTTTAAAACTGATGTGTCGACAAATTTTGCTAAAGTAACAAAGGAATCCGGTGATGACTGAGGACGAGAGGATACGGTCACTCGTTTTCAAGCTTATGTGTGTTAAATTGAGACCCTGGTCGATGACTGAGGATGAGAGGATACAGTAGATTCCAGCAGCTTTTAAAGATGATGTTTGGACTTATTTTGCTAAAGTAACAATGGAATCCGGCGATGACTGAGGACGAGAGGATACGGTCACTCTTTTTCAAGCTTATGTGTGTTAATTTGAGACCCTGGTCGATGACAGAGGATGAGAGGATACAGTCGATTCCAGCAGCTTTTAAAGCTGATGTTTGGACTTATTTTGCTAAAGTAACAATGGAATCCGGCGATGACTGAGGACGAGAGGATACGGTCACTTGTTTTCAAGCTTATGTGTTAAATTGAGACCCTGGTCGATGACTGAGGATGAGAGGATACATTCGATTCCAGCTTCTAAAATTGCTGTTTGAACATATTTTGGTTTCAAAACAAATGAAAGCAGTTACGACTTCGTCAAGAGTCATGTGGTCTGTAAATTCTGCAACACCAGAGTCAAGTACTCGACAATACTACACATATATCATTGTTTCTACAGTATTACGATATATTATATCGTTGCTCCTGTATCATGATACGTAAAGTATTGAAATATTCTTGGCATATCGGTATATTTGGCTTTCAGTTCTATAACATCAACCAAAACAACAATGAGGATTACGGCGATGACTGAGTACGAGATGATACACGATAATGTTTGGACATTGGATTTCAAAAACAATCACAATATGGTACTAATACTCTTCCTATCCTAAAATGATTACAACAAAATATCAATAAGTCTGTCAAAAAAATTGTATCATATCGTGAGCTGAATATATCGTATCAAACCATATCTTGATCTGAATATATTATATCAAATAGTACCGTGAGCAGAATACATATCATATTGTGTGTTGACTACATCATATCGAATCGTATCGTGCGCTGAACATTTCCTAATTGAATCATGTTGTGAGTTGAATATATTATATATATATATATATATATATATATATATATATATATATATATATATATATATATATATATATGTATCAGATTGTATCGCGTGTCGAGCATTTAACTCACAAGGAAGAAAATGCACGTCCTTTACTCGTTATGGCTGCCAAAAAAACAAGAAAATGAGCCTCTTGTGCAAACAAATGAATGACAGTTAACAACAATAGAACGATTCATATTTCATACAAAAGCAGCGATTATGGCTTTTAAACACGGAAGTAAAAACAAAAACTGTTCTTAAATACACTGTTCTATTATGCACAGTCAGGTGTGGAGTGACTCTGTGGAACATTCTGGAGACAGAATTAAAACAAAGGACAAATACAAATCTATTTATAAAAAAAGGGGAAATATTTTCTAAATAAGTACATGGAAGGGGAAGTTTTAATACTGAGGATGACGAGGGATACATCTAAGAAAGAAATAGTATTTTGGGTTATATCGGAATTGAAATTGCTGTATGATAAATACTATATACGCAAATGAAAAATATGGAATGTATAATGGGTTTTACAAAATATATACAGCACACTTTTTTTTATTCTTTTTTTTTTTTAATCATAATTTATTTATATTTAATAAATTATGTTTAAAATCAAATAATTGGAGGTCTTTTATATAGAAAATTTGCAAAAATGTACAGTATTTGTTCATTTAGGTGTTGCAATTAAACTTCCAACCGCTAGATGGCAGCAGTCATAACATCCTCTGCACCTTCAGCTAATATACTTCAACAGAAAGGGAGTGGAACAATCACAAGATATAACCAAAATTCAGTGTCCACTAAAAACGATATAATTTGATGACTTACATTGACAAACTTGTATAATTTTCATATTGTGAGTTGATACACCGTAAAGAATAAATGTGTGTGCTGAATTTATTGTAGCGTCTTGTATCGAGTGCATTGAGTGATGACGACCTCCTCAAGTAAAGCTACAACCAGACCCCTGCGATGACTGAGGACGAGAGGATACAGTCGACTCTAGCAGCTTTTGATGTTTCAACATATTTTGAAATACGGCAATGACTGAGGACAAGAGGATGCAGTCACTCTTTTTCAAGCTGATGTTTCAACATATTTTGCTACATGGAAGCAGTCGTTGAATAAAGATCCAGGCGATGACTGAGGACGAGAGGACACAGTGACTCCAGCAGCTTTTAAAGCTGGTGTTTGGACATATTTTGCTAAAGTTACAATGAAATCTGGCGATGACTGAGGACAAGAGGATACGGTCACTCTTTTTCAAGCTGATGTTTTGACACATTTAGCTACATGGTAGCAGTCATTTAATTAAGATCCTGGCAATGACTGAGGACGAGAGGATACAGTCGAATCCAGAAGCTTTTGATGTTTCAACCAATTTGCTAAAGCAACAATGAAATATGGCAATGGCTGAGGACGAGAGGATACAGTCGAATCCAGAAGCTTTTGATGTTTCAACATATTTTGCTAAAGTAACAATGAAATATGGCAATGACTGAGGACAAGAGGATGCAGTCACTCTTTTTCAAGCTGATGTTTTGACACATTTAGCTACATGGTAGCAGTCGTTTAATTAAGATCCTGGCAATGACTGAGGACGAGAGGATACAGTCGAATCCAGAAGCTTTTGATGTTTCAACCAATTTGCTAAAGTAACAATGAAATATGGCAATGGCTGAGGACGAGAGGATACAGTCGAATCCAGAAGCTTCTGATGTTTCAACATATTTTGCTAAGGTAACAATGAAATATGGCAATGACTGAGGACAAGAGGATGCAGTCACTCTTTTTCAAGCTGATGTTTTTCGACTTATTTTTCTACATGGAAGCAGTCGTTAAATAAAGATCCAGGCGATGACGGAGTAAATTCTACAACACCAGAGTCAAGTACTCGACAATACTACACATATATCCTTGTTACTACAGTATAACTATACATCTTGTCTTTCCCTCTGTATCGTGATACGTATTCTCAAACATCCTAATATTGACTTGGATCAAAATTAATTTGTTTCCACCAGGAGTTAGTCATGAGAGAATATGATTCAAACCAGCTAGTGATGCTAAAATCAGACATAAATCATTTTATCATTTTATTCGGAACCACAACTGAGGTTCTTGCATCTTGGTCGCTGTTCATCAACACATGCACAAGGTTTGTGAGTAAACTACATGTTTATAAAAAAAAAAACAATTGTATTTTTGGAGTTCCTGTGAAAAAAGGATCTCGGATCAAGAAGCTAATTCCTCACCATGATGTAGATGCTCTGTGAAAGGTCAGTCATTTGCATACGCCTGCATCCATAACATCAGTGTGTGGTATGGCTATTGGCTGTGCTTTGCATAAAAACCGTTGGGCAAAATGCGTCACTTGGTGAGTGGAGCCACGTTCCCCCCCAGAGGATGTCATCAACCTGCTCTAACCTGCATGGCTGTGTCATTAGCAGCCATCGCGCTCCAACAAATAGCGAGGCAGGATATAATAACATTATTAGACTTGGTATCATCGCCCGTGATTGGGGATGTGCTGCAAATTTTCGGTAATCACGGTGACGATGCATATTTTTGCATCCTCCTGATGATACACTTTGTAATAACGTCGAGAGGGTGTTTGAGATTACTTTTGTTTGTCTTTATTAACGACACGATTACACGCACACCCACATATCCACGGGAATAAAAAGTAAATAATCATTATGGGATTATAAGGATTAATTACACAATAATATGTTTGGACTTGTGTAACGTTTGTTGCTTTACCTCCAGTTATTTTTTTTTACCGATATCCTGCTTGTCTGTGTTAAAGTCATTCATTCATTCATTCATTGACAACCGCTTTATCCCGGGGTCGCAGGGAGACTGGAGTCTATCCCAGAGTCATAGGGCGAGAGGCAGGGGACACCCTGGACAGGACGCCAGTCTGTCGCAGGGCACACACAAAGACAGACATCCATTCACACACGCTCTCATACCTACGGACAATTTTCCCCAAAGTTCTCAATTAACCTCTGTATGTTTTTAGACTGTGGGAGGAAACCGGAGTGCCCCGAGTAAACCCACGCAAGAACATACAAACTGCACACAGAAAGGTTGCCTTGGCCTGGAATTGAACCTGCAACCTTCTTGCTGTGAGGCGACCGCACTAACCATAAAGTCATAGTTCACTTAAAATTCAAAATTCACTCATTTTCTACTGACCATCATTTCGATTTAGGGTTGGGATTATTTTCATAGTAGTCGGTTCCTAAATGTACGTCCATTTTTAATGAATCGACTGGAGCTAAGTGGACGGAGTACTTTATATTGCTCGTTATTCCTTAAACGTCTGCCACAAACAAGTGTAAAATATAGAATTGTTTATCGTTTTCTGGAAGAATTGTACTCTTGTCGAGGATCCAATACAAGATGGACGCTTGAGACGAGCAGTATGGAGGTATTTGGATGTTTTTAAGTGTCTTTTTGGAGGAAGTTTGTCCAATGCGCACCAGTTGCTACATTAAAATGAACAAACATTTTTGTCTTTAACTCTAATTAAGACAAGGATTACTCTGAAAATAATCCCAACCCCTCAATCGACATGAGGGTGAGTAGAAAATGAGTGAAGGTTAAATTTTGGGGCGAACTATCACTTCGTTCATACTGGTGCGAGAAAACCGATATCTTAGTACTATAAGTGTTATATAGGTTATCATCTGGATCCACAAATATTTTTGAAGAATACTTCGTGGTCAAAAGGGTAAGCTGCAAAAAAGAAAAGGGAAAAAATGAAAATTATTATCAAAAACAACCATGAATCGATAAATGCAACAACCTTTAACGAATAAAAACACCAACCTTTAATCGATAATTACAACAACCTTTAATCGTTAAATACAACAACCTTTTAATCAATAAATCCAACAACCTTTTAATCAATAAATCCAACAACCTTTAACGAACAAATACAACAAACTTTAATTGATAAATACAACCCTTTGAATTAGGATACCCATTATTTGACATTAAAAGGGCATTTATGACCAATAGTAACTACGAGGAAAGTTAATTTGTTTTATTCATTTTCAACAAAATTAGATATATTTTAGTCTTTAAATATATGTTTATGACGCTCTATGTTCTATGATACAAAGTCAGGTGTGGAGTGACTCTGTGGAACAGTCTGGGGACAGAAATAAAACAGGACAAATATAAATCTATTTATAAAAAAAGGGGAAACATTTTCTAAATAAGTACATGGAAGAGGAAGTCTTATAACGGAAGACGATGGTTATATTGCAGTTAAATAGGTATTTGGTGAACATGTATGTGTATGGTATAATAATAATAATAATAAAGTAAGTAATTGTATTGTTTCCTTATTTGGCTTTATTTTTATTTGCATTTCTGTCGTTTGTATCTACAAATAATAACATATTTTACACAAATTAATTAATTCACAATATGTGTTGTTACTTGTTACTTGTTTAGATACATTTTTAGACTATAAAAAACCCTCCTTACACTTTGATACATTTCATATTATCCTCCTTGCTTTAACATAAATCTAGACTGTTCCATTATTTTTCTATGGGCAATGAATGGGTTTAGAAAATATTGGGAAAGGTTCAGTCAAATGACATGATTAATAATGATTTTATTACACTTTGATCCATTTTTAATGATCATCCTTTGAAAGCAAGTACTTCATTTCGGCAATTTGGCCGAAACCGAGGGCGACTTTTGGAATTTGTCCATGAAAATACGGTTTGTAATATTAGATGCGCTCGGATTCAAATGAAGCCACGGGAGAGGAAACACCGAAGCCGATTAAGGAGCGTCGCATTAATGACTGGTTTGTAAAGCTGACAGTAAAAAGGAAACGCTTCCCAGGTTCAAACCCACAGGGTAGAGCATCGAGACGGACCGCCTGCTGCTCACCCGTGGATCGTACGGTTCAGTCATCGCCATCCTGAGCAGAGCGAGGTTTTATTTCTTAACTGCAGCCACTGACAGAAATTTGGCAAAAGGTCACAGCTATGATCCAGTACGGCTGGTACGACATAATAGAGATTTAAATTGAGTGACGTCAACGACCGTATCCACAGGATAAAAAGTCACGTCCAGTGGTTCGGATAGGATTCCAATCCTGCCCAGAATAGGTAGAAGGTTCCTTTCTCAATTTGGACATGAAAACTGGTTAAAAAAAAACTACAGGAATGATGCGATCCTGTCACCTTACCTTGGTGCTTTTACAGGTACACTCTACACTGCAGTCGTTTTCCTGATGTTTCAGGGAAAAGAACGTGTTGAAAAAGAGCCCGAAAATCCCAAAATGGTAATAATTTGTCTAGATTTTAAGTCATTGATAAATGACTCATGTATGGATTTAGAAAAGGCTGCAGATTGAAGCCGTCTCACTTGCCTTTGTTGCGATAATTGCCTAAAGCTGTGTTCGGTCCGAGGTCATCAAACGTCAACTACATTCCTAGCAGCACTCGGGGGCCAAACATCAGGGTAAGAGCCCGACACGCTGCAGGTGTTTACGTCCAGGATGACCCTAGTGGTCACGTGGTGAACTCAAGCTGTGATTAAACTACAGATTATCTGCATTTTAATTGGTTAAAAAAGTGGAAAATGCCTATTTTAGATACACTTGTCTGGAAGATTGTAATTCTAAATGTTAAAATGGAAACATGACTAGAGGAAAAGTCATATCCTTTTAAAATATTCAAACTAAAAACTCCTAGTTCAATACAAAACTGACACAGTCAGAGATGGAGAATGAATTAGCATCAACAACTAGCGCCTTCATTTTGTCGAATTTTTCCCCGTTAAAAAGGTTTTCCATTCTCTGGTTGAATAATACAGTTTATATTAAAAAACGCTAGCTGCCTTAAATTTGCAAAAGGGCCGCCAATGGTAAATATGTAAGTAAGTAAGTAAGTAAGTTAGCATCAATGGATCTGAAAGTAAGAACCAGTTGATCCTGAAAAGAAACTGGCAGCCAGTGAGTTTTAAGTATCGGAGAAATGTGAGTTCTTCTACTAGAGCTGGTCAGAATTCTCGCTGCATGTTCTGTATCAACTGCAGGCGAGACAGATCCTTCTTGTTTAGACATGAAAATAAACTGTTACAATAGTCTAAACGAGGAGATACAAACACATGGATTACAAGCTCTAGATCGTGTTGTGACAACAATATCCTAAGTTTAGAGATTTTTCTCAGTTGAAGGAAACAGTTTCTGGTCAGTTTACTGCAGTGTCGAACAAGAGACATGTCTTTATCAAATACAACACCCAGGTTTCTCAGGCTCAGTTTGACAGACTGACCCAAGTCACCCAAGTACTGACTCAACCCTGGAACCTTATCATCAGGAGCAATAACCAGTGATTCAGTTTTGACCACATTTGTAAACCTTAAAAAGTGTATCTATATTTAACAGCACTGTATTGTTTTTGTTTTTTTAAAGTTTCCAAATCATACTATTTTTTTTTAATCATAGTTATTTTATGGTTAATATTGCAATTAATAATGTTTTACATATAAAATCACCCAATCTTTTGTTTACAATTAACATGGAGATATTGTGCCATTTGTTCATTTTAAACTTAAGTTCAATTCAACTGCTTGATGACAGCAGTCTTAAAAAGGCTTACGGCGTTGACTGAGGACGAGAGGATACAGCTGGCTCTAGCAGGGTTTTAGAGCACATATTTTGGATTTCAGTATCAATTTAACCAAAAGTTGCAAGATGTCACTAAAGTGTCCGTTAAAATCGTTCATAAATGATGCAAGTGTATGTTAAAAACTTACGCTGTGGTCCTGATGCAGACTTTCTTGAATAGACTCTATGTTTGGGTCACAAGTCTCTAGAGCAACCGTTAAATAAGATGAGGCATGGGAGTAAAAAGCGTACCTCACTCCAGGTTTGCAGGAGATAGGAAATTCTAAAATGTCAGCTGGAGGGAAGTCTGGAATGACCTGCTGACACCCGTTGAAAAAGTCAAAGTTTGGAGTCGCCTGGCATGCGTTTGTGACGAAGGAATCCTTGTTTTTAATGACCATCACTGGTGAAATAATTGGATGTGCACAGGATTAAACCGTGTTCAAGCAGATATATATAAAAACCAGTGAAGTATTGGGAGGAAAAGGCAATTAAATTGAGAAAAAAAGAAAAAAAAAAAAAAGGTACAAAGAAGCTTTAAACTCTGACTCAAAACATCCCATAGTATATTTAAGGAACCTGACACGTCCAGGACTAAATTTATCTGTATTTGGAAAACCTCATTAGCGAGTTCTAACCGCGTTTGCTTGGCTGGTTTTTCAGCCCATTAAGGAGCTCAGTGCTGAGGATGCTGTTTGAAAGTAGTTCGCCTCAACAGTGTCACACCAACAAGAAAATGACCATAGACCTGAAATATTACTGCGAATAAACATACTGTATATGTATACGTTTGGATTAAGGTAAATGCAAAAATACAGAAGAAACAGAAGAAAGAAAGAAGATCTAAAAATTAAGAGTTAGAAGATGCTATCATAGTTCTTTTACGGTAAATATTTCAATAAAGTTATATATATATATATATAATTATCTGATCTTTTGTTTACGATTAACAAAAATATTCACGACAATTAAACTCCCGGCTGCTAGATAGTAACAGTCTAAAAAAATCTAAAAGTCTTTTACGGCCATGACTGAGGACAAGAGGATACAGCTGGCTCCAGCAGATTTTTAAAGCGGATGCTTATTTGGGATTTTCAGTATTAATTCGACCAAAAGGCGAGTGGAAAAGTAGAAGATGCTTAGGGTTTTAGTGGTGTTGCTATGGCAACTAACTGCAAACGCAGAGATATGAGAAGAGAAAGTAATAAAACCTGATAAACCAGTGAGAATTATTAGATTAGATTCAAGAAATAAGGTGTTTAGAAGTGGCAGGAATTAAATGGAGAAGAAATGTCACATTCACGACTAAAAGAACATAATATATGAGCATGAAATGTATTTCCTCATGCAGTCGGTTCAGTGGTGATAGTAATGATCAATGATGATAACAAGACATGTTGATGTATGAGCAGTTTTATAAAAATATAATTATAATAAGACATATTGATGTACGAGTAGTTCTATAGTAATAATAATACTAATAATATGAAGTCTATTAATGTATGGGCATTTCTATAATAATCGTGAAAATAATAATAATAACAATAATAATAAGAAAACATATTGATGTATGAGCATTTATATAAAAATAATAATAATAATGGCAATAAAAAGACATTGATATACGAGTAGTTCTATAGTAATACAAATATAAAAATAAAATAATAATAATAATAAGAAGAAAACATATTGACGTATGAGCATTTATATAAAAAATAAAATAATAATGACAATAAAAAGACATATTGATGCAAAATAATTTCTATGATACTAATAATAATAATTTTAATAATAACAACAACAATAAGACATATTGACGTAGGAGCATTTATATAATAATAATAATAATAATAATAATAATAATAATAATAATAATAATAAGACATGTTGATGTATGAGCACTTATATAATAATAATAATAATAATAATAATAATAATAATTTAAATAAAAAGACATGTTGATGTATTAGCAATTATATAACCATAATAATAATAATATGACAATAATAATAACAATAACGATAACGATAGTAATAATAAAACATGTTATTAAGTAAAAACAACAGGCAGGGCTCTTTTTTTAACATAAACCCTAACAGAATCTGGTGATTTGGGCCTCTTGAGAATATATAACATGAGCATTTTAAAGATGTATAGGATCCTTGGCCTGAAGTGGCTTAAGATTAAAATACTATCACCCATAGAGCGGAGCAATGATAGAGTATTAAACAACCTGTTTGAATATATGGCTCCGGAACAAAGGTGATGAAAAAGTGTGTTTCCGCCTGTATTAGCATAGAGTTGTGCTTCAGTCCATCTGTGAGGCTGCATCTCACTCTCTGTGTCCTGGTGCCAGATGTCAGGCTCTGGTGTAAAACTCATTAGGATGCCAAAGTGTCGGCGCAACAGTGACATCTCACTCTGACAGGCAACATGATCTAAAAGAGCTTCATCCACGTTTCAATGTCACGACCACAACCGTATCTTTGCTCGAGGTGAAGGAACGCTTCCTGAAGAACCAGTCGACGAAGAACAATGTGTAAAAAGAGAAACTTGATTGTGATCTTGCTCAAGCTTCAGGAATCCAGCAGCCGTCTCTGTGTGGGAACACAGGTGATGGTTCCAAACCCCGCCGCGGGTCAAAAGACATACTAGACTGTATAAGTAGTGAGTATCAAGTCCAGACAGGTCTTCCCACGTCAAAGATCTAAACCACACTCTTTTTTTTCTTCTGTCGTTCATTTCCGATTGTAAACATTGACATAATAGATAAAGGGAAATATTTCTTTCTGCCTTTTTGCCAATTTTAACTGAAGATGTTTAAGGAGTCATTTAATTAAACTTATTCTAAATTAAACGGTTTGTATAGTTAAAAATTAAACTGTTTGTATAGTTGAAAATTAAACTGTTTGTATAGTTGAAAATTAAAT
Source organism: Callionymus lyra (assembly GCF_982586985.1). Lineage (NCBI taxonomy): Eukaryota > Metazoa > Chordata > Actinopteri > Syngnathiformes > Callionymidae > Callionymus > Callionymus lyra. Next base: position 11,619,536 of record NC_141835.1, on the reverse strand, counting down.
TCTTTGTATAGTTGAAAACTAATCTCTTTGTATAGTTGAAAATTAAATTATTTTTATAGTTGAAAATTAAACTCTTTTTATAGTTGAAAATTAAATTATTTTTATAGTTGAAAATTAAACTCTTTTTATAGTTGAAAATTAAATTATTTTTATAGTTGAAAATTAAACTCTTTTTATAGTTGAAAATTAAATTATTTTTATATTTGAAAATTAAACTCTTTTTATAGTTGAAAATTAAATTCTTTGTATAGTTGAAAATTAAACTCTTTGTATAGTTGAAAATTAAACTCTTTGTATATTTGAAAATTAAACTATTTGTATAGTTGAAGATTAAAATATTTCTATAGTTGAAAATTAAATTATTTTTATAGTTGAAAATTAAACTATTTGTATAGTTGAAAATTAAATTATTTTTATAGTTGAAAATTAAACTCTTTGTATAGTTGAAAATTAAACTCTTTGTATAGTTGAAAATTAAACTCTTTGTATATTTGAAAATTAAACTATTTGTATAGTTGAAAATTAAACTCTTTGTATAGTTGACAATTAAACTCTTTGTATAGTTGAAAATTAAACTCTTTGTATAGTTGAAAATTTAACTATAGTTGAACAACAAAGATTTTTGGCCGAGAAATATTGGTTGTTGTAGTGAAAAACTAATCACATGATTCTATATATTCAGCTCACTACACGATATATATTTCAATACACTTATACATAATTTTAGTGGACACAGAATTTTGGTGACATTAAGTGATAGTTCCATTCTCTTTTGGTTGATTTAATAGAAACTGAAAGGCAAAATAAAGCTAAAAGAAAATCTAATGAAGTCCACTGTATCCTCTTGTCCTCAGTCATTGCCGCAATCTTGCAGGATTTTATTGTTACTTTAGTTGCTGAGGACGTAATGATTGCTGCCATCTTGAGGCAGAAATGTAATCGCAAACAATGCAAACAAACGCTGTGAACGTTTATATGTTAACTGTAAATTAAAAATGAAATAGTTTTATTTTTACACAATTAATTGCGATATAAATAATAAAGAATATATAATAAAACGTCCTTCAAAAAAGCAAAAACAGTATATATATACAGTATATACATATATTCACATGAAAAGTATATCCATAAATACAGTTATATTCATATTTTCTCACACCCCAATTTCCTAAATAGCTTCTTTGTCATAAAATAGCAACAGGATTTTACAAGATTATTCAAACAAGTACTTTTAATCAACATCTAAAATACTGTTCATTCGATAAAGAGATTAATTCTTTGTTTGTGACAAAAGTAAATTATAAGTACTCAATAATGCGAGGATATCCAGACACACAAGACTAAAGCCGTCAAAGATAATTGAATTAGGTATTAATTAAAATTGTTAATTTGATGGATGTTTTCCCAGTGCAAACAGCAATTAAACAAGCAAAAAAGTTAATTTTCAATACAAAGTTTACCTATAAACTTAGTTCCGAATATTATTGTCAACAACAGCAAAGTGGGAATCAAACTATCCTCCTCAAAGAGCCTCAGTTCAGTCAAGATGTGGAATATATTCAAACAGTTTTCAAATATTATACGATTAAAGGCAGATCCAATCTGTCAAAAGAACATTTAAAGACGGTAAAGTCATGTGTTGCTGACACGCTCATGCATAGCGCCCTCTGCCGGTAGTTACTGGTGATTGTCTTCACCCGCTGAGAGGTCACAAGACATTTGTTTTTTTGAAACATTTTTGTGGCTCAAAAAAACAAACCAAAAAAAATAGCAAAACAACCTTTAAATAAACAGCCGAGGTAACGACCTTTGACACTGAACTTCCTCCGCTTGTTTTTTGTCACGCTCTGCTGCACACAAAGATGAACAAACGCTGTTCGAAAATGCTGACAAGACACATTTCTTTATGTAAAAGACGGCAGACCGGACGTGTCGCCTCGGAATAATGAAACGGATGGATTTTTGATGTTTAAGTAAAGTACGATTTAATTGATGGCGGTTAATCAGAGGAGATACTGGGATAATATTTCAGTAAAAAAAAAAAAAAGAAAAGGGATTTATTGAGGACATAAACGTGAAAGATGACACAGTAAAACATGCTTTGAAATTCCGTGCACCTCCGAAATCTCATTAACCCGCGGCAATAAACTGCAAAGGGCACCTTGTTGTGTGTTGTGCTCGTAGCAGGAAGATAGTGGAGACACAGTTAAACGGACAAACACTGAGGGATTTCCTCCTTTTCCTGTTTCGCCTCCTCACGTTCAGATGCAAACAGGAAAAGCTCAAAGTTGCTTCCTGTTTTAAGACTTAAATACTCCCCAGATACCTCATATACGCGGTGAAATAACCCCCTTAACTCCCCTCGTCTCGACCTGACTCGTATAAAACTCAATAATAAAGTAAATTACGTTCATGTATTTTCACACTGATCTGCATGACGACCACACCTTCGAGAAAAGACAGGCAGGTCCGTCGACGGGTCGACGCTGCTGCGACGTCCTTCAACTCCTCAGCTGAACATGACAACGAGTGGGCCCTCGAGGCCAGATGGAGCGCCAGGTGAATGGAGCCGCTCAGACGAACGGCCGTGAAAAACAACCTTGGCTGCTTTTGTGATTTGTATGGAGAATTTTTCTTGTTGAATTTTGTTTTTCATATGCTTTTAAATATTCTGTATTCGGTACTAATACTTTCTCGATACCAATTTCATCAAATAAATTGTCTAACAAAACAGAAAATGACGTTAAACATAGAACAAATCTTAAGTTCTCAGCTTTGGTAAATCTTTTTTCTTACAGTGAAACCAAATATAATTTTCAGTGCTAAAAAACTACCAGCTAACAAGTGACAAATCCATCTGATAATCACTGCTTTTCGTCCACTTTTCTTCAGTAAAATTCGACATAATTGTGTATTAGTAGTAGTCACCGAAAGACGAAGCGTGTTGCAATACTCTGTACTACTTGTGTGGATGTGTATCACGATACAGGGGCAACGATACCATACGATGTATCTCGATGCTATAGGAGTATCTACATAGGAGTTTCTTTTCAAACAAGAGAACAAATACATGAAAATGATTTATTTAGATAAATAATTAAAGTAGTAGTAAAGTAATTCTTTACAAAAATGACGCTTGTTAAAGTGATTCCAAATGTCAGTCATTTGGCCTTTTTTATTGTCCGGTACAAAGTTTAAAAAGTAGACTAGTTTAATTTTTTTTTTTACAAAAAAAGACCTATATTTGAGGTAAGATGGACGTTACAGACGTATTTGGACATTTTTAAGTGTCTTTTTGGACTAAGAAAAGTGAGAATACATTTACGCCCTGACAGATTAAAATAATGCCAACCCTTAGTCGACATGAGTAGAAAATGAGTGAAATTTAATTGTCCATATAATAATAATAGGAAAAAACGTAGTGTTGTTGAATATTGCTAAGGTATCGCTAAAAAAAGCCACGACCCGTAACAAAGTCTGGTGCTGTGTCTCAAATCACATACTTAGTGCACTGGAGGTTAGTATGCATCAGGATAGTGTACGTACTAACTAGTACTCAAATTCTCGACAGATAGTATGTCTCAAATCAAACACTGCTGCTACGTAATAACTGGAAAATGACGCGACAGCTTCTTCTTCTACTACTATTTAACGATGATTTCAACCAGCTGTAGGAACACTATCGCCACCTGTTGGCAGTACGTTTGGTTTGGATCAAGAAATATGAGAAACAAAATATTGGCGAGATATTTACGCCGGTATCAGCACTGAAGACATGTCCTCCTCCTACTGTTGGATTAAAATGCACCTGTGTATATAAATATATATATATATAAATGACATATAATCTGTTTACAACGTCACTAAGATGGCGGTCGTTTAGGGTAGAAAGTATCCATCGATCCATACTCAGTTTTGTGGGCGTTTTAGTGACAATTAAGTGTTCATGAAGAACAACATTTCGTATACTAAGAATTGAGACGCACTTATGCACTAAAAATACTAAGTTTAAGTACGCAAGTAGTGCGATTCGAGACACATCACGGGTCTCTACTAGAGAGACATCGACACCTTTGTTTAAAGGCAACAAAAAAAAAAAACTGTGGTTTTGATTTAGAGTCACAAAAGTGTGGTTTTTCAGATCCATCCCTGGAGGAAGTACAGGGAGTCGACAGAACGAGGACTGACTTCCTGTCTACAGCGGCTTAAGAAGATCAGTTCTTTAAGGTGGAGCTGCTTCTCCTGGAAGCTCTTTCCAGTCATCGTTGCTCCTCGAGAGCGAGCCACGGGAAACCCAGCAGAGATCGTCCCTCCGTCAAACCTACTTTTGATCATCAGTCTGTCCTAGTCGACCAGAGAATTCACCGACCGATAAATATATGAAACTAGAAAAATATGTACACATTTGCTCGTAGGGACCTCGAAAGTATTTCCACTCATTCGACAAAATGCAAACACCAGCGTTGGTTCAATCTGCTCGTTTACATCTCGCCAGTGTTTACCCTTGTTAGCTGGTCTGCTTATGAGCTTTGTCTTCTTGCAGACGCTCTGCTGTTTGCGTTTCTCGTCTTTTCTCTCCTCCGTTCGCCTGCTGTTGTTGTTGTTGTTTACCTACATGTTCCGATTTTAAACCCGACAGTAGGAACGCAAACACTTGAATCGTCTTGTGACGATAATGTATTTTAGCCAAGCTTATTATTTTAGAGGTACTTTTAGTGTTTGAATTGAGGTTTTTTAAGTTGTGTTTTGTGTCTGTAGTTTGGTCCTTGAAACACTTGTAACCGGGTCCTGAAGGACATGGTTTGAGAAACAACTGTTCCCTTTTTTTTTTCTTTTTTTTTCCCAATCGCAACAATTTACTAACTGTGCCTTGAAGACAAAATACTTTATTTTTTCCATTTGATTAAATTCCTGGCTACGGTTTGACGCAGGGTTTCACCCCAGGCCTGGTTTAGATCCGTCAGAACCTCTTCAGCTGTACATGCTTGTGTCGTTTAAAGTGATCGCTAAGACAGATGACTGTGTCTGATGTAACGATTAGTATTATTAGCAACATTAGAAACATCGATCAGACGGAACGAACTGCATTAGTGGTAGATTTACTTTTGTAAGTAAGTGAGTAAATTATATTTATATAGCGCTTTTCAAGACCAAGGTCACAAAGCACTTAAACAATCAAAACAATACTCAATCAAATATATACTTAATATCTTATCTTTGTCAAAGAGGTACAGGTTTAAAAAAAATATGGTTGGACCGTATGTGAGAAATTGTTTTTTTTAATTCAGGTTAAACAACTTCCAAAACAGCTTTTACAGGGTTTCTTAAAGTGATAGTTCACCCAAGATTCACTCGTTTTCTACTCGCCCTCATGTCGACTAATGGTTGGGATTATTTTCAGAGTAATCTGAGTAATAGAAACATTTTTAAAGTTCATTTTAATGTAGCGACTGATCACTGGACAAATTACTGTCCGTCATGGATGATGACATCATCCTCTGAACACTGTCATCAGTGAACAGAGAAGCAGATGAAGCACGTATGCTCCTCCCATGATGCAACACTAATAGACTCAGGGACTCATTCATTCCTCGTGGTATTAAGATTGTTTAATTCTGAGTTTGGGGGCAGGACTGAAAAGATGATTCTATTCCATGTTAATCTTTGTATCCTTTGTCTTTATTATTTTTCTTTAATCTATGTTCTTTATCTTTAGACTTAGATTGTGTAATCTTGCACTTTCCATCTATCAATCTATCTATCTATCTATCTATCTATCTGTCTTCATCTTCGTCCAAAAGAAACTTAAAAACATCCAAATACCTCCAAACTTCTCGTCCATAACGTCCATCTTGTATTTTGCCTTGGAATTAGAGGTTGTTCAAAATAAGTCTATGTTTCAAGATTGTTTTTATCGAAAGTTACATTTGAATTTTGGGTGAACTATCCCTTTAAGGCTAGTTAGATTCAACCTTTAAATACTTTTATTTAATACTATTTGCAAATAAATACCATTATGGGACAATTTAACAAAATGTTATTTTAACATAAAATAAACTTGGATTTTAAGTGGGGTTGTTAAAAGTATCTAACTCACAAAAGAACCAGTACTTAATTGTTTTGTCAGGATTAAATACATATTTTCAACAAGTATCAACAAAAATATTAAAATATATAATGTTTTTTTGTACTGCCTCAGATCTAAAAAAAATTTTTTTTAGAATAGTTGCAGATTCTTGCACAAAAAAGTTTTTATTATAAATATTTAACGTGTGCTTGTGTTAATTGTCACTTGTTATAACTTCTGTAATTTTTCTTGTTGTTTCAAATATATTTTCAAACGTATATATATATTTGTTTGTATTTCTTTTGAGATTATTTTTCTTGTATCCTTGTGGTGCAGACAATCAAATATTTTTGGATAGTACAGATATCAACTTGAACATTTTTTAGTTACAACTGATTCTTTTAAAACATGATAATACATAATAATAATGCAGAAAGTACTGGGTCTCCTGCACTTTTCATGACAAAAGAATGTTAAATTTCACAACCAATTCATATTGTAAGAAATGTTACCAAGTACTAAAAACAAATATAATATCTTACTTATCATGAGTTGACATTTTTAAGACTCAAAAAATGTAAAACCAAATTAAGTCTTAAAATGTAATTAAAGTTATTATTAGGCTATTAAGCACTTGTTTTTAGATTTATGAATTATATATTGAATTATATTATTAAAGATTTTAAGACTTTTTAAGGATCTGCAGTAATATATAATATATTAAAGTAAGCTTCTAGCTTGAAGAAAGAATTCTTCTGTATAAGATATAAACACATACCTCATCTTTATTTTTATTTTAATTCAAAATAAGAGGGTCAATTATAAAAACAAATCGTACCCAAAAAGATTTCTTACTCGCAAATAAGTATTTACTCGTCAATAAGTATTTTCCTCATTGTTTCATGGACAGAATCGACAGAAAAAATAAAACCATTGATGGACGTTTGAAACTAGTTTACAATTTTATTAAGTGATTTGAAGTCTTATAGAGGTTTACTTTTTTTTTAAATATGTACTGACGACTGTAATTGGAAGGCAGAAATAAATATTTACTAAAATATCCTTAAACTAATAATATCAGAATCAGAAAACTTTCCAGTGAACAGGAATTTGTTGTGTTGACATTACAGGATATAACAATAAAAGTATATGAATGATAACTATAATAATAATAAGGTTACAAAAACAGACGTTAAAACTTATAGAATCACATGAATAATTAAGAAAATCTCAAACTTCAAAATAGCTTCTCAGTGTAAGAAAGAAAAAGATTTTTGTGCGTCACCATTGGTCTTAAAAAATGTCTGTCAATGTCAAATCATACCTATTTATTAGTATTTACTGTTACTACTTTCTTCATTTATATAAGAAAAGTCTGGAGATTATGAAACAACTGGTTCCTACTTCAGTCCAGATGTTTATAAAGCACATAAAGGAAGGTTGTATTGACTCAAAATCTACCAATTTATTCAATGTTTTTCTTTGAAATAAAGGCAGGTCTTTAAAAAAAAACAGGGGCCACAGCAGCTTCTATACGCTTTGTTTACGTTACGTCACTTTGTTTGTCTGTTTACTGACACAAAAGAACGGGATTTCTTCACATATTTGCGGTAAATAAGCAACTTTTTGAAGGAGTCTTACCGGTACAGTCAGGGGTCCCTCCAATGGAGGCTTCAGTGTTCCTCATGCTGCTGCCGTCTTGAGGGTCCAAGTTCATCTAGCGAGACCAGACACTGCTGCCTCTCTGTCAACACAAGCAACGTCGACATTTAAACACGAATAAAATAACATTTAAACGAAAACACGTACTCGGTTCAACTTTAAAGACGTGACTGACGTGAGACTTCGACCCGCGGTGAACTCTGGAGTAGAAACGAAGAGTTTTTAAAACAGCTTTGACGCGCATGTCTTGAGGAGGATTAAAAAAAAGCGATTTGTTTTACCTTAAAGTGACAAAGTAACAGCTTGTTGACGCCATTTATCAGTCCAGGTGCTGCTGACGGAGGAGAGAGCTTCGTGACGTGGTCACGCCCCCTCCACGCGTCTTAGCTAGCTAGCTAGTTAGCTAACAATGTTGTCAACAATTGAATTATTATTATTATTATTATATCTATTATCTTAAAGCTGGGTAACTAGTTTTAATAGTTTATTAAGTTATTAATGTGAAATTTTGTCATTATTACTATAAATGATCAGTTATAAGTGAATTAACTTTTATTGCTAAGCTAGCTAGTTAGCTAACAATGTTGTCAATAATTCAATTATTTTTATTATTATTATATCTATTATCTTAAAGCTGGGTAACTAGTTTTAATAGTTTATTAAGTTATTGATGTGCAATTTTGTCATTATTAATATAAAATATCAGTTATAAGTGAATTAACTTTTATTGCTAAGCTAGCTAGTTAGCCAAAAATGTTGTCAACAATTCAGATGTTTTTTTTATTATTGTTATCTGTACGCTTGGCGACTAGTTTAAATGCTTTATTAAGTTATTAATGTGAACTTTTGTCATTATTAATATAACATATCAGTTATAAGTGAATTAACTTTTGTTGCTAAGCTAGCTAGTTAGCTAACAATGTGGTCAACAATTATATTATTTTTATTATTATTATATCCATTATCTTGACGCTTGGTAACTAGTTTTAATAGTTTATTAAGTTATTGATGTGCAATTTTGTCATTATTAATATAAAATATCAGTTATAAGTGAATTAACTTATATTGCTAAGCTAGCTAGTTAGCTAACAATGTGGTCGTCAACAATTCAGATGTTTTTTTTATTATTGTTATCTTGACGCTGGGTGAGTAGTTTTAATGTTTTATTAAGTTATTAATGTGCAATTTTGTCACTATTACTTTAAATTATCAGTTGTAAGTGAATTCACTTCTATTGCTAAGCTAGCTAGTTGTCTTCCGATGCGTTTAACAATTCAGGTGAGTTTTTATTATACTTATCTTGACACAAGGCGAGTAGTTTTAATGTTTAATAAGTTATTAATGTGCAATTTTGTCATTATTACTATAAATTATCAGTTATAGGTGAATTAACTTTTATTGCTAAGCTAGCTAGTTAGCTAACATTGTTTTAAACAATTTAGATGATTTTTTTATTATTGTTATCTTGACGCTGGGTGACTAGTTTTAATGTTTTATTAAGTTATTAATGTACAATTTTGTCATTATTACTATAACTTATCAGTTGTAAATAAATTCACTTCTATTGCTAGGCTAGTTAGCTAACAATGTTGTCAACAATTCAGGTGACTTTTTATACTTATCTTGACGCTGGGCGACTAGTTTTAATGTTTATAAAGTTATTAATGTGCAATTTTGTCATTATTACTATTTATTAACAGTTGTAAGTGAAATCACTTCATTGCTAAGCTAGCTAGTTAGCTAACAATGTTGTCAACAATACAGGTGAGTTTTTATTATTGTTATCTTGACACTGGGCGACTAGTTTTAATGTTTCATTAAATTATAATGTGCAATTTTGTCATTATTTCTATAAAATATCAGTTAAAGGTGAATTCACTTTTATTGCTAAGCTAGCTAGTTAGCTAACATTGTTGTCAACAATTCAGGTGATATTTATTGTTGTTATCTTGATGCTGGGTGACTATTTTTTAACATATTTAGTTAAATATTCTATACCATTATTTTATCATCCAATGTTTTTTTTACTTTAAAAAAATGAATGTACAACTTAAAAAGTACAACTTAATTTGATGTTTTCATTTAACTTGTAGTTTATTCATTTTATGTTATGTTATCTAACGTTATGGCTCCTTCAAAATGCAAATAAATGTTGCCCAAATGTTGAAAATGTAGTTTAATGACGCCTCAAAAAAGGGGAAAATCTGACATATTTTTGTTACAGAAAGTGGAAAAAATTGTGGAAAATCAAGGTCTCCGAAATCAGGAATTAATGTCTCAAAACTAGAGTTTAATATCTGGAGGATCATGTTAACGCAAATAAATGTTGCCCAAATGTTGAAAATGTAGTTTTCTGATGGTCAAAAAGAGGGAAAATTCTACACATTTTCTTTGCAGAAAGTTCAAAAAATGGTCAAAAATCAAGTTCTCCGAAATCAGGAAATAAAGTCTCAAAACCATAGTTTAATATCTGGAGGATCATGTTAATGCAAATGAATGTTGCCCAAATGTTGATAATGTAGTTTTCTGATGGTCAGAAAAAGGGAAGATTCTACACATTTTCATTTCAGAAAGTTTAAAAAAAAAATGGTCAAAAATCAAGGTCTCTGAATCAGGAATTAAAGTCTCAAAACCATAGTTTAATATGTGGAGGATCATGTTAATGCAAATGAATGTTGCCCAAATATTGATAATGTAGTTTTCCGAAGCCTCAAAACAGGGGAAAATTGGAAATATTTTTGTTACAGAAAGTGGAAAAATGGTCAATAATCAACGTCTCTGAAATCAGGAAATAATTTCTCAAAACCGTAGTTTAATATCTGGTTGCACTTTAAAAAAAAATTCAGACTCAAAAGATCACGTTCAACGCATCAAACTCACGGACTTCGTTCCCACGGTGTCGGAGTAAAATGAAGTCATTCGTAGGTGACGTTCAAAGTGACGAGTGACTCTTCACTCCCCTCGCATTCTTGTCATCGACCTCGGTCGGAGATTGAAACATCGCGCTGACAAAGGTCGGAGGTCCAAGGTCAGGAACGGACTTTCACACTGACTCACGCGTCTGTTGTCGCGACAAAGTTCCGACACAAAGTTTCCGAAGCATCCGTTGATCTCTGACTCCAGTGTAGCTAAAATCTTCAGGCGCCGCGAGCCGTTAGCTTCAGATCCGAACACCTACTGGGCTCAGATCTCGTACCATCAACACATATTGGCCGCGGGCTATACTATGGGATGTCAAAAACATGCACTTTATTTCATGACCGTGTGAATAAGGTTATTGGCGTTTTTCGTCTCTGCTGCGACTAAAGATTGTTTTATTCAAAAATCCGGAGACGTTTGATGCTATATTTAGAGCGAGAAGAAAAAAGGTTCAGGGGCAGCAGCTGGAGATCAAACCAACTCCATTAGAAATGGGAAAAATATGTGGACTTAAGGGTTTTAATCTCGTTTCAAGATTAAGATTTCGTTGCAGGAAATAGCAGATAAAAAAAAAATTACTTAATGAATAAATCCCGCGCATTATTCCACAAATGGTCAAGAATTACATTTTTTTTTTTTATATTTCTATTTTTGTAAAATATACATTCAATGTCGTTTTTTCACAGAATATCGTTTAGTTTTTCTAAAAAAATAAAAAAAAACTTCTTATAATTTTATTTTTAATTATTTAATTATTTTTCTCTTTGAGTTTTAATTTTTAAATAAAAATTTCCAGAAATGTAAAAAGTAAAACATGATGTATTGTAAATTTTGATGCCATTTTAATTTCAGTAAGAATATTGACAAAAATACAAATAAAATGTTGGCCTGTTCCTATTGGCTTAAACCATCTCAACTGGAACTGGAAGAAAATGTTGCGTTGTAATTTATGTAAATGTGTATTCTGTATGTGAAGTACACACTTAAACTATATTAAAATAATACTTGAATTTTGAATGTTAGACTTGACCTAGATTTTCTGCAAAAACTTTTCAAGGTGTTGGGACTTGCTCCAGGCCTCGGCTCCTGCAGGGATTTTAATGGCGTTGTCCGCAGTGATGGTCTGATGAAGCTTCATGAAGCAGTATCATTATTTTAAGACTCCACTAGGTGGCGGTCCCCCCCCTATTTTCCTTTGTTTTGAACAACTGTTCTAATGAAACACCATATTTAAACTGACACGATTAAATTCTATACAACATATTTTGATACACCACTATTTTATAACAATTTAAGGGGACACTTAACTTTAATTTTGAATTGTTCAACTCTCTTTTGGTGAAATAATTAAGGGCAAAATATTTTCAGCTTTAAAAGCTGACTGTATCCTCCTGTCCTCAGCCATCACCAGGATCTTGCAGGTTTTATTTTTCCTAAAGCTGCAGAGGACGTAATGACTGCTGCCATCTAGTGGCCGGAAGTTGAATATCAACACAGAAATTAACAAAAGCTGTGAATATTTACATGTTAATTCTGAAGATTAAAAATCTGATTTTACCAAATACTATGGACATTTAAAGCGTAAAATAACTGATTTTCTTTTTTAATGAATTTTATAAAATTGTTTTGAAAAATTAAAAAAAACAAAGTATCGATACAGTAACTTGAAAAAACGTCAATATTTATTGGTGTATTGTTTTTCTTTCTGTCTTTCTCTTTTTTTCATTTATTGTGCTTAAAAATCAATAGAAATGATTTCGATTTTTAAACTTTTTTTTTTAATGTTAATTTCTAATAAATGTGTCATATTCTAACACTTCAATATTGGTACATTATGAAGGGAATTATTACTATTATTATGGGATGTGTTCTTGGGGGATTGAGTTCAGTGATGTGATCATTTTGAAAACAAAGGTTATTCAGTTTTTTTTTGTGTACAAAAGCTAAAAAAAGAAAACTTTTCTAATAAAAATATCTGAAACGCACAGTTTAGATTCGTCTCTGCCAGAGAGAAGATTAAAAGTTGTTGATTTCATTTGAAACGGGATCCCAGACTCTCTCATATTCCAGAGTGTTGGGCCCGACAGCTGCTCCAGATGGTTCTACGACTCGTGGCTTGGCTGAGGATGCACCAGAAGTGGAGGTGGTGGTCCCTCTGCCCCCCCCCACCCCCCCTCATCAGCATATGGCCAGGTTATGAAATCCTGCATTTCTTTTGCTGAACTTTAATCAAGTCTTATCTTTTCTGTTGACAGACGCTTTAATCTGACTTTTAACTGACGGTTCCTCTGATTTTTTCTCGCTCTTTAATCTCAGATGTTTGAAGAAATGAAGAGATTTTTCTTCGCCCTCCTCCTCAGGAGACAATTAGTGGAGATTTGAAAACGAGTCAAGAAACCATTTTTGTTGAACTCAAACTGACACAAAACATATTAATAATTAGTCCTTTAATCCTGTTAATCTCATTTTTAATAGGGATTATATATATACTGGGAATGTAGTGGGGCTGTTCATCTAAAAACAAACAAAAAAAACGAATGAACAAAGGATCAGAAAATGTCGTTTGTTTTGTTTTTAAGATACAATTTTGTTCGAGATCCTCACAATAAACCATAATATGTATATTTAACTGTCTAAAATTGTTTAGGGATTTAAAAAAAAACACACACAATATGTACATTTGATTATTTAGTTTTATATCAAATTTTGTAAGTGATCGACGAAATAAAACAACATTTTTATATTTTATTAGTTTGTTTATATAAAATAGTGTTTGATTTTATCTAAATAATCACAATATGTTTATTTGATTATTTGGTTTTATATTGAATTGTGTTTGAGTTTAATCCAGTGTTGTAATCACAACACTGGATTTCTTTTTGTGGCGGCAAAATATTTAAAAAAAAAACATTAAAATATAATAATAAATAAAACGAAATAATTCAATTTAATTAAATAATATTGAATTTATTTTTGTTTTATTTTTATTTATTTTTTTATTTATCTAACATTTTGTCAAAGACCATCAAAATAAACTATAATATTTTCATTATTTTGTTTTATAAAAACACGTTGTTCGTTTTTTTTTAAAATAAGATCCGAATGGAAATAAATGGTATAAAATTGCCCGCTCAAGATCCCGGCTCCTAAAAGGGTTTGATCAACCTTTTTCTGTTGAGCGTAAAATGACCTAAAACAGCCATAAAAACTAAGCTTTATGAGGTTGTCTATAAAACTAGAGAAAAATCAACATTACAGTGACAAAAAAATGCTAATGCTAACTGCTAACTAACAATAACATGAACAATAGTGATGTGATGACGAAGCTTCATGAAACAGTGTCATGTTGTTTAGAGGTCAGTAGGTGGCGCCATCAGTTTAAAAACAACGTTGTTCAAAACAAAGTCAAATAGTGCAGAGACCGCCATCTAGTGGACTCTGAACATAATGACACTGTTTCATGAAGCTTCATCAACACCATCACTAATGAACAAATTGTTCTTTGACGAGTGAAAAAGTAAATGAATATTTACAATAACATTGAAACATTTAGTTCAATAAACACATTTTTTAAAATCTCTGCTCTGGCATGACACGCGTTTATCAGGTGTGAAAGTCTCGTTAGAAAAGTCCGGAGAGTAACGTTATCTTGATCAACAACATCAAACCTATATACACACACACTCGCACACACACACTCGAGCCGCTGCGATTGGCTCGCCATTGGCCACTCTTAAATGCTTTGTAGTATTTTTAGGTCTGTTATTCTGGGGCTTGTCCTGGCAGGGCCACTATATAAAGCGTCCCCCCCGCCACCACTCCGGACCACCGACTCGAGCCAGGAAGGAGCGTTTCCATCGTTCTCAATCCTCTCAGGGTGAGTAAAACTTCCTATTGGTGGACGCCGCGGCGAGGAAACACGCTCCCTTTAGATTCAAGACGCTCGCCGTCGTGTTCGGGGGAAGGTCAGCCGCGAGCAGAAGAAACAACAACATCCTCGGGGACGTGAAAGAGCTGCTACTGTAGTCGTCCAGATAAACTTCTTTTTTTGGTAGCTTGTAATCCGACAGCGTCTCGTGCTCAGGTACAGGAGGTTACGGGGTGCAGCCGATCTAATAAAGGATTTGACTCTTTTGCTCGTCGCACTGACAGTGATGAATGATTCCAACCTTTGCAATAATTAACCGTCATTAATAGAAATGTTGTAATTGCCAATTCATCACTGTCTGCGCGTGTGTTGGATCGTATGGAAGTACAGGAGTATCTTACATTTGTGGGGGGATTCCAGAGTTGATGATCGTTCAGTGGGTTACGTTTCTTTTGGTTACAATATATTCATCTACTGATGTGAACATGCTTCGTTAGAAACTGCGGAGCAATACGCAACAATTGCTACCAGTACTACCAGTTGAGAATTCACTTAGAACAAAGTGATAGTTATGGTCAATTTTACCGGACCAAATAAAAAGCACAGAGACAGCGCATACCTCTGCCAAGGAGCCATATTTTACGTCGCATACCTTTTGAATTTGGTTGCAAAAATTAGCACCGCGAATAAGACGAACACCGAGTACAAAAGAGACAAATTAATCCAAACCATCACTAACAAAAGCATTTTTTTTTAGATGTAAAACAAAAATGACAAATTGCCTTTACTTCAAAGTCGATTTCAATTCATAACAAAAATAAAAATCATTATTTTATTTCACAGATGCTAAACCAAACTTCAAAAGCCATTAATCCCAAAATGTCCAATTGTTTGCCATTTTTTACTTTCCTAAAAACAAAAAAAACGCTTTTAATACTAAATCTATTTTGTTGTTTTTATGAACAAAATGTTTCTTCCAAAAAACATCTTATTCTTAACATTAACCCTATAGGTTTGGTCGTCAAAATTTTCCAGATATCACCATTACTTAAGTGTCTATACCGCCGGAGGAAGGATTTATACCTCGAACGGCAATTGATAATCTTTTCTTGTGTTTTTCTTTTATACAGTTAAGTTTTTTTTAATTTAGCCACACAGCTATAAAAGCGAAAGACGAAACCTTCAAATTGTTTCTAATCACAGATGGAATTTCAGGTACCCAATCATATACTTCGAGATTTACCTCAATTAGTAATACTCCTCAGACCTCCTTGGCAGGGGAATTTAATTCTATAAACAGGTCAGTGAAATACATGTTTCTTGTATTTATGTGGGGAAAAAAATAGTATCATAAAAAACTACACTTAGTGCAAAAAGTACCAGTTCGGGAGATTTACCTCAATGAGTTGAAAGAATTCTCTTCAGACCTCCTTGGCAGAGGTATTTACTTCTATCTGTATCTTCCACGATATTGGTTTCAACTATGAATCAAGACATGTCCTAATATACGTTTTTTTTCCCCTACAAACAGGAAGCCATGATCTCAGCATAATGTCAGCTCAGGTCGGAATCCAGAAGTTCTCTTTCCCCTTTTCCTGCAGCGCCCACCACCCCCCGCAGGATGAGATGAACCACAGGGTTCAGGTGAAGGCCCTGGACCTCCCTAATCCTCAGGAGAACCACATCTTAACCCAGCTGTCCGGCAACGCAGCCGCGGTCGGCAACGCGGCGGCTCTAAACAAGGATCCGATCCTTAAGAAAACAAAAGCTCATCCGGCAGAGCCGGTGGCGGCTCTGCAGCTCCGGGTCTCCAACGGGGCCCGACCGATCGCGGTGCTCTCGAGGAAGAGCATCTTCGAGGGCCTGGCGGCGGCGGAAAATGAGGATCAGCGACCCGCCGCCAAACGGCAGCTGTCGTCCGAGAGCGCGTCCAAGACCATCGCGGTGGTGAAGAAGAGCGCCGTCAGGAAGGAGGCCGAAGAGCCGAGGCTACTGAAGCCCAACAACAAGCTGGGACAGAGGGTGACGCCGTATGGCGGCGCCGCCAAGAGGAAGCAACGGAAAGATCTTTTCACCAACACTGAGGTTTTCCAGCGGGTCGACTCGCACGCCGTCAGCGCCGGAGCAGAAGTAAGACCTGCTTTCGTGAGCTTTATCCAGGTGGTTGGTAAAGGTTTCTTCAATACCAGTCGCTTTTTTCGAACCACTTGGATAAAACCATGACCCTGAGTCATGAGAATCTACTCGGTCCTAAGCTGTACTAAACTTTGCATCTTCTCAAAACTAGCTTAAACAACAGCGCGTGTACAACGTCAAGAAGATAGTCCAGAGCATCACTCAAGGGGCCAGAAACAATCTGGAGAAGCTTCGTGCCATCTGGGTTTGGCTTTGTCATAACATAGGTGAGTTTTTTGTTCATTCATGGAAGATTCATTTCGCTCGTTTTTTTTTTTGTTGGGGTCAAAATGATTGTCGTTGACCCCCTCGTAGAGTACGACGTCAGCGGCTACCTCGGTCAGTCCGAGAAGCTGAGCTCCACCGAGGAGATCATAGCGGCGGGTCGTGGCGTCTGCTGCGGTTACGCCAACCTTTGCACGCAAATGTGCAGGTAAAGTATTTTGACAACCACTTTTCAAAAATCCAAAGCATGTTTTTCTGATTCTAACAATACAAACAACGTGTTCAACACCACGACACGAAATTATTTGGGGTAATTTTTGGCCGTTTTTCATTTAAATTAAATGGCCAAAAACCCGCTGTAAAAAGCCATACATGAAAGTTAGTCATATTATCAAAAATTGTAACACGCTATTAGCAATTAGCATAAGATTTATTGGCCCCCCAAAAATATGCAAGGAATTTTTGTTTGACAGGAAGCGGTAAATACAACGTCGTCATATTATCACCTTGTAAAATTGTTACAATCTAGCGACGGACCGTTAAGTTCTTCGACCGGGGTCATAAACCAGTCGCGCAGACACGGTTTATATGGGACTCGGAAATTATTTTTGTTTTTAAATTGGACGCGTAAAAAGGTGGATGGAAATTTTTGGACCCTAATTTACCGATGCTATAAAAACCCAGTGAGGCATCGGGCGGTAGTTGGTCGTTTCAATCTCGGTCTTCATATCAAATAATCAATGAGAAAAAGACCTTGTTCACGAGTTCGTCCTGCAAGAAAGATCGATCCCAAAATAAGTATCAAACAAAACTTCCAGTCAGTAAAGAAAATAATTCATCTTCATGTAACGTCTCCATACGCTCTTAAGTTCCCGCCATCCTTCCCGGATCTGCTCTTGTCACTAAACGAGGATCTCAGACGAGGCCCTGAAGGACACGTCGTATAACCCTCGGTTGGTTTTTACAGAGAAGTCGGAATAGATTGCCAGGAAGTGCCCGGACACAGCAAAGGGATCGGCTATCGTCAAGGTCAGAGCTTGAAAAACGTCAGGTCCGATCATCTGTGGAACGCGGTGCTGCTGGACGGAGACTGGTTCCTGCTGGATGCCTGCTGGGGCGCCGGACGAGTCGACATGGAACACGAGAGCTTCGTCAAACGGTACCAAACCCGAAAAGTCGTAGGTTTGTAGCATAAATACTCAACACGTGTTTTTCTGTCTCTTCTCCACTAAGGTTCGACGACTTCTACTTCCTCACGGACCCAGAGGAGTTTATCGACTCTCATTTCCCAGATGATGAGAAGTGGCAGCTCCTCAACACACCCGTCCGCCTGGAGGACTTTGAGCGGAGGGTCTTCAAGACCTCCGCCTTCTTCACCACGGGAGTCCGACTGATGCAGCCTCACCACTGTCACGTCTTCACAGGTCCATTTTTTTTAATCAATTCACTTTCCTAACTCTAATAATGGAAGGATATGTGACTAATCAGATGTTTCATGAAACTAATCACAGAACACATTTACTACTAGTTACGTGAGCTTTAGGACCTAAAGACAATTCAGAGTCCACAATAAAGCTCATATTCCCCTTCTTATTGGGGTTTGAGTCGCGGGGGCAGCAGCTTCAGCAAGGAGGCCTAGACTTTTCCTCACTGCAGCTACATTGTCCAGCTCCCTCTGGGAAACCTCAAGGCATTCCTAGAACCAGCTGAGAGAGACCTAGTCTGGATCTACCCCGTGGGTCTCCTACCGAATGTGAAGGGCTAGGGATGAGAATCAGGTCCTCCAAATCCGAGGCCATGGTTCTCAGTCGGGGGAACAAGGTGGGGGAGCCTTCTCCTTGGGGTCTTGTTCACGAGTGAGGGAAGAATGGAGCGTGAGATCGAGAGAGGGATTGAGGGTGGCATCATATGTCATGGCGCTCTAGTGATCCGTGGAGGTGGAGAGAGAGAGCTAAGCCAAAAGGCAAAGCTCGCTGTGTACCGGTAGTTCTAATTCCCTACCAGAAGCTATGGTGGGTAGTGACCGAAAGAACAAGACCCGGTTTTACTTAAAGCTTAATTTAAACCAAGTTTACTATCGACTATGAGCACTGACCTCGATCTTTAACACTGTCAAAACAGTAACGAAAAATATATCAGACGAAAACTAAACGTCTCCTAATTCACGGTGAAATGATGGATGGATTACAGTTGAAAATTGGTTTATAAAAAGCAAAAAATGTTCATGAATCACAGTGTGAATCGTATACAACCATATCAATATAGTAAATATGCAGTATATAATATTACCAACTTAACTATATCTTCACAAGGGATCAATACTACAGTATTATAGTACTATCTTTCTAAACATACTGGGATTGAAATATATTGGAATAAACAACGAAAACAAAATAAAATGATAAATAAAACCTGAGAATCAAACAGAACTTTGAGTCACAAAGGCAACAGATAAAATCCAAACATCTTTAAACAAAAACAGGGATAAAGGTTCACACTTACTTTGTCAAAAAGATGGATGACACTGTTGCTCCAAAAAAACATGCCATGTAAATAACTCTTAGAAGTGTAACTAAAAGAGTGTGACTTTGTCAGGCTTAAGTGCTTTATAATAGCAGAGCTATTGTTTAAAGGCTTAGATGTGTGAAGGATCAAAGTCAGAGGCCGTGGTTCTCATCCCTTTGTTCTCCTCTTTCTCACGACCGACCAGATGATGGCGAGGCCAATATAACCCTGGGTTTCTCCAGGCCCGTCACTTTCACCTACGAGATCACGCCTCGCCAGGACCTCCTTCACCGCGGGGCCCCGGAGCAGAAGGAGACCAGCACCTCCTCCTTCGGTCTCCTGACGGTCTCCCATCGCAGCATGAACCTGCAGCTGCTGCCCCCCTCGTCCGGGGTGTACCACGTGAAGATCTACGCCAGGCCCGAGAAAGACACCACGCCGCTGATCTGGATCTGCTCCTTCACGGTCGAGTGCCTGACGCCTCGGGCCATGGAGGAGATCCCGGAGAACCCCTTCCTCTCCTGGGGGCTCCAGTCCAACGCGGGGTCTATGGGAGTGACGGGCAGCAGCCTGGGAAGCGAAGTCGCCGAAGTGGAAGACAGCAACTTCCAGATAAGCTTGAGGACGTCCAGGCCTCTCATGATGGTTTGCGAACTGGTCCACCCCAAACTGTCGGGTTCTTTAACCAAACGCTGCTTGGTGACTCAAATCCAACCGGACCAACTGAAATGCCACATGCTCTGCTTGTCCCGGGGCTTCTACCGGCTCTCCGTGTTCGTCCGGGACTACGACAAAACGGACGTCAAGTTTCAAAACGCCGCCAACTTCATCATCCGCTGCAAGGGGAAGACGGTGGCGGCGGACGAGCTTTTCCCGCCCAATCTCAACTCCACCTGCGGGCCCGGGACTCGCACGCTGGAGGCGGGTTTATCCAAGTTCAGCCACACGGCGGCGCTGATCAACACGCAGCAGGGCAAGTGCAACATCACCTTCCAAAACCAGCAGGACCTGGAGCTTCACACCGTGCTCACCCGGGAGGAAGACCAACCCGGCGCCATCCCGCTCTCGCGCTACGTCTTCTGCACGTACAACGAGAGCAAAGTGACATTGAGTGTCAGCCTGCCGGACGCCGGGTTGTACCGTCTGGGCCTGTACGCCAAGACCGACCCCGGGGGGGACTTTAACCCCATGTGTGACTACGTTCTGAAGAACAGCTGCACTCAGTCGGGGCTTCCATTCCCCTGCGTCTACTCGGCGTGGAAGAAAGGTTGCGTGCTCTTCGAGCCCCGGGTCGGTCTACTGGACCCCGTCTCCTGGGTCCGCTTCAGGGTTAGAATCCCTGGCGCACAGAAGGTGAGCGTGGTGGCAGAAACACGAACTGACCTCAAGCTGAACAAGAGCAGGGTGTGGGAGGGGGAGGTTTACAGTGGAAACAGTCTCCAACAACTGAAACTGGCAGCTTCCTCCGGGGAGTCCAGTGACATGGCTGTTTTGATGACCTTCGACATCAAGCAGCCGGAGAAACGGGAGTGAAGCGGAGACGATAAAAAGATCGGGACTGACAACTTTCGGAAATGCGCGTCGAAATAAAAAGTGATGTCTAGAAAGGTTGGTTGGAATTAAAACTGTGAGGATATGTCGTTTTTTTTATTTTCTTTATACATGGAACTCTTTTTGATTCAGGCAACATTCAGGTCAACAGCAAAGCTGCCTTTTATTACTGTATGATAACAATCTGCATATAAGCTTGATGTGTAATAAAGTTTTTAAACTCTTTATGTGATTTTTTTTTCCCCCCAGTTTTCGACAATACACATCCATACCTTGGTTTGGAAAACGGGAATAAGAAGCAGAAATAGTAGAAGGAACCGGAATTTTGACTTCGTCTTTTGATTCTATGACGGTCAATTCACCGTAATAATCCGCTTTTTCCACCACACACGGCTCGGCTCGACAAATCTTCGTTGCGTTTCCACCAAACCACCATTCGGTCCGACATGCTGTACTTTTTTTTGCATCGGTTTAAAAAAAAGAACAACAAGAAATAGCGGGTTTGCTTCTTGTGTAGGAATGAACCTTCAGCAACTTCACTCTCTGACCAATCAGTGGCCAGCAGTCGATCATAGTTGTTTTTTTTTTGTTTTTTTTTCCGGCTCGGCTCGCTTGGAACCAGAACGTAGTAGGTACTTTAAAATAGTATCCACTTTCAAGTATCGTGCTGGTGGAAAGGCAACAAAGACCAGATAGTCGTGACTAAAAGGAGCCGTTAAAAAAAGGGACATTCGTGTTCTTCATCTTTGTAGTTCTCTTTGTATAACTTTTTTTTTTATCCATCAATTTTTAGATGTCACTATAAATGAATCTACTGATCGGATTCAAACCAAACATCCGACGATGCCACGACGGGCCTTGAGTTATCAGTTGATTTAGAATCATTTGTAAACACTGACACTGTGGTGTGCAGTACAGGAGCACCTCAGGGGACAGTACTGGCCCCTCTCCTCTTCACCATCAAGTGGTTCCTCTCACTCCAGTCCACAAAGTCTTTAGACTTAGATTGTCTTATCTTGTTCTTTCTCTTTATGTTCTTGCTCTTATTTTATTATGATTTATTTTTTATGAAAAATTGCTTGTATTTTCTGTGGCTATTGGGAAAAAAACAATAAAGTTTTACCTTACCCTACCTTACCTTAAACACAAACGTACTATAAAAGGTAACGAAAAGAAAACAAGTACCCGGCATTTCACGGTGGATTTTATACAGAAAATACAAAATCATCCAAAAAGTAACAAAATACAACCCAAAAAATGTTTTGCTGGCCTGGACTTAAATGCTAGTGTCGATCGAAACGGATTCCAAAAAAACATGCTGCGAAAGGACAACAAGGAAGATCTTGTGACTTTTTAAAGACAAGAAAGAAAACAAGAAAACTATTCTATTCACGCTGCTGTAATAAAGTAGTAGTCAGAGCGCCGCCGCTTTCGGCCTTTTTGACCTTCGCGGATGAATAAGGCGAAAATGCATAAATCAGTCCAGACACAGAGCGATTCATGATGGACATGTTGAGTCCTAGAAGATCTCTGTAGGACCCTGGTAAGACCCTGAGAGGGTAACCACGCTCACTCTACAGATATAAATAAACTTGTGTTACTTTCATGCAAACTCTATTCTTTTATTCAATTTATTTCACATTATTCTGCGTTTTCTTTTCCCCAATTATTTAGTATTAGATGACTTGATAAGCTCGGAGGGTCTCTCATCTTATTTAAGTTACACAACAAGCGACAAATGACGGACGACAGCAATTACGAAGTCAAAGATCTCCGACAAATCCGGCCGCACAACATTGCTGCAGCGACTCCACTCAGCGAGGCTTCGGCCGACGCCAGCGCCGCTGACGGGTGTTTACATGCGACTGTCATAATAACCCACGAATAGCCTCGGCCCGGAGTAAAAATACAATCAAGGCGGGCGGCACGAAATTAAGGCTGGTTAATAGTTGAATGACGCGACGCAAGTGTGTTTTTAAGAGGGTCCGCGAAGCCTTGAGTTGCCGGGGAGAATCCCACTCCGGCTCAGGCCCGGCCCGGGAGAGAGAGAGAGTGATAGAGATAGAGAAAGAGAGAGAGAGAGAGGCGAGGAAACGCTGATGTCAGAGGTTAGACATGTGTATCTGCCTGGCAACAATACAAGGACGGTCACCGAGGCTAAGTTTTCCCTTCTCCACACACACACACCTACACACACACACACACACACAAAGGAAAGGGAAGTACAAATGTATACGCCAAATTCAATTCTAATAAGAAGTAAATATAAACTTTTTAAATGCATTTTTCTTAACTTTTTCTTATTCAAAATGTAGTTTCGACTCAGAATTGTCGTAAAATTCTACATTTTAGTTGTTTTTTTTAAATAAAGAGCTAAACATTTAAGTTTTTTTTTTCAAGCAAAAAAATGTACTATTGATACTATTATTAATTCACATTTTATTCAATAAAAGCATCATTTATTTGTTAAAAATCATGTTGCCACCCAACATGTTAGTCAAACCCAAGGCTCAAGGGCCTAATCTGGCCATTTTATGTGGCCCACCAAAGTGGATTTAGGTTAATTTCGTGGCCTATAAAGATGTTTAAGATAGAAAAAGGAACAGAGACATGCATGACTACAATTATAGGAAATACATTTTTGGGGAAAGAATAACAAACACAAAGATAATTAAGATAAATCGAGCCTCCGGGAAAATAAAGATCAGAGTCATATTTACAGAACACTTGGTAAATATACATTTGTTCGGCCCATTACTTGCATTGTTAACCCTTGTCGTATCTCAGGGTCAAGGTGACCCGAAGGCCTGAATACAATGATGAGTGTTGTTTTGTCCCTTTTGTTGTCTCTGGATCAAAGTGAACAACCTTCACCACTGCATATGTTATATGATATGAATATATGTATAAATAAAAGTTACTTACTTACTATATGTATTTATGAAAGCCAGACCCAGAGACAACACAAGGGATACCACAAACCATTTGTTTTCTCGGCGTTTGGGTCACCATGACCCTGAGATAACAAAAGGGTTAAAATATTTTGAATGCCTTGTGTTCTCAAAGGCTACAATGAAGAAACTGTTTATTTAGGTGGCACAACTCAAACCCCTGCAGGAGCCAAGGTCAAGAGGAAAGTTAACATACAATATGATTTAATGAGTTTACTTAGTATATATTGTATTTTGTTCATCATAACAGGATGCTATTCTTGCCAGCTTAGCTATCCAACATCAGTGCTAGTCATAGTGACACTTTGTATTGTTGAAGGTCACTAAGATAGTTTTGAATTAAACGTATCAAAAGTTAAACAGTACCTGAGTCGTCTCGTTGACGTCTTAATTTGAAGAAACATGGCCTCAAACGTGATCCTTCCGGGAATAAAAACATACCATCATTAACACCACGTCACGTGTCAAAGGTATAGATGGAATCGTCAACTTACCCAACTCCACGTTTCCTGCTGAATCTAGAAAATCCTGAAAAAAAATCTTGGAATCCAGCAGAGTTGAGGAACGATGCACTTTCTAGGAAACTTGGATCATTAGTTTCAATCAATAATCCTGAGGAATCTTCGAGAAAATGATCACACGACACGCATCGGGCTGTATAAATATTTAATGAATAATATAGTGCAATAAATACAACTTTCAGTTTTAAAAAAAGACGCATCAGTCACAGGATAAAAACAGAAGTTCTAGTAGTTTTTGTGCAAATCATCATCATAGATCTTACCGAACACCCCCACGGAAAGACAACATGGCCGCCAGTTTGGCTTTTTTTTTTCTTTTCCTAGAGATGGCCCACAGACACGGGAGAGGAAATGAGCCTTTGACTTTTCCGCTGGTTTAATTTCGCCATTATGACATTAAATGACTCGTAACTTGAATCACCGACAGACTTCTAAAAATATTTAGTGGCAAAGTTGAGCAAGATATTTCTGTACTAGGCTAACAGCTAACACTTGTTAGCACCTCCCGATAAAAATATGCTTTTGCCACCTAACTATAAATTAGACACACTTTTTAAAAGAGTGTTTTATTTCATTGAATTTGCCCCCGCTAGGCATTTTCAAAATGACCCCCTGATCGACACCAAACTTTGTTTTTGTCCTACGACGTCAGCTACAAAATGGCCGCCGCCACGGTGCTATGATCGAAGAGGGCTCAGCAGAAGTCACAGACAGAGATCTGTGGGAGGCTCCCGTGACCTTTGAACTTCAACAAGTTGTCGATTAGATCACGTGATATTCAATTGATTTGATTTCAAGATTCTAGGATCCCTAAAACAATCAATTTTATTCCAATATAATGTTGTATTTTCTCTCTTTAAAGCAGCAACACATGACATTTTGAAATAATTTTATATTTCATATTTTCAGTAATCATTGGTTGAATAAACAATGATGTATTCGATCTATTTATATATTATTTTAACAATAATATTCACTACTTGACTAAGCCTGGAGAGTACTTAAGTGTCACATCATCACCAAACAGTTTTTGAAGTTACTAGGAAAAAAAAAAGAATTCTGTAAAAATAAACACGTAGATTTTAAGGAACTTTGCAGCGACACCAGTCTGACACAGGGGGAGCTATAAACACTATTTTATAAAATACTTATTGTAGCTTTAAATTAGCTTTTTCATGTTTTTATTTGTATAAACAATAATTGATTATTTAAGGATTTATGATATGAATAACAAATTCATCAACTTATATTTAATTTCCTGGGGTTTTAGCGAGAATAAAAAGTTGTATTAATATTTAAAACTTAGCTAACATTGATATTTATTTTATATTTAAAACCATAATAGCCATGTATACTATTTTATAGGACGGATGAAGAAATACTTTCAGTAAATTATGGGCCTTGGAACTAAAACCATGTCAATTTTTTAAACATTTGTTTGAATCAAACCTATAACTTGTAAAGGTTCTAATGGATATAATATAGTTCAGAGGTCAGTGTTTGCTGCTTGTTTTCAATGCTTCCCGAGCCTCCCGGCAGCGTTCTGTGCTGTGACAGTTTCTACTTTACCCTTTTTGGTTTAATAGAAAATAAAAAAAAACCCACAGCGTTGACAATAGGACTGTGGATTCCTTTCACCAAACGATTGATCCTCGCCTTGACAACTGCGACAGAGCGCAGGATGGAAACTTTTGAACGCCGCTTCAAACGCTGCTTTTCTTAGCTGCAAGTCAAGGCACTTCTGGATCAGAGGAAACCTGGCGACAACCAATCAGAAGTCGAACCCCATTCGCTTCTTTTTTATTAGTAGCTGCAAATACATTTCAATTCCTCGATTCGTAATTTTACAAAAATATTATTTGCTGATCCCACGTTTTAAAATAAATGATTTTCTCTCTTGCTTCCAGTTTGGTGAAAGGCTGGACGTGCTCTCTTGACTATAACTATCACCACGTATAAATATATACACAAACGTGCGCGTCGCCGATGATAATTACGCACAATCGGATCATAATATCTTGTCTGGAGCGATCAAAATGTTTTATCGTCAATGTAGCTGTCAGTCACGCTAATCTAGGGAGGTATTATATAACCTCGACTGACGGCAACTGTTGCCTCCAGAACACGTCGAGGAAACACTTTACGTAGCATTCTTGCTAAAAAAAAAAGTCACAGTTTGGTCAACAATTAATTTAGTTACCATCGTTGATCTTCTAAAGTATAACACGTCCTCTTTTTGTTGTTTTTTGGATTAATCTGTGACGATTCATAAAGACGTATTGTTGACCAAACAATAAAAGGTGCGAAAGACAGAGAATTTAGCAGCTTGTCGTCCAACACAGCCTTCAAAATAAAATACTTTTAGACTATATAAAAGTCATTAAACAGTATACTCTTCACCGCTAGGTATATCGTGAGCATATTTAAGAAAGTATGGGGCCAGCAGTGTCGTCTCGGATTAAGGTTTCCGATGTTCAATATCCTGACTTTCTGCTGACAGGTGTATTTATTCGCGTCAGTTTTAGTGGCAGCTGGCAGGCTTTTCTAAACCGACGTGTAAAACATGACAGCATGGTTGGCAGCCAAAGACGTACAGATGTCAATGAGATCCTAAAAATAACCGCCCGGATAGAGATTCGGCGGCGGATAAGTGTTATAACACACCGACTGACAACAGTGCCCTCGGGTTTGCATTACGGCCACTTGATTATGCTCAAAGGTTAGCGATGAAACCGGGGAGATATATTTTTCTTTAGGGATTACACGACTTTCCTTCCCACTTGGGCAGGATCTCAGACTAAGATCCTTCCGTCTGATCCTTGAGCTACATAGGCCAGGATGTCCAGCGTATGCGCTATTATTCATCCAGAGAATGTTAAATAGACAATTTTTTAAACATAAAAACATGACAAAGTAAAGCTGCTAGATGTTGATGCTAATTCAAAAAGACTAAAATTGTTTTTGCCATAATTAACTTCTCAGTTTTGTATTAAAACTGGATGAAGATATAATCACTTTATATATACCGTATTTTCTATATACATTTTTTTCATAGTTTGGCCAGGGGTGCGACTTATACTCTGGAGTGACTTATGTGTGAAACGTAGAAGAGGAAGCGCCGCATCTTCTACCTCCGGAGTTAGCGGAGTTTTAAAAGTGACACCGAGGATGAAGATTTCATTGGATTTTAGTTATTTGGAGTTACACGGATGGTTTGGTAAACTTCTTAGCATGTTATTTATGCTATAGTTATCTGAATAACTCTTAATATGTTATGTTAACATACCAGGCACGTTCTCAGTTGTGTCATGTAACGTAACATACCGTACAATTATTCAGCCTGTTGTTGCCTCTATTCTATTTTTATTTTAAATTGCTTTTCAAGATGACATGTCTGTTCTTGTTGTTGGATTTTATCAAATAAATTTCCTCTACTTATACTCCAGTGCGAATTATATATGTTTTTTCCTTCATTATTATGCATTTTATGGTTGGTGAGAATTGTACTCCAGTGCGACTTATAGTCCGGAAAATACGGTATTTGAGCTTCTGACACGATAACTCTTCTCTAAGCATATTGATTTCACGCAATCTCTTGCTACAAAGTACCCTTTGATTGTTGCAGTGCGGTATGAGTAAGGTACTTGGGTGTTTCCAAACTGTAAGTTTGGAACCACTTCTTTATAACGAGCTAATAAGAATTAAAGCTCCGATACACTGCTGACCCCATTTGACAAAGCTCGCCTGGTTAAACACTTTGTTCTTCAAGGAGTGATTTCTACGACGATCAAACCCACGTTTTGAATACATGCACAGAACATTTGTATGACAAACAATAGCGTAGCTATTGAAGGAGGAAAAACTACCTACTTAGGTGGAGTATTTTAAATCAGTGCCTCACATCTGCAGTATCGTACCTAATATAATACAAGTTTTTTGTGAAAAGGCGACTAATGCGATGATGTAGGTGAGTCTTAATAGATCTTGTGACTCCATTGTATCATCAGTGTCTGTTTGTACAAAACTGAAATATTGACATAAGGAAATGGTCTTAAGCCCCGCCCACAAAAAAAACGAAAGGTTTTCCTGGAGATTAAATCTTGTTGACCATAACAACGCCCACTCTGCTGTGATTGATCAAACGTCGAGGGTTTCAATCCCGGAAGTCTCCACCTCCGAGAGACTCTTTGTATAAACAAAGCGGGGGCCTGATCACAGCTGGCTGGAGAAGGAGTGAAGCCGTCATATTGGCTCTCGTAACCTCTCGTTTGCCCAGATTTCAGACCATCCTTATAAAGTAATAAGTTCAAAACGTGGTCACGATGAGAGACTTACTTGGAGAGAAAGACTTCAACAGTTGAAACATGTGAGGCAGGATAGTTCCCGTTTACGTTTTCATGCTAATATAGATGCTGTTCGGCTCTGGATTGATTCACTTAAGACACGTTCAATCCATCAAGTCTTTAAAGAAGTTTGTGTTTTCGACTCCCTCACCTGTTTCAAAACACTAAATCCCCAGGGAGTGAATTCCGTTTATTGCGCTTCCATTAGATGCACTCGAGGAGTCTTAAAATAAAACAGTGGGCTAGCATGTTAACTATGTGATTAATGGCATCGTCGGTCGACCAGGGCCAACACGCGCTGCCATGTTTACGCCCCACCCCCCCCCTCCGCCGCTCTGTGGCACGCAGACAAGCTAACAGGTGTTCCCCCTGATTTGGGTGACAACAGAGGAGGAGCGATTCTTGAGAAACCCCACCAGGGAGCCCGCTAGAATCACACGGCTATCCATGCCTGTCCAGAAATAGGGGCATTAATTTGTCTGCGATAAACAGAACGCTGGACGAGCGTGCACATGGAAATTCCCTTCAATTGTGTACGAGCGTCACATGAGCGAGTGACGGAACGCAAGTTTCAAATTTCACACGGTATATAGCCGAGACAATTCACTGCAATCACACTGTCCAATTGACACGGAGGTTGTTTTTTTTCCACGTGTTAAAATCACATTTGAGTTGTGGGTGAATTCCGGTACTTTACATGTTAGAGATGGGAAAGTCATGGTGCTGCTGTTCATAGATCGAAGAGGTCCGGCTGGTCCTGCAGCTCCAGCTGCTGGTTGAAAAGTTCAATCTCCTTGTTGGCCTCTTTAATGTACTCCTCGATCAGCTCGTCGATGTCTGAAGATGCAAGCGATGCAAGGAAGAAGCCTGAAGATGCATTATTTCGAAAGATACCACTGTATTTGATGGTATGAATGAATCAGCTCATCTTTTGTGTTTTTTGATATTTAATTACAACATAACTTGTAAATTAATCATTAGGAATACAGTATATATACTACACTATACACTATACATATACAGGTATATCTATCTATCTATGATCTGTTGTTTTTCTTTGATCTATGTTCTTTGTCTTTATCTTTAGACTTAGATTGTGTCATCTTGTTCTTTCTCTTTATGTTCTTCTTCTTATTTTATTTTTTATGTATTATTTTTTATTGTTTATGAAAAATTGCTGGCTATTGGAAAAAAACAATTTCTCGAAGGAGACCTCCTGAGGGATCAATAAAGTGTTACCTTACCTTATACTTGCACTACCTGTGCATTAACTTTTTTTTTGTTCATATCCTGTTTTTCTAGTTCATTATTTAAGTTTGTTGATTATTTATTTCATTTTGTTGGCTATTTATTTTTATTTATTTTCTTTAATAAATGTCCTTTCAACCGTATTCATGTGTTGCATCGTGGGTCAGAAGGACCACAAGTTAATTTATGCTGTACGTCTTAATACATGCATATAATAAAAGAACTTGACTTGACTATATATATATAAGGTAAGGTAAGGTAAAACTTTATTGATCCCTCAGGAGGTAACGGAAGGATGAGACTTATATCTTTAATATTTAGATGAAACCTAGTAGTTAATTATAAGAACAATTTTATACTAGAGCTATGAACAAAACCTTATATTTAATTTGGGAAAAATATTTATTTACTTTCAACCATCTGGCAGTTGACATTAAATGACTTAATGGACCGTATTACATGAGATTGAAGGGTATTTAAGGGTGAAAATCTGAAGCAGTGGGGAAAATTGTGCGAATAATAAAACACAAGTAAGAGAATAGTGTTGGATCTCAGCGGCTGGTAATTCACCGCGAAAGGATACTTGGGTTTGTCTTGAGTCCATATTGATAGCAGTTGAAGAAATACCCGGGTGGAAGTTTGTCTAGATGCCGGGCCATCTGTGTAAACACAGAACATTCGAGCCATTAATCAGGAGTTTTGTGGTGCATTCCCCCATTTATACAGAGAATCATCATAAATATGTATAATGGGAAGATTTAAGAGCATTAAAAAAGTTAAAATACGTACATAAATGCTCTTCATTTCCTCAGGTGAAAGATTACTCTTGGTCTTCCGTGGCTTCTGAGTCGGCTTCTGGGTGGAGTTTAAGGGGAAACTTCTTTAATGTTTTTTTCCTACTATTGTCCTCGGCTGTAAATCATGTCATGGTGTACCTGCTTGGCACAAAGCCTGAGCCAGTCCTTCAGCCCCTCCTCGGTGAGGCCGACTCCATCGAAGACCAGGAAGCAGGAGGTCTTGTCGATCCGGAGGCCCGGGGTCACGGCGTCGGCGCTGTGATCCGGGACGACGCTCATGTTCCCGCTCACCGTGTTGTACGTCACGTGTGTCATTTGGTCCGTATCTGTGAGGTTCAAAAAATAAACTCACAAATACTTTGCACCTCAGTAACACCTGCTGGAGCAGAACCATCTGCTAGCAGCAGGCGACCGAGAAGGTGTTAATGTTTTGCTGTATAAACAACTTGTTTCTTGAATATGTCACTGAACTGAATCAAAGCAAACACTTCGGGGTATTTTTACGATACTTAAAGTCACGTTTTCCGCAAACGTCGGAGGCTTCGGAGGGAAAACCTTTACGAGGCGAGCGCCGCAAGTATGTGATACACAACTCTTTAGGCCATTTCAATCCGTAATTAAACAAAGTGAGTAAGTAAATCAAAGAAAACAAGACAAAGTCATATCTAAACAAGTACAAACCGAAAGAAAATGGTTATTTTTAGGCTCTCATTGACATCTGAACGTCTTTGACTGCCAACTACGCTGTCATGTTTTATTACACGTCGGTTTGAAAACGATGCCAGCTGCCACTAAACCTGACGCGAATAAATACACCTGTCAGCAGAGAGTCAGGATATTTAACAATATTACATTGAAAACCTTAATTTAAGACGACACTGCTGGCCACCCATGACTTCTTAAATCTGCTCTTGATATAGAAAATAAATGTGTTGCAAATGCTATATCTTTGTCTGGTGCAATCAAACAGGACATTATATTGTCGAGAGTAAATTAGGGAAGCGGTACAATATCTGGCAAATACAACAAGTAACTTGTTTGAGTTGAGGGAATTTTTTTGTTAAAAAAAACCGTACATATTTCATAACCACTTTAATCAAAAGTAAGAGCTAATAGAACAAGAATTACGATAAAAGAAATTAAGTAAAAACAGTAAATAAAATCACCAACACATCTGT
Source organism: Callionymus lyra (assembly GCF_982586985.1). Lineage (NCBI taxonomy): Eukaryota > Metazoa > Chordata > Actinopteri > Syngnathiformes > Callionymidae > Callionymus > Callionymus lyra. Next base: position 11,587,526 of record NC_141835.1, on the reverse strand, counting down.
TAGAATGTTCCAATACTACAGCACATCTGGAATAATAAACCTAAAACCATGGGCAAGGTGTCGGGATATAAGAATCCTTGTTCTTGTTGTACCAAAAAGAGGATTAGAAATTTGGTAAATCCGTACTTGCTGTTTAAAAAGAAAGTCATAAAAATATACAGAAACTTCCTAATAAAAAGATACGTATCAGAGAAAGATAAGAGTATAAAGAACAAAACCCCAGAGTGCACTGGGGGAGTTGGATTGACTTTGAAGCACTTGCCGGTGGTGTTAGCTTACGGGAGTTTGGTGCGACGGGATCGGACTCGCGGTTTATTTTTTTCCGTGTGCAATTTAAAACCTTAATGGAAATCTTTGTCAATCCACAGGTCAATTACATCAATCGTATTTTTGGTTTTTGTTTTTTTCCCAGTGTGTGTCTGGTTCTGTTTTGATTCAATTCATCTTATTATCATCATTATTTTCGACCTATATGTGTGTAAAAATGCCAGGTAAAATTTCAAAAAGTGCACCCACCGGAGAACTTCACTCTCCCCAAAATATTGAACACATTTCCTTGAACGGCGCTGAGACCCACTGCTGTCTTCAAGGCTATAAAAAGGCAGAGAACAGAGAACGACAAGACATCATTAATCAATCAAACGAAATCGATACGCCGGTTTTTAATTGGAACAATAATAGTCCACTTCTCTGAAGGCTTAGTTGTTACCATATTTGGAGGGAGAGGCCGGTTATGTAAGGATCATGTATCTGTGCCAGCTCATATCTGAAGCGTATGCCACGTGCGGGAGTAAAAAAAAAAAAGAAAAAAAAAAGAAAGGAGGGAGGGGGCTTTCTTTTCCGTCTCACCTTTACAGCGAGCGACAAACAGAGGCCTCTCCAGGGGCCCGTTGAACGCGACATGCTGCTGGGTTAGAACCAGAGACCCTGATCCAGAGCAGAAGTCCCCTTTACACCTGAAACAGATCACATTAAAAGAACATTAAGTCGATTTTTTTTTAAAGGGGTTCTCATGTGCAGCATCTATTTAATGATACAGGAAGAGATTAAAAGGGGTTCAGTTGAGGTTCAACACCCCCTGAGCCTTTTTTTCGCTGGACCGGGTCCAAAATGGAGTGGGGACACCTGTGTGTGCATGGCAACTGTAAGAGCAACACTCGTGTCCTGCCAGGAGTCAGCTGGTGATAGAACACAAGAAGCACTGAAGGGCTTTACAGCAATCAGCGGCAATACTCCTTCCCCCCCCCCCAACCCTGACCCCCCATTCCATCACCGAAGCAATTCGACTTGAGGGAGCGACGGGGAGACGGGGTACTGGATGCCACGGCAGCAATCAGCGGCGAAAATGTTGCACAGCAGCCAAATGGTCGACTGGAGACACACGCGGGCGGGCAGGTGGGTCAGGACCATAACAGTGCATGTAGGACAAGGGTCTCACCAGCCGGGGTAGAGGACATAACGTGCTCTCAGCATCTGCGGTTCGTCGAAGCAGCTGTCGGACAATATCTGGTTCATTTCTTCGCTCCTGTTCGGGATCAGATCGGTTAAATCGTCGCAAGACTTTAGGATAGTGAGCGAATGTTTACCTCCAGACGGCGCCCCTCTCGGCCTGGACGCAGGCGGCGGTGGGGTTGGCGGAGCGTAGCAACCGCTCGACGTGCCGCGCAAGAGGGTGCTTTCGTTCGGCTGTCGGCCCGGTGAACACCACCGTACTTACGATACCTGACGTCCAGAGGGGCAAGAGGTCGGTTGAAATCACCGTAATTACAGTTAAGGAGATAACTTTTTTTAAACTTGTGCAAGTCTGATTTAAGTGGATAGCTTAGCTAGCAAGTATAACAGTTGTACTGGGTTGGAGTTTGTCACATGTAACACTTTGTATCTTTGTATATTTCAGAAATTAGCATCTATATTTTGTAAATCTTGAATAAAATACCAAAATAATACGTTCTCATACAGGTATTCTGAAGCTTACACAATATTTTTTTAATACTATTTGAAAGAAAAAAGGAGTAAGTAATTAAGTAAGCAAGTCATTTTTATTTGTAGAGCGCTTTTCCAGACCAGGGTCACAAAGCGCTTAAACAATCAAAACAATATTCAATAAAGTAAATATTTAAAAAATAATTAACCAAAATAAAATAAAAACACCAGATCCATTTTTGATAGAAGCATAATTTGAAAATGGTCAAGTGAAAATTTTCACCAGCCAAGCCACGAGGCAAAATGTTGTTTGGAAAAACCAATTCTTATTGAAGTTACATCTTGCAAAGTTGCCCAAAGCTACATGAACCGAGTTAACGTCCTCATTTGTCATGAGACCAACTGAGACTTCTTCGCTGTTTTGTTAGTTACGCTAAATTATTTAAAAATAAATAAATGAAGGTTTATAAACTAGCATAAAATCTTATCGATCGTGTGTTCACATTTTTAAGACTTTCAAAAATGTGATGCAAGGCTTTATTTTTAGAATCATGAATTTAAAGTTCAACTAATGTGAGAACCCTACTCTCCTGACTGTTTCAAATGTTGAATCTTCCTCTCCAAGATGCAGTAAGTTCTTCATCATGACCATGTTTTGAACTTATTACTATATAAAGTTCTCCCCCGTCTGAAATCTGGGCGAACGAGAGGCTACGAGAGTGGAGTCCATTATGATGTAATAATGGCTTCACTCCTTCTCCGGCCAGCTGTAATGGCGCCCCGCTATGTTTATACAACGAGTCCCATGGAGTCAGAGACTTCCGGGATTGATGACGTGCGGTGACAAACCTTGATGCTTGATCATTCACAGCAGACAAAAACTAAGACTTAAGATCATTTACTAATGTAAATATTTCAATTAAAAGAAACAAACAGACACTGGTGATACAATAGAGTCCAACATCTATTTAAGACACACTTAAATCAACACATTAGTTGAACTTTAGAGTATTTTAAGACTTTCTAAAGTGTGGTATCAAAAGGAGGAAATGTTGTAACACAAATACAGACGAAATTACATGTGGCCACACTAAAAAGGCTTTTTGCAGGTCAGATACAGTATGAGTCTTACATAATGAAAAAAAAAGAAAGCTAAATGAATTGTAGAACGAGCCATCAATCAATTGAGCTGCTCTTAATGAATATGTAGGAGGAGACGGAGAATACTTTTTCTCCGAGGCTATTTGTCGCCATCAAATATTCATGCCGTTACCGTTCGGAATATAAAAATGCAGAAACCTACCTTGGCTACACTGCTCCAACAGTTTGGGGAAAGCAAATCTAGAAGAAGAAGAGTAGAAAAAAATGAATATGGACTTCATCACACTTTAATTCATCGTCCAGAATCCTGGCCCAGAGGGTCCGGCAACAAGCCGGACACTAATTATCCGACCGCTAACATTCTTCACTGGGTGACATCATGACTAATACTGTAAAGCCACTGGTGTAGAAGCTTTCAGTAATGTCATTAATGTTAGCATAATTTAAGTTGATCGCTCCGAACCGATCGGTGAAAGACAAGTCGGAGGCTTCATGGTTACTAAGCCTCTCTCGCGGCGGCCATTAAAGACCTTTAGCTCTCCGAGGGCGGACAGACTGGACCATCAGTAATTCAAAAGGCATTTATCTTTCTTGTCCTGATGTAATGAACTGTCTGCATCCATCACAAAGAACGGATTATGACTGACTGATAAGCTTCGCTGAGGAGGGTATGGTGGTCTCACATGTGATCTGAAGGATTAAAAGGCTATGCTTCGGGGGGGTCGGGCGGGGGGTTGTGGGGGGGTTGAGATGCAGGTCATGCCTAAATTGGGCTAACCACACCCAATTAGCCCCGCGCAGACTAGCGGCTTTGGAGATCGCTAATCGAATGGAAAAGTACGACGAGTCCAATGATGAACTTTCTAATGTTGGGTCGGACATGGAAACAAGGATCTTCATCTGCTTTTAATATTAGCAGGTTTTGAGGGTTTAAATCAGGGGCTTTACGGCGTTAGAGATCCTGAAATACTCCCAAGCCAGACTGGAACTCAAAACAATCCCGTTTAGTCTTTTCATTGTCTCACAAATCTTGTCATTGTCTCACAAATTAGTTATTATTCTATGCCAGACTCGACTACAAATGACTGACAAGAGATACCAGGTCAAGCATTTTAGGCACAAATTGATTTACCTAAACTTCTGTTGCAAGACAAACATGTTTTTGACTCGGATATCCTCTATTATAAGTAATGGAATAGTAAGTTTCCTCATGGTTTCCTCATCTTATATGCAGAAATAAAGGTGGTAATACGTCACTACATAGTTTAAAAAATAAACAATAATTTCTTAAATTGGACTTCGTAACCCTTCATCTGAAAACAGTACAATAGCAGCGTTACCTGTGTTCTATGAAGGATGACAGTGGGTCCACACAAGCAGTAACGGCCCCGATTTTGATGGAGGTCTGAACGACGGGGTCAGGGTGGAACAGCAAAGCTTGAACCACATCCAAGACATCAGTGTATCTGCGAAAACATAAACAATATTCGTCACTTGCTCTATAGATATCGATGACGATATACGCTTCTTTAACTATTTATTTAATATAATGCTGTAGATTTTCATTATTATATTAAAATTGTATTATTCAAGTCATTAATTATGACTTCATATACAATATATGATATAGTTTTACATAATTTAGTAGGGAAGAACCTGTTGATACAATGCGTATGATGATACAGGGACAACGGTACGACATATTGTGATACTGTACTAACACGGATATATTTGTAGTATTGTCGAGTACTTTACTCTGGTGTTGCAGAATTTACAGACCACATGACTCTTGTCAAAGTCGTAACTGCTTTCATTATGTTTTTAAACCAAAATATGTCCAAACATCAGCTTTAAAATATGCTGGAGTCCACTGTATCCTCTCGCCCTCAGTGATCACTAGGTTTCCATTGTTCCTATAGCTGCAGGAGATGTAATGACTGCTGCCATCTCGCAGCCCAGACTTTAATTGCAACACAAAAATGAACAAACTCTGTGAATATTTGCATGTTAATTGTAAATTTAAAAAATAAATCGAATTATTTTATACAACATTAATTTAAATATAAACCATAAAATAATCAAGATAAAAATATAGATATATTTTCGAATCGATACAGTATTGTGGAAAAAAAAACCTGCGATATATCGCTGTATCGATATTTTGTAACACCCCTAATATTTAGAAAAGTACTTATCACAGTCGTTTAAATATATATATTTTTAAAGTCTTACCCAGGTGAGAGAACCAATACACGAGTCTTGGCTACTGTTCCTCTCAGGTTGTTCAGGGTTACGGACACAAATTGATGCAGATCCGATGCTGAGAAACCGCTCACTTGGGATTCATAGAGCACCCACCTGTCGTAGGTAACAAAGTATAAGTCAAACCCCTTCACTTTGATGGATCATACCTCTGCCAAGGAGCTCATATGACAACGTTTTAAACACACAGCACACATTGAATTACATGTTGTCATCATCTATTTCTAGTCCCACGTTTCCTTAAAATATTTATTGAAGGATATTTTACTGACAGACAAAAAAAACAGAACCTCCTTGACAAAGATAATAGAGAAAAGAAAAGACTGACATACTCTCCACTGTCTTTGTGACGTTGGATCAGAGATTTGTAGAGTCGTTCCTTGTGACTCCCCGGCAGCCCAGTGATGACGGTGAAAACCATCTGTTCGTACATGAGAATCTTTTAAGCACGCGATGAAACTACTCTAATCTCTGTTCTAATGTGTTTTTGCGTTTACCTTGGCGTGGATGTTGACTGGGTTTGTAAACTCTGTAGAAGGAAACAGCGCCCCCAGGTGGTCAAACAAAATAGGCTCCTGGGCGATGCTGCTCAGTGAAAAGTGTTGCAGAAACCTGGCGTCAAATAGAAAAGAGGGATCTCACAGCTCTCTGTATCTGTGCTAATAGCATTTTTATTAAAACATGTTTGGATATAAATACTAACATGTCCTGCTCGGGCGATCGGGAGTAAAAGCTCTTCCGGCTCGGTGCACGTTTGGCCACCGGTGGTTCCTGACTGTTGTGCAGTTTCTGCAGACTGGTGTGCCTGGAGGACAGTTGATATTTGATGGTAAAAGAAAATATATTATACAGTTTTATATGTACATCAAAAGGATCTTACATGTTTATTTGGCTGCTTATCAGCTGCTCTTGATCCACCGTCTCAACGACCAGTCCGGATTCAGAGTTCCTCCACACGGGCAAAACCTAACGTCGAAAAAACATGTATAAGAAGAGGTTAAGTGAGAGTGAGTATGATAACCTGTTGGTCCTTTTATTAAAAACAAATCAATCAGTGGTGCTAAATATTTTAGGTGGCGCTCTTTTCCAGTACAATTTCCTGCCTATCCTATATATTACATGTAGAAATCAATCACTTTAAGTATCACCTGCAGTAAATACAAACCTCTGCAGCCAGATTTCTGACCTGCTCTAGTAGAAGAACTCACATTTCTCCGATCCTTAAAACTCTTCACTGGCTGCCAGTTTCTTTCAGGATCAACTTTAAAATTCTGGTTCTTACTTTCAGATCTATTCATGGTCAGACCTTCCATCACTGGATTCTGATCCAGACTTACACCCCAGCTCGGGCTCTGAGGTCTGTGGATCAGAATCTACTGATGGTTCCTGAACACGCTTCTGGACCAGAGGAGAGAAATCCTTCCAGACTGTTGCTCCTAAGCTTTGGAACCATCTCTGTGTTTGATGATCTACTGACTCCTTCAAGAAACATCTTAAGACATTTTTATTTGTGCTTTTCCTTGATTTTCTGGGACTCCTGTGTTTGTCTCATGCGTCTTGATCTTTTAAAGTATATATTTTAACCGTGTATTGTTTTTGATTGTTAAATCGTTTGTGACCCTGGTCTAGAAAGACGCTTTACAAATAACTATTACTCACTAACTCACTTACCATGGAGTAGAAACCTCGGAGGCTCCTGGATCCAGGCTGCAGAGCAAAAACCAGGCACTGGTCCGGGCTGTGCAGGGGAAACGGCAGGTATGGAAGGACGGTACTTTCATATTCCACGAATACGGAGGCGACGGCGTTGGAGTCCTGTTTCGAGCACACACATGTTAAAAACTCAAAAATAATAGTCAAGACATTTTTAAGTAACACACCGGCTGATAGAACTTGATCGAGACGATGTGTTCGGTGGAAAGGGTGAAGCATCCGGACTGTGGGTGAACGAAGAGAATCCCCCCGGAAAAGAAGATTATCTTCCCTTAAAAAATAGGAAAAAACGCGATTAGAAAATACACAACTCAACAACATGGTTTGGATTTTACCCTCGTCCGGTGTGCACAGGTGATTGTTGGAGAACACGTAAGCAGCGTCTGCTCCGGTGAGAGCGGCTCCCAAAAACGAGCCTTCCTTTTTCTGTTTAGAAAGATATTTAAAAAAATGTTTTGAATGTATTAAAAACCTCAATCATCTGAACTTACTTTTGTAAGATGACGAGCCTGTTCCGACTGTTTCACGTCCGCTTCCAACTTGTATTTTTGGGGGGAAAATAAAGAAGAAATCAGTTTATGAATCCATTCATCGATGCTGGTTGGCAACAGAACACACCAGCCAGCAAGCGTAGCGAGGCACGGTCGACGTGAGGATAGTGAAGCAGCTGTCGGTCGACACGGAACCATCTGGAACAGATGAGACATTGACAGGAAACGTGAATAAACAGAAACAAAAAACAAAAAGACTCTGCTTTGTTATGATCCAAAGAAGAACCTTTGTGTTGGATGTTGATGCTCGACTCGAAGAAAGACTCGGAAAACACCAGAGAGCCCAGGTTTCCTCCCATTTGAAGGTCAGGGATGTCGGGCACGATGAACGAGGCCTTGAGACACAAATAAAGGTTGTTTTTTTTTATGATCACAAAAACCATTTGTTCAAATGTTATTTAAAGTCTTACTCACCGTCTTGATCAGATAACGACTCTTTGGATCGGTCAGAGGAATGATTCTGAAAGGAAATTAAATCAAAGAAAAATTCATCCTTGTTTCTCTGCTTTAACATTTCAGGAGGAAACTTACCTTCCTCGTCTGTTCACGGCTTGGATTTTGAATTCACATCGGGACCTAAAAATTCAAAACAATGAATTTCAGGTGAAAAATGTTTGATTATAGTTGAAAATTGTTTGATAACAGCTGGAAATTGTTTGATTATAGTTGAAAATTGTTTGATTATAGTTGAAAATTGTTTGATTATAGTTGAAAATGTTCGATTATAGTTGAAAATTGTTTGATTATAGTTGAGAATTGTTTTATTATAATTGAGAATTGTTTGATTATAGTTGAAATTGTTTGATAACAGCTGGAAATTGTTTGATTACAGTTGAAATTGTTTGATTATAGTTGAAATTGTTTGATTATAGTTGAAAATTGTTTGATTATAGTTGAGAATTGTTTGATTATAGTTGAAAATTGTTTGATTATAGTTGAGAATTGTTTGATTATAGTTGAAAATGGTTTGATTATAGTTGAAAATTGTTTGATTACAGGTATAGTTGAAAATTGTTTGATTATAGTTGAAAATTGTTTGATTATAGTTGAAAATTGTTTGATTATAGTTGAGAATTGTTTGATTATAGTTGAAATTGTTTGATTATAGTTGAGAATTGTTTGATTATAGTTGAAAATTGTTTGATTATAGTTGAGAATTGTTTGATTATAGTTGATAATTGTTTGATTATAGTTGAGAATTGTTTGATTATAGTTGAAAATTGTTTGATTACAGTTGAAAATTGTTTGATTATAGTTGAAAATTGTTTGATTACAGGTATAGTTGAAAATTGTTTGATAACAGCTGGAAATTGTTTGATTATAGTTGATAATTGTTTGATTCCAGTTTGAAATTTTTTGATTATAATTAAAAATAGTTTGATAACGGTAGAAAATTGTTTGATTAAAAATGTAGGAAATATACAAATGTGATGATGAATAATGAAGGAGTAGTTACTTGAGAATGGTGCAGTAATGGCTTAAATTCATGGAGTCCAACGCTCCTTGGAAAGTGTGTTCAGCCACATCCTTTGCCTGTAAAAGAAAAGTAATACTTGTACTTCTGCAGGAAAGTAGTATCAGTGTAATTACCTTGGAGGCACTTAAGGAAGTTGAGTAACACTTGATGCCTGCAAGAACTGCTTCGATGGCAGCTGAATAAATCTGTGACATCAGACTGAAAAAAAAAGAGAAATGGATTTTAAGTATTTGTACTTTAATGAATCAGAAATTAAACATGTCTATACAGAGATTGAATGTAATAAACTTACAGGATTTCTGTCTTCTCGTGATGACCTGTTTGGATTCCTGTTGATGAAATACTTTTTAACATGCTTGTAAATCAAACAACGAATTGCGATTGTAATGATGTGGCTTTCTTTCTATAAGCATCTGTGGTCAGTTCAATAAAAACACGTTTAATAGCAGTAGAAAATTGTTGAATACAGTTAAAAAATGTCCAAACTACAACCTTTTCAACCAAATAATGCTTACATTTACTTCATATATTTACTTCTTTATTCTCTCATTTACTTTTAATGTCAGTGTTCACAGATCCTCCCCAGCAGTCAAGTTATATTTCCTTGATACCTTCATCCTCCTCTCCCTTGTGTTACTACAACTAGAAGAATATCCACAAATATATAAATGTACTAGTCATCACAGCCACACACCATCCTGTCACACGACCTACTGATAAAGGTATCGCCACAAAAATACTATATAGAATTACAAAGTTATATTTATTCAAATAAATAGTTTTATGTCTGTCAGCATTTTGAGAACAAAAAAAGTAAATAAGAAAAATAAAAAATTGTAAACTTTCCCTATAACTGTGACAAGTCGGTGAAACAAAATGCTAAGAGTGACAATGAGGAACAAAGTGCAAACAACCCTGCAACTGTCAAGATTATTAAGTGATAAGAAAAAGTCCAGAACTAAATAATAAAAACACTTTTGTAAAAACAAAATAAAAGTAGTCTTAAGAGTCTTCCCTGCTTTAGAATTAACAAGGTTTTTAGAATTAATGTATATAAAAGAAGCACAGCCAGTAAACTTTCCCTATAACTTTGACAAGTCGGTGAAACAAAATGCTAAGAGTGACAATGTGGAACAAAGTGCAAACAACCCTGCAACTGTCATGATTATTAAGAGATAACAAAAAGTCCAGAACTATATAATAAAAACACTTTTGTATAAACAAAATAAAAGTAGTGTTAGAGTAATCCCTGCTTTAAAATTAACAAGGTTTTTAGAATTAATGTATATAAAAGAAGCACATCCAGTATAATCATATATTAGAACAACACAAAATGATGTAAACAAATCCAATAGATAGTCTGAATCTGATTCACAAAAGGTGCTCATGCATGGAAGGACCTGAGAGCACTGAGAGGTCTGGATGACTTTTGTTCATGTTTCAAACACAATTTTAATACAAGAAACAATAATAAATCAATAATCACATGAGTGATCAAAATGATTTAAGAGTTGCTTGATCAAGCGTTTAACGGTGTTATGAATAAATTCAACTTGTTACATGTATTTTTGTGTCATCATTGATCGTCCTGAAGTTTGTGACATTTAAATGTTCAGTCTTTATTCAACCAGTTATAAAAACAATCTTTATATTTATCATATGAGGAAGATTCTAATGATGAAGTCAACATTTACACTAACAAGAACGTTTGTTATCATTAACTTTCATGCGTCGACGGAAAGTTTCTCTCGTCTCTACAGAACAGCAAAGTTAGAGGCTTCGCTTCGTATCGTCTTTCTCGTTTCTCCGATCCGTTAATATTGTTGTCGCGATGCTTCTCTAGATACTTAATTAAGTTAGTGGTGTAAAATCTTTTGACACGATTTTATCCTAACTATATTGCGTGTGACATCAGGGCAAATATGGTTATTAAACTGCTAGACTTCTGCAGAATTACAGGTTGTTTCATTTTTCTTCTGCAATCTTTAAAATTGATCTGCAAATTGCATTTATCTAAATTATTATTATTACTATTTCCAACAGATCCCGATCAGTATCGAGAGCTGGATGTGTCTGATCACTACAGTAAGTTGTTAACCTGGTTAATGAGTAAACATGTTAATTATAGATGGAAGGAGGTGAAAACAGGCCAAACATACCAAGGTACGGACTGTGGGTGGTTCCGAAGAAATAGGTTCGAGAACAAGCTAAAGGACTCCTGGGGGAGACGCACTGCAAAATCTAGAAGAAAAATGTAAAAACAATTGTATTAATTGAAACAAAACAATCACAAGTCAGACCAGATGGTATTTTCTCTGAAGTAACTTTAACCTGCGACTCTTGAGACACTTTTTTAAGTCAACTTACTAAAGTTGATCACTAGATGGTGCTACAGATCAGTTTTACCCTGAAAACTATTTTATTTTTTTAAGCTGTTTAATCAGCATCATTTTTTTGTGTCATACCGTCTATAGTTTAGCTTGTTCCGCAGGAACCACTGTCTCTGACTCACCATGTGTTTGGCTGCAGACGCCCGCAGGCCTGTGCTGCGAACCTGATGACTCTCAGACGGGAAGTTGCACGAGTGACTCTCAAGATCCTCCAACGACGAATGTTTCCCGAACAAAACGAACGGCTTCTGTTCTTTACTGCAACGATCAATATAAGATCCATATGTTGTATATTCAGATCAATTCTGGTTTATCAAACAAATGCTTTTTTTTACCTTTTATCCGTCATGTCACTTGAGCTCCTGCCTTGGGAGTAATAAAGTCTGAACGCCTGGAATGAAACCGAAATCACACTTTAGAAATTAAGGTAGTTTTATTTATTATATATTACCTTTAAGTTATAGTTGATAATGTTTGATTATAGTTGATAAATGTTTGATAATAGTTGATAATGTTTGATTAAAGTTGATGATGTTTGATTATAGTTGAAAATGTTTGATTATAGTTGAAAATTGTTTGATTATAGTTGAAAATGTTTGATTATAGTTGAAAATAGTTTGATTATAGTTGAAAATGTTTGATTTCAGATGAAAATTGTTTGATTATAGTTGAAAAAAAATTGATTAAAGTTAAGAAATTGTTGGATTACAGTTAAAAATTGGTTGATTTCAGTTGAATATTGTTTGATTATAGTTTATAATTCTTTGATTACAGTTAAAAATTGTTTGATTTCAGTTGAAAATTGTTTGATTATAGTTGATAAATGTTTTATTATAGTTTATAATTCTTTGATTACAGTTAAAAATTGTTTGATTTCAGTTGAAAATTGTTTGATTATAGTTTATAATTATTTGATTTCAGTTGAAAATTGTTTGATTATAGTTGATAAATGTATGATTATAGATGATATATTTTTTATTTCAGTTGAATTTTTTTTTATTATAGTTGATAAATGTTTGATTTCAGGTAAAAGAAATTGATTTCAGGTGAAAATTGATTGATTGATTATAGTAGAAATGTTTTGATTATAGTTGAAGGAAACCCATTACAGTTGAAAATTGTTGGATTACAGTTGAAAATTGCTTGATAATAGTTGAAAATTGTTTGATTTCCGGTAAAAAAAAATTGTTTGATTTCCCGTAAAAGTTGTTTAATTTCTGGTAAATATTGTTTGATTTCCAGTAAGAATTGTTTGATTACAGATTAAAATGGTTTGATTACAGATGAAAATGGTTTGATTACAGATGAAAATTGTTTGATTACAGGTTAAAATGGTTTGATTACAGATGAAAATTGTTTGATTACAGGTTAAAATGGTTTGATTACAGTTGAAAATTGTGAGTAATAAAGTCCTACCGCCCCGGCCTGAGCTTCAGAGAGCTCTAGAACGGACAGATGACTCTCCTGATCCATGATGGAGAAAAAACAACTCCACTGCTTTTCAAAGTTGGTCAAGTCCTGCCATTAAAAATGACAAATATTAGAACAAGATGAAGGGAAAAAAAACATGTTTGACAAGGTGTTACTACCTCTGTGATGAGATTATCCAAGGACACCGGGTCCAGTCTATTGTAGACCTGCCACAGCTGTGCACTCATGTCCATGAGCTGGATTAAAAAAACAAGATGAAGAAGAAGAAGGAAAACATTATTTTAAAGCATAGATTCATCACATGTTTAAACAACAGCACCTCGTATTTGAGAGTAAAGAAGCTTCCTCCGCCGATTCCATCCAGAGCGAAGGCTTTGATCAACGGCCACTTTTCCACCATGAACATGTCAAACTTTTGAATGTGACCTTCAATAAAAAAATTGGGAAATTACATAATGAAGAGACACAAATATAAATAAATCAATAATGAAAAATTAAAGAAATTACAAAATGAGCTGAAAGGGATCCCGATCGAAACACAGCCTTCAACCATTTTGACAAAACTGGATATTTTAAATTCCTCGGCTGCCTCTTCGCGATCTTCACTCTACAGGGATGAATGAAAAAAAAGTTAGATTAGAGAAAATTTTAAGTAACAATCAATTTGAAAAGGAAAATTGTTTGATTATAGTTGAAAATTGTTTGGTTATAGTTAAAAAATAGTTGATTATAGTTGAAAATTGTTTGATTATAGTTGAAAATTGTTTGATTATAGTTGAAAATTGTTTGATCATAGTTGAAAATTGTTTGATTAGAATTGAAAATTGTTTGATTACAGTAGAAAATTGTTTGATTACAGTAGAAAATTGTTTGATCATAGTTGAAAAATGTTTGATTACAGTTGAAAATTGTTTGATTACAGTTGAAAATTGTTTGATTATAGTTGAAAATTGTTTGATTACAGCTGGAAATTGTTTGATTACAGTTGAAAATTGTTTGATTATAGTTGAGAATTGTTTGATTATAGTTGAAAATTGTTTGATTATAGTTGAAAATTGTTTGATTTCAGTTAAAATTGTTTGATTATAGTTGAAAATTGTTTGATTACAGTAGAAAATTGTTTGATTATAGTTGAAAAATGTTTGATTACAGTAGAAAATTGTTTGATCATAGTAGAAAATTGTTTGATTACAGTTAAAATTGTTTGATTATAGTTGAAAATTGTTTGATTACAGTTAAAAATTGTTTGATTATAGTAGAACATTGTTTGATTATAGTAGAAAATTGTTTGATTATAGTTGAAAATTGTTTGATTATAGTTGAAAATTGTTTGATTACAGTTAAAAATTGTTTGATTATAGTAGACAATTGTTTGATTATAGTAGAAAATTGTTTGATTATAGTTGAAAATTGTTTGATTATAGTAGAAAATTGTTTGATTACAGTAGAAAATTGTTTGATCATAGTAGAAAATTGTTTGATTACAGTTAAAATTGTTTGATTATAGTTGAAAATTGTTTGATTACAGTTAAAAATTGTTTGATTATAGTAGAACATTGTTTGATTATAGTAGAAAATTGTTTGATTATAGTTGAAAATTGTTTGATTATAGTTGAAAATTGTTTGATTACAGTTAAAAATTGTTTGATTATAGTAGACAATTGTTTGATTATAGTAGAAAATTGTTTGATTATAGTTGAAAATTGTTTGATTATAGTTGAAAATTGTTTGATTATAGATACAAATTGTTTGATTACAGTAGAAAATTGTTTGATTATAGTTGAAAATGTTTGATTACAGTTGAAAATTGTTTGATTATAATGTTGTTTTTTTTTTTATTATAGTTGAAAATTGTTTGATTATAGTAGAAAATGTTTGATTATAGTAGAAAATGGTTTGATTACAGATGAAAATTGTTTGATTATAGTAGAAAATTGTTTGATTATAGTTGAAAATTGTTTGATTATAGTTGAAAATTGTTTCATTATAGATAAAAATTGTTTGATTACAGTAGAAAATTGTTTGATTATAGTTGAAAATGTTTGATTACAGTTGAAAATTGTTTGATTATAATGATTTTTTTTTTATTATAGTTGAAAATTGTTTGATTATAGTAGAAAATGTTTGATTATAGTAGAAAATGGTTTGATTATAGTAGAAAATGGTTTGATTATAGTAGAAAATGGTTTGATTATAGTTGAAAATGGTTTGATTATAGTAGAAAATGGTTTGATTATAGTAGAAAATGGTTTGATTATAGTAGAAAATGGTTTGATTATAGTAGAAAATGGTTTGATTATAGTAGAAAATGGTTTGATTACAGATAAAAATTGTTTGATTATAGTAAAAAAAAGTACTTTACTTCTGCTTCTGTCATGCAGTAAAGGTGTAGATTCCTCCAGTGAGACACGTACGGCAGCAGGTAAGTGTAGTTCACTGGGCTGCAGTACAGATGGACACAGTCGCTCTTTATCAAAAGGATGACATCTGCAAACACAACACACTTATTTAACACGGTAACACAACATGATCAACAATAATCCGGACCTACCGTCCAGCATCAGCTGAAGATCCAGGTTAAGAGGATTCTTCTCATACAGCCCGTAGAAAAGGTACTTGGCCAGTTCTCGACATCCTTCGTTGTAGCTGCTTTCGATTCCTAATGTTGACGAAAATCAAACGTCAACATTTGGTGATTATGACTCATGTGACAAAAGAGACTTTACACACCAAGGGTGCACAGGAGGCCGTCGGGGGTCTTCGCACTGTGACCCCGGAGCAGAGCCTGGACCTGGCGCAACCGACAGCAGCTGGAAAACAAAGACAATTGACATTAAACTAGTTTAATTATAGTAGAAAATTGTTTTATTATTGCTGAAAATTAGACTTTTTACTTTCTTTTATTGTCATTGCACAGGAAACACAGCAGTGAAACTGGCAACGAAATTTCGTTGCTTGGCAACCGTTAAAAAACACAGCAGAGAGATGTATATATAAAAAGTATAAATATTAATATTAATAAGTTAAAAATAGTGCAATATAGTATAAACATTATGAATAAATAACATTATAAATATTGTATATAATAATTAACGTATATAAAAGTATAAATATAAATAAGTTAACAATAGTGCTAATATGTTATAAATAGAATAAATACATAATATTTTAAATAGTGCATAGTTCAAGTCATATTTTAATTGATAATGGTTTGATTATAATTGAAAATGGTTGGATTACAGTAAAAAACTGTTTGAATATAATTGAAAATTGTTGGATTATAATTGAAAACGGATTGAAACCGACTGCAGCAGAAAAATAAAGAAAATTGCCATTAAACTAGTTATGTATGTATATTTATAGTTATATATATAGTTTTTAAGACAGTTTTGAAAGGCGATTCCAGCCAAAGATGTACAGTGTTGACAACAACGTATATTTATAAACAATTAATAATAAATTGATCTGTTGATTTTAGAAGATAAAAACGAAAGTAGTTTATTTTTCATACTGTTTTTTTTGCCTTAATAACTAGTTTAAATTGTTTATTTTAAGCCATTTTTATACATAATGGTCGTTATTATACACTCGTCACTTTATATTTGAGTCAAATACGTTTTACACTGTAAAAGACAAGGTTTTTATTGCAACATTCAGCATTTTAAAGAACATTAAATCGAGTTTTATCCGCTTCTTAGGAGCTGGATCTTCGTCACAAACAGCTGCAGCCATTAGCCACATGCTAGCTTGACAGCTGCACTCGAGCGGCCGAAACAAGCGAGCCATTCTCGGTGTAGACATTACCTGACGGCGGGGTTGACTCCCGAGTATTCCCCGTTGGCTCTCCTAAGGTTCGCCATGATTTAAAAAAGCCGGAATTGTCACGTTTAAACCGGGCAGAGATATCTGTTCCCAGGCCGGAAACTAGCTATAGCTCCATCTTCTCCATCACCCTGGAGGACGACTTCACACACGCATAGCAACGGACCGATCTATTCCTGATTTAGGGGGGATTGAACATTCCCAATAAAATTGTACTCATAACTCTTTGCGTATATGTCACTTAAATCCATTTTTGTCTACAATATATTAATCATAAATTTCAATAAATGTATTCATATGTTGTATAACTCGTTCTCGTGCAACGTTTAAATAAAATAAACAACGAAACACCCCCATTTTGAACAGTAGTAGAATCTTCCCATGAGCATAGCAGGGACGCACAGCTGTATGAGCTGCGATCTCAGTGTCATTTCCTGTGACGGAATTCCATCATAAATTATTAAATATGTTTTTAATGTCGTGTAAAAGAAGAAACATCACTAGAAAATAATCTAAGTAATCAATAAAGCCGGGTTTTACTTTTGATGTTAACCTTCATTTACACAGTTAAATAATTTCAAGATTAAAAAAAAAATCGTATTTAAACTACATAATAAACCTCGTACAAGAGATAAACATATTTAATTAGTATGTAATAAAATATGAAAACTGACATCATAGAACAGGTATATCATTTACTCAACTTCAGACAAAATATATGTTTTAATTCCGGCAGTATAGAGAGTATTATAAGGGAAATTATTACTGCCAAAATGACTAAAGTATCTTTTCACTCTTGTTTATTAATATTTTCCTTCAATTAAAAAAAGAGTTTCTCTATTATTTGTTATTTTACCTAAATAAATCATCAGGTAGTGTAAGAACATGGCTCTAAAAAAATACTGTCTACTACTAGCATGAATAAGTAGTGTTTATTCTACAATACATTAATTAAACATTTCGTTACAAGATTGAATATTTTTAAGGAATTTAAGAATTTTAATCTGCTGTAGAAATTACAAAGTATAAAATATATAGAATATATATACTCTTATTATTATTTTTTAATATATATTTCTTTTACTAGCAAAGGTTATGCTACTATTCAATGAAATACATTATTTTAAATAAGCAATGACTTACAATTCTTTTATTTTTAATCTTCTAATTACGTTTTTTGTACGACTTTGATTCTTGTGATAAAATTAAATAAAAAATAATTTGAGTGGCCCTAATACTCCTTCGTGTGTCAGAATATTGGTCTGTGGCAGAAATAATATTAAAAAAATGGAAAGTATAGTAAAAAGTTCATGATCTTATAAAAGGTAATTTTATTTTCTTGCATTTTGATTAAGCATGATAGCTTTTTGAGTTGCGGCAAAAATAATATTTAAAATAATATTAATATTTTATTAAAATAATAATATTTTAAATATTAAAAAAAAAGAAACAAATAAAATAACAAAATATATAGCATGTAGTATTTTTTTTTATTTAGAATGAACAGTTAAGCATTTTGGTCTGTGTCAGAAAAAAACTTTAAAAATGTCAAGTACAGTAAAAGTTAATAATTTTGTAAAAACTTATTTTAAATTTTTTTGTTTAATCATTAACATTTTGCATGTTAGCATTTGGGTGGCGGAAAAAAACAATATTTAAAATAATTTGAATATTATATTAAAATAACAATATATTCAAAAAAAGATTTAAATAACAAAATATAGTATGCAGTACATTATATTAAATAAGCAATTCTAAAATGTTATTTGATTTGAAATGAACATTTCAGAATTTTGGTCTGTGGCAGAAATAATATTTAAAAAATAACAGAAAATAATATTCAGTATTTTATTTTAAATAAACCTTGAATAAAATACATTTAAATTTAGAATGAACATAAGAATTTTGGGCTGTGACCGAATCATGTTTTGACATAAAAAAGTATATTATGAAGTGAATTATTTTGTCATTAAATGAAAATGATAGTTTTATTGAGCATGATAGCATATTGTGCTGCGACATCTTGAGTACAAATGTTGAGGAAACAGACAAAAAAAGCTTTAAAATACTGAGTATAAATGTCAAAAACACCATCATAGAAATGAAAGTAATTCTGAGTAACAATGTATGACATGTGATCGATTCCTACGGAAACACATTCATCAGGAAAGTTTGGAATTTGCTGGTCGGGAGCGATGCATTATGGGTCACGGCGTCAAGATGCCGTCGATCCACGCCGTGTAATGCGAGATGATGGTGTAAACGCCAGGTTTCTTCAGTTGCCCGCACTTCATCCCGCCGTTGGACGTGATCCCGACCGCGACGCCGTTGTAGAGCAAAGGACCTCCGGAGTCTCCCTGTCGGACACCAACAAATAATGAACGTGAAAAACCACGACGAGCGTCTTCGTAAACCTCACGTCGCAACTGTCTTCCTTCTTGTGCGGCCGGTCGCACGGGTCGGAGCAGAGCTTGTGGGCGCACATCATGTTGGCCGTGAACTTCCTGCCGTAGTAGTCCCTGCGTCGACACAGCCTCGGGTCCACCACCGTCAAGACCACCTCTTTGAGTTTGTCCGGGCGAACCCCCAGATTGTCCAGGGAACCCCAGCCGGCCGTTTCCACGTCCTCGCCCGTGCCCGGGTCGGTACCCCCCACTCTCTGGTACGGCAACGCCTTGATGGCATCGCTCTGGTTGAACGGACGATCCAACTGCACGACAGAGTATTTTTTACCGTCTCCCTTATACAAGCGATAATTACGATGTTACTTTTATGAGCGCGATGTCGTTGTCGTAATTCCCCTCGTTGAACTGCGGGTGGTTGTGAAGTTCCGATATGTTGAAGATTTGCTTCGTCTCCCCGGACTCGGTCAGAGAATGAAGACCCAACACTACCAGTCGTCCGTTTGGCCTGAAAAAAATTTATATTATGAAATGTATTGGCAAGGATCTGGTGATAAGTATCACGATACAGGACTACGATATATGGTGATACTGTAGTCACAAGGATATATGGGTAGTATTGTCCAGTACTTGACTCTGGTGTTGCAGAATTTACAGACCACATGACTCTTGACGAAGTCGTAACTGCTTTCATTTGTTTTCAAACCAAAATAAGTCCAGACATCAGCTTTAAAAGTTAATGTAGTATCCTCTCGTCCTCAGCCATAGGCGGGATTTCTTGGTTACTTTTGCTGCAAAGGACGTAATGACTACTGCCATCTATCAGAAAGAAGTATAATTGCAGTTTTTAGCTTTAAATTTAGCATTTAAGATCCAACAATATCTTTGTTCTTTGTTCTTTTTATTTGGACTTGGTTCTTGTTCTTGCTTTTATGAAACTTCTTTCAGGAAATCGAATTTCCCAACGTAATCATCCATCTAGTCATCCATCCATCCATCCATCCATCCATCCATCCATCCATCCATCCATCCATCCATCCATCCATCCATCCATCCATCCATCCATCCATCCATCCATCCATCCATCCATCCATCCATCCATCCATCCATCCATCCATCCATCCATCCATCCATCCATCCATCCATCTCTCCACTATCACCACTAGTAACTGTCACATACAGAAGGAAGTTCTTGACAGAATCCTACGCTTGCTAGCTTAGCTAGCTGGTAGCATTGCTAGCCGCAGTTTTTCTAATGTACATTTTTTATATTTTGAAGGTTAAAATAAAGCAGCAAACCTTTCATTTCTAACCTTTAAACGATTAAAGCAAAATAATTATTTTGAAATTAATTGATAGTATATTATATTGATATTAAATCATTGATAACAATAGTCTATGACTCTTGAAAAGTCAAGACGCTCGTTTACTTAAAAAAAATAAACATGCATCGAGTGAAGTGAAACACAAACACTACATGATTTTTTTTTACTGTTTTTATCTGACTGTCAGTCGGTTTGAATCACAATTTATATCACAACCCTTGCGTTATCTCAGGGTCAAGGTGATCTGACTGAAAACAAAAGTGTTTGAGGTATCCCTTGTGTTGTCTCTGGGTTGCACTCGACTAATATGTACTATATTAGTTTTAATTAGGGCTGTGTATTGGCGAGAATCTGGCGATATGTATCACGATACAGGACTACGATATATAGTGATACTGTAGTAACAAGTATATATGTGTAGTATTGTCCAGTACTTGACTCTGGTGTTGCAGAATTTACAGACACTTGACGTAACTTATTTCATTTGTTTTCAAACCAAAATATGTCCAAACATCAGCTTTAAAAACTGCTGGAATCCACTGTATCCTCTCATCCTCAGTCATCATCTGTATCTCTAAGGACTTCATTGTTTACTTTAGCTGCGTAGAACGTAATAACTGCGGCCATCTAGTGGCCGGAAGTTTAACTTCAACACAAAAATGGACAAATCCACGTTAATTGTAAATAAAAAATTGAAATATTTAATTTCATACACACTTCTTCTTGTATACTTCTTCAATCTGTTTAAGGACAAAAAAACGTATTTTAATATTTAATAAAATAACATATCGATACAGTGCTCTTTATATTTGTACTTGGTTCTTTTTATTTGCTCTTGGTTCTTGTTCTTTTATGAAATTTCTGTACCTTCTATCGTCTGCTGTGGACTGGAAATCTAATTTCCCAAAGTATACATCCATCCATCCATCCATCCATCCATCCATCCATCCATCAACTATCCATTCATCCATCCATCCATCCATCCATCCATCCATCCATCCATCCATCCATCCATCCATCCATCCATCCATCCATCCATCCATCCATCCATCCATCCATCCATCCATCCATCCATCCATCCATCCATCCATCCACTATCCATCCATCCATCCATCCATCCATCCATCCATCCATCCATCCATTCATCCATCCATCCATCCATCCATCCACTTTTTTACTTTTATTTTCTCAGTGTCTTTTTACTTCAAGTATTAATGCTATATGCTAGCCAGTACTTTTCAGAATTACAATCAGAAAACATAAATAATTTTTGTGGTGGAATTAAAGAATATAAAATGAAAAGAGATTAATAAAAATAAAAGACAATACATTTAAATAAAAGAAGATACAATAAAGTGGCATTTGACTAAACAATGAATAATTAATAAAAAATAAAGTACATTACATTTAATTAAACAATATTAATTTTGCTTAATAAAGTTCAATAACATTTTTTTTTCCGATGGAATGTCATGGTTGAAAAACAGGAGAGGGAGGTCAAGACAAAAGGTCACATTCACTTCCTGTTATGCAACACAGTTAATTTCCTTTAATCAAATCAACACATTAGGACTTTGTTAAAGTTACATTTGACTAATTTAAACGTACCTTTATGCTAATGTAAACAATTATCTCATGTTTACCTTTGTTTTCGCCCATTTTTACTTTGATAAATCTTGTATTTTGTGACGTGTTGACGAAGTATTTCAGCCACTTCTTCATAGGAATGATCATAAAAAAGCAAATAACAGTGTATTATTCGTACCCTGAGGGCAGACAGTGCACGGCGGTCATGACCCACTGGTCGGCGACGACGAACCCTCCGCACTCGTGCTTCAGCGTCGCTCCCTCCTGGACCTGGATGGAGGCCATGTAAGGACGGGAGAAGGGATCTGCTTCTCTGCCCCCGATGATGGCCTCGCCTGACAAAAACATATATATATATATATTAATAAGACACAAGATGTTGAAATAATGCAGTTTTGAAATAAAAGACTCACCACGAGAAACGAGGCTGGAAACAACAACTAGAAGAAGCGACAACATGATGCTGGTTTGATTCCTGCGACTCTGCGGCGGCTTTTAAAGGTTTGCTCAAGAACCAGAGGAAGTCATCAATTACGGAGATAAGACTCGACAGTTCTCGCTCTCTTCCTGGAACACGAGGAACGAACGAGACAACATCTTATCTGGAGAAACACATTTGAATCTGGGGAACGTTTGGGAATTTAC